>NC_089845.1:39264165-39609998 GCF_035609145.1 Eleutherodactylus coqui
GAAGTGACATATTAAATAGCCTAACCGTTTGCACCAGACCCCTGTGTGTTATGTACCTGTGTTTCTCCCTCTCCTACCTGACATGAGTTCGTCTGAACTAGGCCTGTATGGGTAAATCTTTTTTTCCCTCTGGGCTGTGCAGTCTTTTCGTAGGCTACTGTGACTGAAGCCATTTGTGTAAGGCACAAGGGATCTGCTCAGAGGTGCACAATGATTTACTCCCTCTTGTATGGCGGTATCTGTTAGAGAAGAGGCAAAATTTTTTTGCCATAAAGGTCCAGAGGCCCCTTTTTAAAAGTGAGGTACAGTTAGGTTGTGCTGCTGGGACCTATAGTACTACGGATTTCCAGGAGCACACCTTCACAGGTGTGGGATACTTTAGCTGGCTGGGTGTGGATTTCTCCAGCGAGCCATTCCCCACTGGTCTGCTGCATATATGTATATATACCTGCCCATCTGGCTAGAAGAGGCTGGTTTTCCTACACCCTGGTGCGTTGCTTTTATTCATGACGTGTTCTGTGGGTCTGTGCAGGTGTCCGGATATGAGTGTGAATAGTCCTGTTCTGTGTTGTATGCAAACCCTAGTGTATTGGTGTGAACTACATCCTGTCCTGCTTTGGATCGTTTTCTATCCTGGGCGAGTTTGGTACTTAGGTTCCAGCGTATGGCCGTCCCTATTGGGATAATCGCCAAGGATGCAGGCAGGTTTCATGTGGAAGTTGTCTTGTGAGAGTAGGGAACCACAAGATAATGAAGATCCTTGTTGGTGGGCTTGTGGGCTTAAGTGACTTGGCCAATTCCCAATCCATTACCTCGTACTTTTATAGCTATTCCATCTGGTTATCTGTGCAGGTATACTTGGTGCGTGTTTTGGTCGTCAGTTCAATCCTTATGTATGTCTACCCGTGAGTCCAGTTCGTAGTTCACTTTCCCTTGGTGTTTCGTGAGTATTGTTCACAGTTCAGTAGTTCACGGATAAAGGAGAAGTGATACTTGTTTTTTGGCATTCTGTTCTTAGTCTTAGGGCCTATTCACATAGCAGTATTTGCAGTTTGTCTAAAGAAGACAGTGAAGCACTGGCATAACTATGGGGGAAGCAGGGGATGGGGTTGCACCCGGGCCCAGAAGCCTTAGGGGTCCATAAGGCCTCTCTTCTCCATATAGGGAGCCCAGTACTATGAATAAAGCATTATAGTTGGGGGCCCTGTTATAGGTTTTGTATTGGGGCCCAGGAGCTTTAAGTTACACTTCTGCGTTAAGGGGTTAAGAGAATGTGGGGGAACCCAAGATAAACGTTTGCACCCAGGTCCATGAGCCTTTAGCTACGCCCCTGCAGTGAAGCATTATGGAGAACCTTTATAAAGTGGTTAATACGATATAATAAAAAACATGCAAAAATAACATAATATTTACTAATGTTCTGCATTTAGTTACAACCAAATGGTTTATTTTAACTTTACCCGGATGAAACAATGAAGCAGACTCCATGTTATTACGTTTCCACACACTGGACTGTAATATGAAATGCTCCTCATTATTTCTCTATGCCGTTTGTTCTTGTAAAAAATCTGGTCAGCAGTTTATTGCAACATGGCAAGAAAACCAGCAAGCCTCCGGTTGTGAAAACCCTGTTACATCATGGATGCACATCAACTGTCACTTAGATGCTTATTCCTTAAATAACAACAAAATTACCTCCTCATAAGCCAATTTAAGCTGCTTTCACACGGATGTTGGGGTCAGGTCGGGGTTTCTGTCTCTCTGCTTCGTTTTTGAAGGAGAGAAAATTAATTAAAACCAAAAAAAACAATCAGTTTTTTCCCCATTGATTTCAACAGAAATATAACGCTGCAGACTGCGCTATTTTCCCATCCAAGAAAACGGAAACCTGACTGAATGGAAGCAAACGGATGCCTTACAGCAATAAGTGCCATTACACGCGCAAACAAAACTGCAAAAATACATTGTACTGAAGCGTGCGCAATTGCGCATACGATCGCCTGCAGCCGCGCTTAGGAACACATTTATAAATACAATGAGTTAGGGCAGCTTCAAACAAGTGCGTATGAGCGCGGATTGCGCAGAGAGTATACCCCTTTGCCTTTCAAAAGGTTCATGCACGCTTTCACTTTTGCGTGCGCATTTTGCACATACATAAAAAAACATAATGCTCTGTTTTTGCACGCATGTGCATATGTAAGGCTAAATTCACATGGACGAGTCCGATATCAGGCCGTGTAACTCGATCCAATATGGCGCTCACCAGCGTGCGATGTCCCTGCAAATGCGAGGTGTTTTTGTGTCAAAAACAACTCGCATTACATTGGGAAAGTAGTGATCCTGTCAGCCTCGCTGGAGGTTCGGCAAGTGTTTTGTATTGTTTTCAATAAGAAACCTCACATCGCATTCGCGTGCCATGCAATGCTTTGCCAGTCCCATTGACATCAATAGACAATGTGATGCGAGCGAGCACCCAAAGATAGGACATGCTGCAATTTTTTCCTGCACCTCCAGCTACCAGTTCTAACCGCTCCTAAGCCAGGGAAAGCCTCGAAGCTGGAGGTCCATCTTCTCAAAAGCTAAGTACAGTGTTTTTCCTTTTCCCCTAGTTTTTTTGTTTCCTTCTAACACACATAGGGTCAGTTAGTGGCCGAGGTACGTGGCCAGGTTCGTCCTTCTCAGGACGGGTTACCTGCATTTAGGCAAGGCCCTGTGTTAGTTTATATAGGGACAGTGTTTCCAGTGTTTTGATTATCTGTATTGTTTTGACACTGTTTTGTGTGCTTTTGTATGGCGGTATCTGTTTGAGAAGGGGCTAATTTTTTTTTCCATAAAGGTCCAGAGGCCCCTTTTGAAAAGGGAGGCACTATTAGGTTGTGCTTCTGGGACCGATAGTACTATGGGTTTCCAGGAGCACACCTTCACAGGTGTGGAATACTTTAGCTGGCTGGATGTGGATTTCTCCAGCCAGCCATTCCCCACTGATCTGCTGCATACATATATATACCAGCCCCTCTGGTTAGAAGAGGCTGGTTTTCCTACACCCTGGTGTTTTGCTTTCATTCATGATGTGTTCTGTGAGTCTGTGCAGGTGGCTGGACATGAGTGTGAACAGTCTTGTTCTGTGTTGCATACAAACTCTAGTGTGTTGGTGTGAACTGTGTCTTATCTTGCTTTGGATCATTTTGGATCCTTAGCGTAGGGCCGTCCCTATTGGGATAATCACCCTGCATGCAGGCAGGTTTCATGTGGAAGTTGTCTCGTGAGCGTAGGGAACCACAAGACAATAAGGACCCTTGTTAGTGGGCTCACGGGCTTAAGTGACTTGGCTAATTCACAAACCATTACCTCATACTTTTATAGCTATTCCATCTGGTTATCTGTGCAGGTACGCTAGGTGCGTGTTTTGGTAATCAGTTCAGTCCTTATGTATATCTGCCCGTGAGTCCAGTTCACAGTTCCCTTGGTGTTTCGTAAGTACTGTTCACAGTTCAGTAGTTTATGGATGAAGGAAACGTGACACTTACGTTCTGGTATTCTGTTCTTAGTCTTAGAGCCTATTCACATAGCAGTATTTGCAGTTTTTGTATTCCATGGGCACAGACCCATAATAGCTAATTGGTTTATTCGCATGTCCATCTTCACGGACAAGACTAAGTCATGCAGTGTATGCATCTTCAAGTAAAGTAAACTGCACAAGGCTGATATCCGTGAGCTGTCCGATATATATATATTTTTCCTGTGCATCTGAATTCTCCAAGCAAGCATGGCGGTGCTCAGTAATAAGGCCCTTCATGACCCCTGCTCAGTAACAATGCCCCTCTTAGACTCACACTCAGTAACTATGCCCACCATAGGCCCCATTTGGTTTTAACTCCCCTCACGGGCCCCAATTTGGTAATAATGTCTCTCATTATCATGCCCCCACTCTGTAATAATATCCTCATGACCCCCATTCAGTAACAATGCGACTGATGCTGCCAACTACCGACCCATCTCAAACCTCCCCTTCATCTCCAAACTACTAGAACGCCTGGTTTACTCCCGCCTTGTAAGCTACCTATCAGAGCACTCTCTCTTAGACCCCCTACAGTCTGGCTTCCGACCTCAACACTCGACAGAAACTGACCTTACAAGGGTATCCAATGATCTACTGACAGCCAAATCGAGGGGCGATTACTCCCTACTGATCCTGCTCGACCTTTCCGCAGCGTTTGACACTGTTGACCACAAACTCCTCCTCAGTATGCTACGCTCCATTGGCCTAAAGGACACTGCTCTCTCCTGGTTATCCTCCTACCTATCTGACCGCTCTTTCAGTGTCTCCTTTGCTGGCTCTACCTCCCCGCCTCTTCCCTTTGCTGTTGGGGTCCCCCAGGGCTCGGTCCCCTCTTTTCTCTATCTACACAGTGCCTATTGGACAAACCATCAGGAGATTCGGCCTCCAATACCACCTGTATGCTGACGACACCCAGCTATACACCTCTGCCCGTGACATCTCTGCACCTTTACTCCAAAATATCACCGACTGTCTGTCCGCTGTCTGTAACACCATGTCCTCTCTCTACCTAAAACTAAACCTCTCTAAAACTGACCTGCTGGTATTTCCACCCTCCACTAACCGACCTCCTCCTGACATCTCCATCTCAGTGTGTGGCGCCATCATAACTCCTAGACAACATGCCCGCTGCCTTGGGGTCATATTCGACTCTGATGTCTCTTTTACCCCCTACATCCAATCTCTGGCCCGAACATGTCAGCTGCACCTCAAGAACATTGCAAGAATCCGCTCTTTTCTCACTGTGGACACGTTAAAAACGCTTACTGTTGCCCTCATCCACTCCCGGCTCGATTATTGCAACTCGTTGCTGATCGGCCTCCCCTGCACCAGACTCTACCCTCTCCAATCCATCCTGAATGCGGCAGCCAGGCTCATCTTCCTGTCCAGCCGCTACTCGGACGCCTCTGCCCTGTGCCGGTCACTGCACTGGCTGCCCGTTAAATACAGAATTCAATTTAAACTCACTACCTTCATCCACAAAGCCCTTCACAGCGCAGCACCACCCTATATCGCCTCCCTCATCTCAATCCATTAACTAGCCCGGGCTCTCCGCTCTGCTAAGGAAACCAGACTGAGCGCCCCTTTAATTCGAACTTCTCATTCCCACCTTCAAGACTTCTCCAGAGCAGCACCGGTCCTCTGGAACAGACTACCAAAGGCTACCCGGGCAATCCAGGACTCACAGAACTTCAGGCGTGCTCTAAAAACGTACCTCTTCAGGGAGGCATACCACATCCCCTAAACCAAACTCCTCTGTAACGCCACCTGATAACATGCTCCCTGACCTACTGACTGCAATCCCTGCTAGCCATCACATGGCTGAACGTCTGACCATTGTTTATGTGTATAGTATCCCTCACTCGCCACCTCGCCATACCGTGTACATCTCCAGCCTCTTTACCTATTGTATCACTCCACTATTCGTAGTATGTAAGCTCGTTGGAGCAGGACCCTCACACCTATTGTTTCCATCAACTGATTACTATGTAACCGTGGTTCTGTAATGTTTGTATTGTCTTTCTGTATCCCCCCTGTCTATGTAAGCGCTGCGGAATATGTTGGCGCTATACAAATAAAGTTTATTATTATTAGGCTCCAACTCAGTAATAATGCCCCTATTTGGTAATAATGCCCTTCATGGTCATGGCCCCTATTTGGTAATAATGACCTTCATTGTCATGCCCCGACCTTATAATAATGTCGTTTTTATAAATTAAATTTTAAAAAAAACTGTTCCTCCTCACAGAGCTGCTCCTCCTGTTCCAGGCCTCTTCAGCCCATGGAGCACTGTCACTCATCCGCAGACTTCCTTTTAGAAGTTCCTGGCCACAGCGATCATGTGTGATTGTCATGTGTTTGCGCTCTACCCAGAAG
Source organism: Eleutherodactylus coqui (assembly GCF_035609145.1). Classification (NCBI taxonomy): domain Eukaryota; kingdom Metazoa; phylum Chordata; class Amphibia; order Anura; family Eleutherodactylidae; genus Eleutherodactylus; species Eleutherodactylus coqui. Next base: position 39,270,101 of record NC_089845.1, read on the forward strand.
TTAGTTGCTGACCACCAGTGCCGTCCAGACTGCTGTGGCCAGGAGCAGGTGGAGCGGCACCAGCAAGTATAACAGTTTTTTTTATTTTAGTGCAATTAATAAGTTTTTAAAAATCCACCCTCCACTGGCCCACAGCCTGACCGGTCCACCAAGAACTTTCCCGGAGGCCAATCCTCACCTGTAGTGTTGACAATGCCGGACTAATGACTAGAGGCGTGATAATACCTTGCTGTTAATTTATTAATACATCCCAGTAGGATAAAGGAGGATCAGCACGATGCAGAGTTCTAAGGGAAGATGTTCCAACATTATTTTATGGGGAATACAAGAACTTACAAGAAATACAACAGACATGTCGGAATGATGTCAGGTCCTCTTGAACATTCCTTTCCCATTAGTCGTTCTCTCCTCGCCCCAGATTGCTACTGTTTTTACAACAGTGACTATTTTCTGCAGCCGCTGGCCGGCTCTTATGTTCATCTTTGAGGGTTTACGTCTATTGGCACATATATTAGTGTCAGAATGTGGCAGTACATGTCGAAGCAGAGGTGAACGGATTCAGGAAATGTGTTGCTTGATGAAGAAATACTGTTTTATATAAGGGTGTAGCAGCAAACAGTAACAGTCTTCACCGAAGAGCCGGCATTCTTACATTCAGGTAGTAATATTGGATATGATAGTATATGATAGTATATACATTGGCCAAGTCTAAATTCTATGGAAATCTGTTCACTGCATGCCAATACGATGCTGTACAATATGGAGTATTTTATTTTCTTACATATTAACATATAATTTCATACTTTCATTAAAATATACAGCCAAAAACCTTTTTTCTTTTAGGTCCACGATGGAGGCCCTTGTTACATCATATAATACATTTGCGGTGAACATCTACAAGAAGCTGATTGAACATTCGGACAACAACATCTTCTTTTCTCCTTGGAGCGTTGCATCGGCCCTAACTATGGTTTTCCCTGGTACCAATGGCAATACGGAATTCCAGATGGCAAACGTGAGTCAGAAGTTACTACCGTGTTTCCCCCGAAAATAGGACAGTGTCTTATATTAATTTTTGTTCAAAAAGGTTTAACTATTTTACATGTATAGCTGCCTGGACACTATTTAAATTGACTTTTTAAATTAACTGTTAGCAGGGCCTAATTTTGGAGTAGGGCTTATATTTCAAGCGTCCTCAAAAAGCCTGAAAAATCACTTTGCATCCTCAAAAATTCTGGAAAATCATGCTATGTCTTATTTTCAGGGAAACGGTATTATTAGTAGCACAAGGTGAAAGATAACATTGTAATTAGAAAAGAAGTCATTCTGGTGTTGGGCTATATACTGTATTAGATGAACATACATGACATATGACCCTTATAAACAGTATCAGCCATAAGGACATAAAGTAACTGCAGCGATCATTCTGATTCATTAGCTTGTATTGTATGTATCTCATGTACAATGTACAGTTAGCACGGGTAATACTATTAGTGATTGGCACCTAACTCTGTATGCACTATCATACTGGGAAGGTTCTCAATCACTAAGGCCGGCATCACACAGGTGTACTTGCACAGGTTTTTGCACATGCAATGCACAAAGAATATGACCCATTGATTTCAATGGGTTTGTTCACATTTTCATATTTTGCATGAGCATTCCGGTCATAAAAAACGCATCATGCTCCACTTTTCAGAGCAGTGCATAGAAGTCAAAGGGGGTGCGCATATCTGGAACTAATTAGCCATTTAAATCAGTGCATCTTTGTTTGCCGTTGGCAATTGAACAAGCCTTGTAGGTGCAAAAAGTAAAGTTAAATAAACTGATGTGCGCAGAGAAGCTTCTTTAGGGCTTCTTCACATGGGTGTGATTTTGTTCCATTACGCAGCTGTGAAAACCATGACCGCCGCATATCGGGAAGAAACTAAACCACTGATTTCAATAGGATTTCAATGGTTTCATTTTCGCTATCGGATTCTCGCACATTAATTGTACGGTCAAGAAAAGATAGGACTTGCCCTGCCTTCCCTGCATGTAGTGAATCGGGCGGCACCCGTCTCCCCACGGCTTGTTGCAAACTCCTGAGCTCTGACGCAGAAAAGGGGAAGTAATTCATGCGCATATACGCTCTGTATCGACGAGTGCGCCTATGCTCGTCTGAATCCGCCCTTACAGTGCAAAATAGTTGCACTGAGGCGTGCAAAAATGTAAAGGGGCCGAAAAGAGAATTCAAGGATTCTTCCATTTGCAACTCTGCATCAAAATCTGCACAGATTTGATGCAGATCTTCCACCTCTGTGAAAAAGTACTTTAAGGCTACTTTTCATTGTTCTCACAGGAGCAGGACAGTGAAGATAAGGGTAGTTCCAGATCTGATATATATGGCGGACACCAACAGACCCCACTGACTGTAATGGAGTCCGTCAGCTTGCCATCACAGTTTCAGTCATTGTGTCCAGCTTTGTGGATTACATCTGCAATGGGAAGGCTAAGGAGCCTCTAACACATCTGTAAACCGAGTCTCATATATATATGTGTTTCATCTTAATGTTTGTAAGGTGCAGTAGTATAAAGCTTAGCTGCATTTTATAGTGTGTGGTGGCATCAGAGTTGGTTTAAAGGGACAAGTCTAATGATCCACTAGCAAAGAAACATTAGAGGGGTTGTCCCATGAAAGAAATGTATTCCCTATCCACAGAATAGAGGATAACTTGCTAACCGGTGGTGATCCCACCACTGGGACCCCACAATACTGGGAACAGATTCCTAGTATTGTGAAGTTTAGCAGCGGCACATGCACATCACTACTGCATCCATTGTAATGTAACTGCTGGAGATAGCCAAGTTCAAGCACTCGTCTAACTCTGACAGCGCCATCATGCCATATAAATGTGCCACCATTGCTGCTTACACTTCAGGATGTGTCAGACCCCCAATCACAGGATCGAGGGGGCTCAGTAAATTACCTGCATTGTGCGATAATCCCTTGTATCAAGTGTAAAGAAAAAGAAAGAATTCAGCGACAAACTATTGGTTTATAGTTTTATCAGTTATCATCTAATGGGAGTAACTGCGGCATTAAAAGGGGAGGGGCTACCATTTCTATGTGGTAAGCTTTGTTCTGGTGCTGTATTTATGTTATGAGTTTGATTGTGAAGCTGTATTTATGTACTACAGTGTTTCCCTGAAAATAAGACACTGTCTTATATAAATTTTTGCCCCAAGAGAGGCACTTGGTCTTATTTCCGGGGGATCTCTTATAACAGCAGCAGAGTGCTGCGATTTTACATTAGCTTTTGGAGGCAGTGTTCCTGCCTCCGATAGCGGCTTTAGCACATCCCATCATTGATGAGGTGCGCTAAAGACAAAAATAGAAAAGACAGGGCTCGAAAATTGTGTTTGAGCGCATGTCTGCGAGACTCCCATTGCAAGCGGTAAAAAGGCTGTGTGCTACTTGCCTCTCACGGTCCGGGTCCCTCCCGCTAGTCTGTGGAGTTCTGGCAGCTTGCTTGCAGTCCGACAGAACATCGCTTCGTGGTAACGGAGTTCATAAACCCCGCCTCCAGGAAGCGATGGCTCTGATTGGTTCTTAAGCGCCGTGGCTCAGCCAGTTAATGCAGTGCTTAATGAACTAATCACAGGCATCACATTGGATGGAACTCCGCGGAGCGGCGTGAGGACCTGGGGAGCGCCTGCTAGGTAAGTTTTGCCTTGTTTTTTTCTCATGTAGTGTAGCTAGGGCTTATTTTCAGGATTATTTTCGGGATGGATCTTATTTTTGGGGAAACACTGTATGTGCACAGTGCTGCAGTTGTGTATTTGTATTTATTTTAGGGAAAGCGTCAGTAAACAGGTTTATGGGTGGGCTGCTGCTCATGGGCCAGTGCTGTGCGTTTGCCCCCAAGTCTAATATTTCTCAGCCAGTGACATGCTCCCATTCACTTTTATGAGAGCTATGCCTGCAATGCCACACCAGGCCACTAGATAATCTACAGAGCTATCCTCCTCTTGTTCTGCGCTGGGCGAATAGCTGATTAGAGGGGGTCCTAGACAGACCCCCACTGCTCAGCTATTGTTGATTTATCCTGTGGATGCGTCATCCATTTCTAAGACCTGGAAAAGCCCTTTAACCATTTTTAAACCTTTGGAAGGGATGATTTTATACGATTACAGAATTTTACCCCAAAACACATGGACTAATGTTCTCATTTAGTATCGGAACTAGGCCTCCTGCACACGAGCGGAAATTCCACAGTGGGATTTCCCGTAGAATTTCCGCCCGTGCCCGCTGCCATAGGATTGCATTAGATTGCGATTTGACCGCGTGAAACAAATCGGGGCATGTCCTATTTCTGTGCGAGCCTCGCAGAGGCCCGCACAGAAATGTCACCACTGACGCGCCAGCTCTGCTCTGTGCATGTGCTGGCTGGGCGGCGAGTTGAGGAGGTGAGTCGCGGTGGTCACTTTAGAGGCACAGCTTACATCCCACTGCGAGAATTCTTGCAGCTGGATCCGACCCGGCCGTCTGCAGGGAGCTGTAAGCTGGTCTGCTTACAAGTACTTGTTCTGTAAAATCTCATGATGGCACTTCTTATGTTTCCTAGTTGTATGTGTATTTTGTATTTGCAGTTTATTATATGTATCTTATATGCAGGCATTTATTCTTCTCTCCGGTTACATTATGTATTAGGTTTTAAACTTCCGACAACCATCCAGAAAACAAGGACGTCGTTCACAGGTAAAGCCATACTCAATGTATGCATGTATTGCACTGAGCAGCAAACTTAATGGGTCCTACCGAGAGATGAGCGAGCGTACTCGCTAAGGCAAATTACTCGAGCGAGTAGTGCCTTATGCGAGTACCTGCCCGCTCGTCTCAAAAGATTCGGGGGCTGGCGGGGGTGAGCGGTGAGTTGCAGGAGTGAGCATGGGGGAGCGGGGGGGGGGGGGGGGAGAGATCCAGGGAACAGTCTGATTGCCATTAGGGAGTCGGGAAGGAATTTTTTCCCCAAAAGGGCTAATTGACTTCTGGCCTTGGGGTTTTTTGCCTTCCTCTGGATCAACACAGTAGGATAGACAGGCTGGACTAGATGGACAAAGTCTTCATTCGGCCTTACATACTATGTTACTATGTTACTATGTTACTATATTCCTCCCCGCTCTCCCCTCCTGCCGGCATCCAAATCTTTAGTGACGAGCGGGCATGTACTCGAAAATGGCAATACTCGCTCGAGTAATTTGCCTTAGCGAGTACGCTCGCTCATCTCTTACCCAATGTCATTGTGCAAAAAAAGAATGTGAATGATACTTCTATATTACTATCACTGTCGTCACAGGAACACTAAACATGGCAAAACTACCACAAGAAAAGGCTAATTGATGTGCTAGCAGTTTCTCTGCTCATCTTCTCCTTTTCTTTGCTGCCATTTTGTGTCTTGTTGCAGTTAAGGCCTCCTTCACACGACCGTATGCATTTTTATGCTCGTCAAATCGCAGCCAAAAATCACGTGAAAGACGAATAACCGCAATCAAATCACGATCTTAATTAGCATTTTCTCGTCCATTCACACGGGCGGCTGCGGCATATCGGCAAAAATATACGCTGCAGCATGGAAATACCTTGATCAGCAGAAATTCTCAGAATTACTATTAATGCTTGAATTGGGCCAGCTGTCTGCTTTTCTCATCGTTAGGTTTAGCTATACGGCCTTCCCTTTCATTTTTTTCTGCTCTCATAGAAGTCTATGGAAGCCTCCAGTGTATCTCAGCAAAAGATAGTACAAGACCTATATTTGCACGCGCCGTGTAAAATCAGTCATCGTTTTCGATCGCCGATATGCTATTTTCTCAGAGGTTTTTTTTAAAGCACCTAAAAATCGCTCATCTGAATGAATACATTGGAATCCAATGCTTCAGCTGGTCACGATTTTTGAACGCACCTACAATAGCCGCATATATACGGTCGTGTGAATAAGACCTAAAAGTGAGAAAAACACTCATTGTCAAAACAATCTCTTCCTTAGAAGGAGTTGTCTAAATCAAAGGACACTTTATATATGTGATTGTAAGGGCTCATGTCTACAACCGCATTTTCACCACATATCACATGTGTGTTGCACAGCCGCGTGATACGTGGTGAATGGAGTCAATAAAAGTCAATGAACTTTCTAGTGGAGACTCTAGTACCCTGTCGTACCACCTCTAGCTTGGATACAAGATGTGATTCAGGTGGGCATGGAGGCTCTAGTACCCTGTGGCACCGCCTCTAGCTTGGATACAAGATGTGATACGGGGGCATGGAGACTCTAGTACCCTGTTGTACCACCTCTAGCTTGGACACAAGATGTGATACGGGGGGGCATGGAAGCTCTAGTACCCTGGTGTACCACTTCTAGCTTGGATGCAAAATGTGATATGGGGGGCATGGAGACTCTAGTACCCTGTTGTACAGCTTCTAGCTTGGATACAAGATGTGATGCAGGTGGGCATAGAGGCTCTAGTACCCTGTTGGGCCGCCTCTAGCTTGGGCACAAGATGTGATACTGTGGGGGGGGGGGGGGGGCATGGAGGCTCTAGTACCCTGTTATACAACCTCTAGCTTGGATGCAAGATATTATATGGGTGGGCAAAGAAGCATGCAGGTTCTAAATGGTATCCTGCAGCATATCAGTCCACATTTGCTGCAACTGACAGTCTAGACCATAAAAACTCGTTGGTTGTCAAAGCTAACATTCCAGATGGTCACATATATGTTCTATTGGTGATAAGTGTGACAATGTTGTGGGTCATTCCTGTGACCCCCCTGTGTGTGCAGCTGAGCATTATTCTGCTGCCTCTTGGAAGTCGCCATGAGAGGAACACATGTGGCTGCAGGATGTCCTGAACATATCGCAGAGCTGTCATTGTCCCTCGTACCACTACTAGGGGAGACCGACTGTTGTATCTGATGGCCTGCCAAAACATCATGTCAGCCGTGGTGGTTATGTGCTGCTCCACAGCAAAGGCACGATTGAGGTGCTCACCCCAAGATCTCCAGACACGAACACTGTCATCGTGGGTGCCCAAACTAAACCTGGATTTGTCACTGAAGACAACTGATTTCCACTCCGTAGCGTCCAATTTGTCATTCATGACATCACTGCGAATGGAGACGATGGTGGGTGTCAAAAGCAGTATATGTAATGGGCGCCGTGAGACCAAATGCCCTTCAGACAGCCACCTGGAAATGGTTTCAACAGACACAGGGGCTTGTACTGATGGCGCCACCTGTCTCTGGAAGGCGGATAACAAAACAGTGCTACTAGTGCTTGTCAGTCGATCAGATGATCCTCTCTCCTGCTGGTTTGTCAAGGGCGTCCTGAGCCCGGCCACCTTGTGTTGCATGCCCCCACACAGTCTGGTCAGAACAGCCGGTGGGGGACAATTCTTTAATATGACCATCCAGTCTCTCACATCTCAATAAAGCGCCCCCCTCAGACTCTGGTAACGGGGTGAAATCTCTTCATAGATCGTGCCGTAGAGGTGTCTAGTGGTCAACAAGCTCTACACAAGTAAAAACAGATGTCACTACACACAAGTAGCCTCTGAGAGCCTTTTATAGGCTGAGGATGGAACCACTTTTAGGTCCTCAGGTGACAAGACCGTTCATCTAATCACCACAACTCTAATCATCTGCATATCCGCCTGAGATGTAACTGCATACCGAGACTTGCATCAAAACAACAACTTCTTCTAGGGGTGCGATTGTTTTTGACAAAGAGTGTATATAAAATCTTCTCTATCTCAGGTGCCAGTCATTGTCTCCGATCTTCCTCATCCTAATCTTGTATTTGGCTGTAAGAGCCTTCTCCTTCTACCCTGTCTGCAGAAAAACACAAAGATGGCTAACCTCCACTCCCCCAGCCATTTACCAGTCAAAATGGAACAAATTAGCAAGAAATTAACCCTTTGTGTTCTCTGTGGGATTTATGTAATAATGTTTGTTACAGTAACTTGCATCAAAAATTCAGCAGACTGAAGTAGAGTTTGGGCAGCTTTATACTCTTGACACAAGGCCTTCTGGAGGTTGTGTGGAGCTTCTGGGCTGCCAATGCATTCGACATGTTGATGAGTAAGGGAGCAAAATCTAAGGGATTGTGAGTTATTCACCCTCAACCTTAGCAAAGTGGTATGGATTTTCCCATGGAGAATCCTCAATAGTCGCCCCTGCTAGCAATAACTGATGTATCTAGTACTCAAATCACTAATTGGTGGTACCAGAGTAGGAGGCAGAAGACGAGATCAGACTGGCACAGGTGAGGCCAGGCGGGGAGCAGTCATCAGCAAAGGGCAGGCAGAGGTTAGGATGGGCAGCAGACAATGGACGTGCTGAAGGCTAGGTAGATGCCAAACTAATTAATTAGTAATACACCTTAGAAGAGCTATGGAAGGCAATCAACTGTATAGTCAGTTCCAGTGCAGTGGTAGAGGGTTAAATGCAAATGGCAGCAGAGGATGGGAGGAAGCCAGATACATTTGGCGCTACTGGCTTTTGATAAGTCACGCACATGATGTACAGAGGCATGACATGCCGGTGAGTGCTGCCCCTGGGAAGATGGCCAAGCAAAGACAACAGCATAGATGCCCAAAGGGAAAAGCGGAGCAGGGGAAGCAGCAACATGGCCCATACGTGGGAGGAGCAGCAAAATGGCTCACAGGGCCACACCTCGCCATAAGAGAGAGCGATGTTACGGTTTTGCTTACTTTTCTCATTCATTTCTACTTTAGTGTACCTTTAACAGTCTGCTGCTTTTTTAATAATGAGATAATGGGATAACAGGACTTTGTAGTTTAGGGAGCCACAAGAAACCGATGCTGGTGTATAGTAAGATAATGGAGAACGAACTTTAAGGCACTTTTCACAACAGGTGTTTCTTCTCGTCAGAAACGTGTATACTTGTCTCATAAACCAATGTGTGATTTTTACGCATAAATCTTCATAAATATATAACAGTATAGTACAATGTACAATTATGAATCCCATAACGAAAAATGTTCTCAACAGACTTCAGATGCGATTCAAATACAGAACGTCCCACAAGTTTATGAGGAACTTTCTTGCAGCATCAATCAGGCCTCTAAGAGCTCTACTATGAAAACGGCTAACAGAATATTCAGTGAGAAGAGCTTCCAGATTGTTAAGGTAAATTGTTGCTTATTTAATCTATGTCACATGGATACAAAAGTGTAATTGGTATCAGAGGCGTAACTTGAAGCTCCTGGGCCCCAATACAAAACCTGTAACGAGGCCCCCAACTATAATGCTTTACTCATAGTACTGGGCTCCCTATATGGAGGAGAGAGGCCTTATGGGCCCCCTAAGGCTCCTGGGCCCGGGTGCAACCGCATCCCCTGCATCCTCTATAGTTACGCCCCTGACTGGTATACAAAGAGTGGTGCAGAGGTAGTATAAAAATACACTGAGAAATCCATCTCATTAAAAGTATCTGTAAACCTTTTCCATAATGCAAAGAAGTCATCTGGTGGAAAAGTCTAAAATAAAGAGAACATTTATATTTACATATACTGCGAGGAAAAGGAAAAAGTCCTTAAACATTCATGTAGGGCCCAAATTTTCTAGCAATGGTGTATCTAACAGCACTCCAAGGCCGCCTTCTCACATGGCGGAAATGCTGTGGAATTTACACTTTTGGAATCGTTGAGAAAATTATAAAGTGTTTATAGCACAAGCCATGTGGCAGGGATACAAAAAATCTCCTTCACATGGTGTGTAGCGGTTCCTCCATGCGAAAGGACAGCCTAAGGCTGCCTGTCCATGGGCGTTGCGGTATCCAGCGGCAGAGATCCGCCGCCGGATACCGCCGCCCAGGGGGGGGAGCCGGCAGACGGATCTCCGCTGTCAGCCTATCTGATAGATAGGCTGACCGCGGAGAATTGCGGCAAATCGCAGCAAGCTGCGATTTGTCGGCCACGAGCAGAGAATCGCACTGATTCTCCGCTCGTGGACAAGGGGGAACCGCTCTCCATAGCAACGCTATGGAAAGCTTTCACTGCATTCCCCACGACCAGATTATTACCGCCGGGAACGCAGTGAAAACCCGCACGTGGACAGGCAGATATGAGTCTGTTGGAGCAGATAGATATGAGATAGATAGATATGAGATAGGTAGATAGATAGATATGAGATAGATAGATATGACATAGATAGATAGATAGATATGAGATACATAGATAGATAGATAGATAGATATGAGATACATAGATAGATAGATATGAGATAGATAGATAGATATGAGGTAGATAGATAGGAGATAGATAGATAGAGAGATATGAGGTAGATAGATGGGAGATAGATAGATAGATAGATAGATAGATAGATAGATAGATAGATAGATAGATAGATAGATAGATAGATAGATATGAGATAGATAGACAGATATGAGATAGGCCGCCTGCACACGGGTGGAAATCCCGCGTCGGGATTTCCCGCGGGATTTCCGCCACTGAAAGCCTGCATAGGAGTGCATTACAATACGCACTCCTATGCAGACGGCCGCGGTTTGGCTGCGCGAAATCTCGCGCGGCAAACAAACCGCGGCATGTCCTATTTTTGTGCGGGGCTCGCAGAGCCTCGCACAGAAACGTCACTCACCCGGCCGCCGGCTCCGGCCTTCGCATGCGCCGGCTGCCCGGCAGCCGGCACATGAAGGAGCCTGGGCCGCCAGGCGCGGGTGAGTACATGCTCGCTCTGCAGGCGCTCGGGTCGGGTCCCGCGGCGAGAATTCTCGCCGCCGGATCTGACCCGCTCGTCTGCAGGCGACCATAGATAGATATGAGATAGATAGATATGAGATAGATAGATAGATAGATAGATAGATAGATAGATAGATATGAGATAGATAGATATGAGATAGGTAGATAGATAGATAGATAGATAGATAGATAGATAGATAGATAGATAGATAGATAGATAGATAGATAGATATGAGATACGTAGATATGAGATAGATAGATAGATAGATAGATAGATAGATAGATAGATAGATAGATAGATAGATAGATAGATAGATAGATATGAGGTAGATAGATAGGAGATAGATAGAAAGATATAAGATAGATAGATAGATATGAGATAGATAGATAGATAGATAGATAGATAGATAGATAGATAGATAGATAGATAGATAGATAGATATGAGATAGATAGATGGATAGAAGATAGTGAGATAGATATGAGATAGATAGATATGAGATAGATAGATAGATAGATATGAGATAGATAGATAGATATGAGATAGGTAGATAGATAGATAGATAGATATGAGATAGATAGATATGAGATAGATAGAGAGATAGATATGAGATACATAGATATGAGATAGATAGATAGATATGAGGTAGATAGATAGGAGATAGATAGATAGATAGATAGATAGATATGAGATAGATAGATGGATAGATAGAGGATAGTGAGATAGATATGAGATAGATAGATATGAGATAGATATGAGGTAGATAGATATGAGATAGATAGATATGAGATAGATAGATAGATATGAGGTAGATAGATATGAGATAGATAGATATGAGATAGATAGATAGATAGATGATAGATAGATAGATAGATATGAGATAGATATGAGATAGATAGATAGATAGATAGATATGAGATAGATAGATAAATAGATATGAGATAGATAGATAGATAGATAGATAGATAGATAGATAGATAGATAGATAGATATGAGATAGATATGAGGTAGATAGATATGAGATAGATAGATAGATAGATAGATAGATAGATAGATAGATAGATAGATAGATATGAGATAGATAGATATGAGATAGATATGAGATAGATAGAGGAGGGAGACAGACAGATACACACACATATATACACTTACCCCAGGGCTCGGTCCACTTCTCCTCCATGTGACAGCAGCAGGAGAAGAATTCTTGCCGCCGGATCTGACCCGCTCGTCTGCAGGCGGCCATAGATAGATATGAGATAGATAGATAGATAGATAGATATGAGATAGATAGATATGAGATAGGTAGATAGATAGATATGAGATAGATAGATATGAGATAGAGAAATAGATAGATAGATAGATAGATATGAGATACATAGATAGATAGATAGATATGCGATAGATAGATAGATAGATAGATATGAGATAGATAGATAGATAGGAGGTAGATAGATAGGAGATAGATAGATAGATAGATAGATAGATAGATAGATAGATAGATAGATAGATAGATAGATATGAGATAGATAGACAGATATGAGATAGGCCGCCTGCACACGGGTGGAAATCCCGCATCGGGATTTCCCGCGGGATTTCCGCCACTGAAAGCCTGCATAGGAGTGCATTACAATACGCACTCCTATGCAGACGGCCGCGGTTTGGCTGCGCGAAATCTCGCGCGGCAAACAAACCGCGGCATGTCCTATTTTTGTGCGGGGCTCGCAGAGCCTCGCACAGAAACGTCACTCACCCGGCCGCCAGCTCCGGCCTGCACATGCGCCGGGTGCCCGGCAGCCGGCACATGAAGGAGCCTGGGCCGGCAGGCGTGGGTGAGTACGCGCTCGCTCTGCAGGCGCTCGGGTCGGGTCCCGCGGCCATAGATAGATATGAGATAGATAGATAGATAGATAGATAGATAGATAGATAGATAGATATGAGATAGATAGATATGAGATAGGTAGATAGATAGATAGATAGATATGAGATAGAGAGATAGATAGATATGAGATACATAGATATGAGATAGATAGATAGATAGATAGATAGATAGATAGATAGATAGATAGATAGATAGATAGATATGAGGTAGATAGATAGGAGATAGATAGATAGATAGATAGATAGATAGATAGATAGATAGATAGATAGATAGACAGATATGAGATAGATAGATAGATAGATATGAGATAGATAGATAGATAGATAGATAGATAGATAGATAGATAGATAGATAGATAGATAGATAGATAGATAGATAGATATGAGATAGATAGATAGATATGAGATAGATGGATAGAGGATAGTGAGATAGATACGAGATAGATAGATAGATAGATATGAGATAGATATGAGGTAGATAGATATGAGATAGATAGATATGAGATAGATAGATAGATATGAGATAGATAGATAGATATGAGATATATATGAGGTAGATAGATAGATAGATATGAGATAGATAGATAGATAGATAGATAGATAGATAGATAGATAGATAGATAGATAGATATGAGATAGATAGATAGATATGAGATAGATAGATGGATAGATAGTGAGATAGATATGAGATAGATAGATAGATAGATAGATAGATAGATATGTGATAGATATGAGGTAGATAGATATGAGATAGATAGATATGAGATAGATAGTGTCGAGGGTTAATCTGTTCAAACAGACTGGTCAGTTATGTTGTCCGGTTCCAAATTGACCTAAGCAGGAGCGCTCCTTGAGAGTCAAAGTACTGACCATACATGGTATATGGTGAAGTAATGAACTCTGAGTTTATTATTGGCATAGTCTCAGTCTTTATAGAAGATCGCCCACGCAGGGACGCGACCTCTGGTAATACAGGGAATAACCTCGTGATTTTACATACATTCTGACAAAAACCTTGTGACTTAATCATTCAATAAACTTTGACATTTAAGAAATAGCTGAAAACTCTTTGCGGTTAGGCCCTGTCTTGCTACATTTATGAACATCTGCTCTTGTGACTTCCTGATTCCACTTCGGTCAGACGTAGACCTTCAGTGTAGACAGAAAACCACAAAAACAGTCATGACTTCTGTTACACATACAATATATTGCTAAAATATATATTGATACATATTCATTTTTGATAAGCGACATATATTAATTCCTTTACAGCCCCTCTTGGCCCTTATCAATAGATAGATATGAGATAGATAGATAGATATGAGGTAGATAGATATGAGATAGATAGATATGAGATAGATAGATAGATAGATAGATAGATAGATAGATAGATAGATAGATAGATAGATAGATAGATATGAGATATATATGAGGTAGATAGATATGAGATAGATAGATATGAGATAGATAGATAGATAGATAGATAGATAGATGATAGATAGATAGATAGATAGATATGAGATAGATATGAGATAGATATGAGATAGATAGATATGAGATAGATATGAGGTAGATAGATATGAGATAGATAGATAGATATGAGATAGATAGATAGATAGATAGATAGATAGATAGATAGATAGATATGAGATAGATAGATAGATATGAGATAGATAGAGGAGGGAGACAGACAGATACACACACATATATACACTTACCCCAGGCTCGGTCCACTTCTCCTCCATGTGACAGCAGCAGGAGAGGTAAACTCAGAAGCTTCCCATTCAGCAGGAAGCAGGGGGGCAGCACATGATCACTGTGCCCTGCCGTCCCATGCCACCTCCTCCTCTGCCGTCCCATGTGACCTCCCCCCGCCTCCCCTGCCGTCCCATGTGACCTCCCCCCTCCTCCCCTGCCGGCCCATGTGACCTCCTCCCTCCTCCTCTGCCGGCCCATGTGAGTACCTCCCTGCTTTTTCTCTCAGGCTGGCTGTTCTGACTGCCGCATCATGCGCGGGAAAGAACGGCCAGCCATTAATGCACTGAATGTGCATGGGGGTATGGCGGAGGGCGGCCTCGGGGCCCCCTGAGCTCACGGGCCGGGTCGGCATGGCGACCCCAGCACCCCCTGACGCTACGCCTATGCGTTGGAGTGATTTGGGGATTCCTATTAATAAAATTACAAGAGAATCGCAAACTAGAAACTAGCTCCTCTGCAGTTGCTCCCACGCAAGGACTGTCTGGAAACTACAACAGATGCACAGGACAAAGGAGTAGGTCCGGCGTAGGATAAAAACTCTTTCTCATAGACTATGACTTAGAGCTCTTTCACACAGGGAGCTAGGCACGCAAAAGTCATGTGCTTAAGAACATGGGGCTATTAGAACCAGTGGTTTCCCATGGGACCGTTCAGATTCCTTCATCTGAACGTTCCCATAGGAAACCATAGGTTCTAATAGCCGCGTGTTTTTTAAGCGCATTATTGTTGCGCTCCTAGCTTCCTATGTGAAACAACCCTAAGGGCAACATGCTTGCCTGAAACATGTAAGACGGCACATGCTTCTTGTTCTTCTATGTTTGTCTGGATTTTTCAATAAAAACATTGCGATATGTGATGTCTTCTGACTATGAATGTCTGTCTCTTATCAGCAATACTCACAGCTAATTAAGAAACATTTCCAATCTGAAATTCAAGCAGTGGATTTCATACAAGATGCGGAAAAGAACAGAAAGTCCATTAACAAATGGGTTGAAGGACAGACAGATGGTGAGTAGTAATACATTACATAAATGGTGAGTAGTACTAGGTTACATAGATGGTGAGTACTACTAGGTGACATAGATGGTGAGTACCACTAGGTGACATAGAAGGTGAGTAGTGCTAGGTCACATAGATGGTTAGTAGTACTAGGTTACATAGATGGTGAGTACTACTAGGTTACATAGATGGTTAGTAGTACTAGGTTACATAGATGGTGAGTACTACTAGGTTACATAGATGGTTAGTACTACTAGGTTACATAGATGGTTAGTAGTACTAGGTTACATAGATGGTGAGTAGTACTAGGTTACATAGATGGTGAGTAGTACTAGGTTAAATAGTTGGTGAGTAGTACTAGGTTACATAGATGGTGCGTACTACTAGGTTACATAGATGGTGCGTACTACTAGGTTACATAGATCGTGCGTACTACTAGATTACATACATGGTGTGTACTACTAGGTTACATAGATGGTGCGTACTACTAGGTTACATAGATCGTGCGTACTACTAGATTACATACATGGTGTGTACTACTAGGTTACATAGATAGTGCATACTACTAGGTTACATAGATGGTAAGTACTACTAGATTAGATAGATGGTGGGTACTACTAGGTTACATAGATGGTTAGTAGTACTAGGTTACATAGATGGTGAGTACTACTAGGTTACATAGATAGTAGTACTAGATAACATAGATGGTGAGTACTACTAGGTTACATACAAATCATCGGAACGGGAACAAGGCTTTAACGTGAAGTATACTGCTTTTATTTCTTATAGTGCCTACATTTTAGGACAAGTATATGAGTACTACTAGGTTATATAGACAGTAGTAGTAGGTTACATAGATGGTGAGTACTACTTTCATCACCAACATAGAAAGGGGTTCTTTACTGTTAGAGCAGTTAGACTGTGGAACTCTCTGCCTGAGGATGTGGTGATGGCAAAATCCATAGAGGAGTTTAAAAGGGGACTTGATGTCTTTCTGGAGAGGAAGGATATTATAGGTTATAAATCTCAGGTTATTTGTCAATCCAGGTTTACAGGCAGGTAGGAACTATTAGGGGTGGATCCAGGGATTAGTCTGATTGCCATTAAGGAGTCGGGAAGGAATTTTTTCCCCAAAAGGGCTAATTGGCTTCTGCTCTTGGGGTTTTTTGCCTTCCTCTGGATCAACAACACAGGAGGATAGACAGGCTGGACTAGATGGACATTGTCTTCATTCGGCCTTACAAACTATGTGACTATGTTACTACGTTACATAAATAGTAGTACTAGGTGACATAGATAGTGAGTAGTACTAGGTGACATAGATGGTGAGCACTACCTTACATTCAGGCACAGCAGTCTACAGCTGCAAATCTGTAGTAAAATCTACATGCTGATTTTGCCACAAACTTGCCATGAGTCACACACCTTGCACTGCAGAGGGTAAAAATCTAGGTTATGAGCTGCATCTGCAGCGTGCCCTACATTTTGCACAGACTTCTATTTTACTCTGCGTGAATGCTGTTTTATTAAACTACTAGCTGATATACCCGGCTTTGCCAGAGTTAATTTGATACTGGTGTTTATCTGGTGTTCACACGGAAAATCTTATGAAGTCGTGCTTACTTTAGAGATACTGGAAAAACATATGTTCACCATTTTGCATAGTTCTCTGCGTTACCCAGGAAACACCACGTGGAGGTAACTATGCGACGTTTCCTTTATATAAAATGACATCAGGAAGTGAGAGAATTAGATTACATGCGTAAAATTTGGACGCTAATTCTTTTGCACTTAGAATTGAATAATCGAGTTGGGACCCATTAACTTTTCCTATTTATGACATAATCAATGCCCGTTCCAAATTTCATGTTTCTATGACACCAAGAAGTGAGAGAATTAGATTCCGTACGTAAAATTTGGAGGCTAATTCTTTTGCGCATAGAATTGAATAATCAAGTTGGGACCCATTAACATTTCCTATTTATGACATATTCAATGCTCATGGCAAATTTCATGTTTCTATGACTTTGGGAAGTGAGAGATTTAGATTATGTACGTAAAATTTCGACACTAATTCTTTTGCGCATAGAATTGAATAATCGAGTTGGGACCCATTAGCTTTTCCTATTTATGACATAATCAATGCTCGTGCCAAATTTCATGTTTCTATGACACCGGAAAGTGAGAAAATTACATTCTGTACGTAAAATTTGGATGCTAATTCTAGTGCGCATAGAATTGAATAATCGAGTTGGGACCCATTAGCTTTTCCTATTTATGAAATAATCAATGCTCGTGCCAAATTTCACCTTTCTATGACACCGGAAAGTGAGAAAATTACATTCCGTACCTAAAATTTGGACGCTAATTCTTTTGCGCATAGAATTGAATAATGGAGTTGGGACCCATTAGCTTTTCCTATTTATGACATAATCAATGCTCGTGCCAAATTTCACCTTTCTATGACACCGGAAAGTGAGAAAATTACATTCCGTACCTAAAATTTGGACGCTAATTCTTTTGCGCATAGAATTGAATAATCGAGTTAGGACCCATTAACTTTTTCTATTTATGACATAATCAATGCTCCTGCCAAATTTCGAGTTTCTATGACACCAGGAAGTGAGAGAATTAGATTCCGTACGTACAATTTGGACGCTAATTCTTTTGCGCATAGATTTGAATAATCAAGTTGGGACCCATTAGCTTTTCCTATTTATGACATATTCAATGCCCGTGCCAAATTTTAAGTTTCTATGACATTGGGAAGTGAGAGAATTAGATTCCGTACGTTAAATTTCGACGCTAATTCTTTTGCACTAGAATTGAATAATCGAGTTGGGACCCAATTACTTTTCCTATTTTGGAGATAATCTATGCTTGTGCCAAAACTCATGTTTCTACGACATCGGGAAGTTGGAGAACTTTTGGCGAGTCAGTCAGTGAGTCAGTGAGTGAGTCAGTGAGGGCTTTCATCTTTATATATATAGATTGCCTACATTTTTTCTAGTCCCCATAGGGGATTTGAACTTGCGGTCATTTGTACTATATATGGCAATACTTCAGTACATACTAATTTTCAATGTTGATTAAAGGTGTTTTCCACACAAATATTACTCATGATTAGAGATGAGCGAACTTACTCGGTAAGGCCGATTTCGCAATCGAGCACCGCGATTTTCGAGTACTTCACTACTCGGGTGAAAAGTACTTGGGGGCGCTGTGGATGAGCGGGGGGTTGCAGAGGGGAGTGGGGGGAGAGGGAGAAAGAGCTTCCCCCTGTTCCGCGCTGCTACCCCCCTGCTCCACCACACCACGCCCCACCACACAGCGCCTCCGAGTACTTTTCACCCGAGTAGTGAAGTACTCGAAAATCGCGGTGCTCGATTGCGAAATTGGCCTTACCGAGTACGTTCGCTCATCTCTACTCATGATCTATCATTAGGACAGGTCATTAATAGTTGTCCCTGGCCAATCAGCTGATCGGGCACCTGCTGTCAGAACAGTACACAGGAGTCAGGGAGGAAGTAGATGGATCTGCCCCCTGTATAGTGGCCAGTGCTTATAATTGCAGGGATAGCTGTCATTGATTTTATTAGGCACCATAATAACTGTAAGAAAGAAATATGAAATAATATGTTTAGGTCAACATGAAATGTACTTTTAATGTTATCTCCTCTTCTAGGTAAAATAAAAGATATCTTGGCACCAGGCTCCGTAGACGCTCTAACAAAGCTAGTCTTAGTAAATGCAGTATACTTTAAGGGAAACTGGGAAAAAAAATTTCCAGAAGAAAACACAGAACAAAAACCATTCAAACTGAGCAAGGTAAGAGTTTGTATAAAATGTGATTGTTCTCAGCAAGAGAAACCAAGTAATCTTGTAGATATGATACCTTTTAATGGCTAACAAAATACATGATGTTAATGCGAGTTTTTGAACCAATGCAGGGTCCTGCTTCAGGCTTAAATGAAATAGATCTGAAGAGATGTGCATATATATATATACACTTACTTATGACAAGGCACAGACATGGATTTGATTAATGTGCACTTAAAAGAATATAACAACAAAAATACAAACATCTTTAACTAGTCACTGATAAGGAAGTGAAGGTTTTATGGTCCCTGAATTAGTGTTGGGGGGTCACCAGACCAGCAGTGTTATCTGTGCTATAGATTTCTCATACTTCCCAGTCACATATGAATCCTCGTGAACAATTTAACCCTCTATTGAAAGTGTCAAAAGTTGTTATAAATTTATGTTACCAAATTCTTCTCTGGCTTTGTGACTTGAAATTGCCTTTCAGTATCATAACTTTCATATCTTCTATGTCGTGTCTGTGATTAGAAAAGTACTCTGCTACAGGTAATCCTGTCTTTCTCTGGTATCATATCTACAAGATTACATGGTTTGTCTTGCTGGGAACAATCATATTTTGCTCTACTGGCTAACACGGTACCAAACTTTTTTCAGAATTTGTGTAGTAACTCAGATTGTGTTGTCAAAGGAGCGTCCTTCAAAGTGCGGCTCTTACAATGGAGGATGACTGGTGTCCGTGTATTAAATAAGCCCCGGGAAAAGAAATAATTATGGGACATCCCAAAAATGGGACTACAGGTTCAACAAGTTGCTGGGAGATTTGCTCAGCTACAAGGAGAAAGACAATCCTTTAATCTGATTTGCTTGTACTGAGGGGAAAAAAGTTGTGTATACAATGTTATAAAATGTGCCTTTTTTTACAGACAAAAAGTAAACCTGTACCAATGATGTTCCAGAAGAATAAGTTCAACATATTTTACATTGAAGAGCTTGAGACAAAGGTGTTGGAACTCCCCTATGTTAATGAGGAACTAAGCATGATGATTCTACTACCAGATGAGATTAAGGACTGTTCTACTGGACTAGAACAGGTGAGTCAGTGATACCGGGATGCCTTATCAATATACAAAGTTTAAAGAATGATAGAAGCATACAGATTAGTTTATTCTACTTGACGTATTTAGAGGATGTCTTATGATTATGATATATGCTAAGTATAGTAGACAAGTCTCACTCCATCCATACGTGGACTCTATGGTCCAACTGCCACTAATCACAATCTCCTAGTCCTTTACAAGACTTCCAATAGTTGACTGGGACAGGAAGCTGAGATTTGGAGTGCTGGTTGGCAGGGACCTCAAACAACAGTTATGCCAGCACTGGCATACCTGCTGTAACGTAGTGGGAGCATATTAGATTTTTTTTCTATGACTAGCATAGTAACATAGTATGCAAGGCTGAAAAAAGATAAATGTCCATCTATTTCAGCCTATTTCCACCCCCCTTGTTGATCCAGAGGAAGGCATAATGGCAGTCAGAATAATCACTGGATCAACATTTGAAAGTTCCTACGTGACTCCAAGACCCGGATCAGCAACCTCGCTGGTTATTTAATGTCCATATCCTGTAGTATTATAGCACTCTATAAACGCATCTAATCCCCTCTTAAACTCCTCCATTGATTTTGCCATCACCACGTTCTCTGGCAGAGAGTTCCACAGTCTCACTGCTCTTACAGTAAAGAACCCCCTCCTATGTTGGTGATTGAACCTTCTTTCCTCTAGACGTAGCGGAGGCCCTCTTGTTACCGTCGCAGTCCTGGGTGTAAACAGATCATGGGAGAGATCCTTGTATTGTTCCCTAATGTATTTCTACATAGTTATTTCGTCGCCCCTTAGCCGTCTTTTTTCCAGGGTGAATAATCTCAATTTTGATAGTCTCTCTAGGTATTCTAGTCCTTCCATTCCGTTTATTAATTTAGTTGCCCGTCTTTGACTAGGCACTTCGACAGATGGGTGTATACACAAATATACTCACCTCAGCGCAGCATATTTGCGCATGAACAAGGTTTAGTGATGGCAATAATCAGGCTGTTGTGCCTGTGTCTGCATATAGTACTGTGAGTATCACGCTGGCATGGCCAGTTCACACACGTTACTCCCCTTCCGTGGACTTGTATGGCTGTTAAAGCCTAGTAAGGTCCGGCTGTCTTCTTTTCCCTGTGTTTGGCGCAGTGTCGCATCCTCCCCGCTCAGCTAGGGGACGTAACCATCATTTGCTAGCAGTAGGGAGTTTGCTATATGAATCAGTACTACTCCTGGCTTTACTGACATCTGCAATTGTTCCGTCCACTCCTGACAGGGATATATATGAGCTCTTCTTACATCTCTCAGCACCATTTTCCTCCTGATGAACTAGTAGGTGGAGACTAGGGAAACGCGTTCAGATTTAAAATCACGATACGAAATTTAAAATAGTGAGACTAATGATCACTGAAGATGAAGACTCTCTTTTATATATATATATAGTTGACCCCTTTCTGCCCCGGTGAATTTTGAAAATCATTGTTGGCTCATTCGCTAATTGTTTGTTTTACACACCGATCATTCAGTCGTTCTCGTTGACTGAATGATCATGTTAAAAAAAATTTAAATTAATTAAAACTGACCGCCCAAGCAAACGAGCAAACTGTGTCACTGTTTGCTCTTTAGCTGGGACGAACAATTTTTTGCTCCCCGTCAAAGTTCCCTTAACATAGCAATGTCATTACCTTTTTTTGGGAGGGGTATCGTCTGTCCTTAAGGAGAGCACCCAGAAGGGGTGTGGAGACACCTAGTAGGTGAGTGAGGAGACTTATAAGGGCATGCATGCTCCTCTGGGAAATATATGCAAATAAGAATCATGGAACAATAGCTCTGTAGCGCCAACTATTGGATGGGTGGCAGTGAGTGAGTTACATGCTCCGCCCCTGATCACATGACGTTGACATCATCACTGGTCCTGTACACACACGGCTGCTGTCTGGCTAGGTGTTCGTTAGTACTTCATAGCAATTTAAGCCGCAGGGGGTTTGTATTCCGCCAGTAATTAATATTAATCTGCACAAGGATTCAGGAGCTTTGATCACGTCTCCGTCATGTGATCAGGGGCAGAGCATGTAAGTCATTCCCTCGGGATGAGCGTCACTGTCATTTGATCAATGTGATCAGGGGTGGAGCATGATGGTGACCTCATCACAGGTCCTTTATCTCCAGTGCTGTGCTGCTTTTGATCCCTGTTGTATGGGATGAACAATGTATGTAACGTGCATGTAGCAGAGCTGTGTGTGATGTGTGGGGATCATCATGGATGTACCATGTAGCAGAGCTGTGTGGCACATTGCGCCACCAGAAACACTGGCACGATAGTTTCCTAAAAATTACAAGTACATCACCTAACAGGTGCTGTCCGCTCTGCTGCACTTCTCCTCCTGAAGCTCTGTCACACTTGTCTATAGTCTTCAGCCAGTGCTTCCTGGTCAGGGGGTTCATAAATCCCGCCTCCATGAAGTGCTGGCTCTGATTGGTTCTCGAGCACTGTGGTTCAGCCAATCAATGCAGAGCTTAATGAACCAATCAGTCATTCAATGCGATGGGTGTGATTGGTTCATTGAGCTTGGCATTGATTGGCACAGTATGCTAGGAGACAGGTGAAACACTGCATACTTGCGCAAGAAAAACAACACATCTTGAACTTATTCGACTAATTGGAAATTTCAATCGATGCATTTTTTTTGGTACATCAAAACGCACATGCCTTGCACTCTGAAAAGTGCAGTAAAATACGCCGATGTGCATGCAAAAAAAGCATGAAACTCACGCCTGTAAAATGTGACGAAGCAAAGCCATTGATTTAAATGGGTTGGTTCTTGCATTTCCTGCTCTATTCCACAGCAAGGGAGTACAATGTGAAGGAGTGCAAAAATTACACTGCTTTGTGCTGGCATGTGCATATCAGCCTGTTTAGCGTCAGCGCCAAGTTTAGTTCTTGCGCAAATACGCTCTGCATACGTTTGTCTGTATGAGCTCTTATTCCACAAATACTCATCGCTCATGTGCGTGCGAACACGCATACGCCCGTGTGAATCTAGCCTAACTTGTAAGTCACTACTGTAACATTACTGTGCCATAATCATAGAGCCGTGTACCACAGACCTGTTTGTCGTTGACCTCTTGTCTTTCGTAGTCACGACTTCAAAAATGTTTTGCATTGAGCAGTTTTTTCCCATTTCTGTCAGATGAATATATTAGCCCCGGTACCCGTGTTGGTCAGGTGGAGGTAAAATACCATAAAAGGTGAAACACAAGAATCCAATGACTTTGTCTTTATGCGATGTAACACCATGTTTGAAAAAGAGACCGAACCAGCATCCGGTGCTCCCTAGCCTTAGTAGTACTTTGTATAACCATCCCTACTATCGCAATAGAGAACTACATTAATTTAGCTAAAGACTGCCACCTACGGGTCACTGGTAAAATGACAGCTTTTAAATAAAGAAAATCCAGAAGAACATTTGATATAAAGTTAAATGAAGACGTGGAAATCAGAATGTTGATAGAAATAATCTACTATATGTGTATGTGTGTGTGTGTGTGTGTGTATATATATATATATATATATATATATATATATAATATCTTATTTGCGTGTTTTTTGCAATTGTGCATGACTTACGACTAGGGATGAGCGAGTATACTCGCTAAGGCACTACTCGCTCGAGTAATGTGCCTTAGCCATGTATCTCCCCCGCTCGTCCAGAAAGATTCGGGTGCCGCCGCGGGGCAGGGAGCTGCGGGGGAGAGCAGGGAGGAACGGAGGGGAGATCTCTCTCTCCCTCTCTCCCGCCCGCTCTCCCCTGCTCCCCGCCACAACTCACCTGTCAGCTGCGGCGGCCCCCGAATCTTTCGGGACGAGCGAGGAGATACTCGGCTAAGGCACATTACTCGAGCGAGTAGTGCCTTAGCGAGTATACTCGCTCATCCCTACTTACGACACAAGCAAATACACAACGCCTGCTGTGCAAAAATGTGGTGCAAATACGCCTACGCTTGTGTGACTCCGGCCTATAGGAGTATGAAGAACAGGGAACTTCTATTTCTGAGCTTGTAAGATCCTCATATTCTGATACGGCTTTCATGACAAGTTCCATCTATTCACAAAGACGTAAAACATTAAGCCCATGTCATATCCAGATTCCAGTAGTTAATAAACCCTTAATGACGCAGCCCTTTTTTTCTTCCATTTTTGTTTTTTTCTCCCCCCTTTTAAAAAATTGTAACTCCTTTATTTATCCATCAACATGGCTCTATGAAGGCTTGTTTTTTGCGGGATGAGTTGTATTTCTCAATGGTAGCATTTAATGTACTATATAGTGTACTGAAAAACTTTTAAAAAATTGTAAGTAGAGAGAAATGGAAATTTTTTTTCGTTGTGTCTTTATTCTGTGGGTCAGTACGATTACTACGATACCAAACTTATATCGATTTTTGTTTTGTTTTTGCTGTAGTTCTTTTATTTTTTTTCAAAGACATTCAATTTTTTAAAATTATTTTCTGCCATCATCTTGCGTGTGCAATAACTTTTTATTTCTCCGTCGACATAGTTGTAAGAGGACTCATTTTTTGTGGCACGACCTGTAGTTTCCCTTGGTATCATAAAATGGTACATAAAACTTTTTTATCGCTTCTTATTGCATTTTTTCTCAGAGAAAGAGTGACCAAAAAAAGCACATTTCTGGTCTCTTTTTTTTTTTCTCGGACAACGTTCATCGTGTGGGGTAAATAATGCATTACTTTGATAGATCGGACTTTTACAGACATAGCGATACCAAATATGTATTTTTGTTTTATAATTTAAATTTCTTTATTGTAAATATGGCAAATTTTTTTTTTTTTTACTTTTATTGTTTTTTTTTCAACAATTAGTAAAACTTTATTGTTCTGATTTTTACTTTTCTTTTTTTTTAGTTTCTAGAGGGGACTACAACTAGTGATATCTTGATCGCTCCTGCAGAATGATGTAAGGCAATAGCATTACATCATACTGCAATCGGACAGGCAGTCCATCAAGCCACCCCATGAGGATGGCTTGATAGGCATTCTGCAATGACAGCCCTGGGGCCTTTCAGAAGGCCCCTGGCTTCCATGACACCCTCACGGCTTCCCACAATCTCTTCGCAGGGGGCCATATGGGATCCCTGAACATCGTTCAGGAGATTTAAATGCCGCTGTCAGAACTGACAGCGTTATTTAAAGGGTGAATGGCTTTGCTCAACCGTGCGGCTGGGTGTACAGCCGGCGCCCGCGCTGTATGAAGGGAGGTCACCCCATGATCTCCCTTCATACATACCCTGTCTCCACAGGACGTAAATGTATGCCCGGTAGTGGGAAGGGGTTAAAAAAGTGATAGGGCCACTAAGCTAGTGTTAATTATTTATTTAGTGTTAATTATTTCACATCTGCATTTGAGGTTCCGTTTTCCTGCTCTGTTATGGGAGCGGGAAAGGGGAATCCCCTGGCCGAATGGACCCGTCCTGTAATGAAGCTGGGCGGACCCCATTGACTACAATGGGGTTCATTTGGTTTTTGCTCAGCAGTCCAGCAGCGCTGTGTCTTCTGCTACTTGGTGCCGATCTCCGACGGAACCTCCGACTCTCCTTAACCCTTTCCAATCCACTGTCTGACGTCTAAAGACATTCTGATTGAAGGCTGTACAGCGCCGATGTCGGAAGACGTCTGGCAGGGTATTCTTACTGTAGATTACTGGCCGCTCTGTTGTCGGGGGCCTCTCCAGCATGTTCCATACCGCAGTACTGGCAATAGTCAGCAGATGGCGCCATTGTATAATGGCAGAAAGAGAAAACCCCCTAGGAAACCCTATGTCCAAAATTGGATTGCAAAGGGTTAACATTCTATGCCTTATTGGGCTTTATTATACTTTATATTAATATGGATAAAACAACGTACTTTTTGGTCCATTTCAGTCGTGTCTTATTCCTTGTATAAGGCTCCATGTATTGTGATATGAAGCCATAAAGGTCTTCGTATTTACTAATGTCTGTTTCATAAACAGCTAGAGAAGGAACTGAGCTATGAGAAGCTGAAAGCCTGGACCAGTGCGGACGTGATGGGCAAGACTCAAGTGGAGGTTGACTTTCCGCGCATCCGTCTTGAGGAGCAGTACGACCTGAAGACATACCTCACTGAGATGGGCCTCGCTGATCTGTTCAATGCCGATAAAGCAGATCTCACGGGGATATCAAAGAAAGGCAACCTGTTTGTGTCCAAGATATTTCACAAAGCGTTTGTGGAGATTAACGAAGAAGGAACGGAGGCGGCTGCCGCTACTGCTGGCATCGTGACCGCCAGAATCCGGCCTATCGTAGAGAGATTCCACGCAGACCATCCTTTTCTGTTCTTCATAAAACATAATGAGACAGATATCATACTTTTTCTTGGAAAATTTTGCAAGCCATAGACTATGGCAAGATGATCATGAATGCAAAATGCCGAGCTTGCAAACTCGATAAAGCGTTAATATTTCGGGGCCAATATACAATAATTCATTATAAGGATTACATATGTAGCAATCGTTAACATGACTGATACATCATGGTGACTCGATATACAGCATTGTAAAGAACATCCAAACAGTCCGACTCTTTGAAAGGATCTTCTTCATTTGACTGAATCACATAGATAAAGGGTTTTTAAAAAAAGGCGCGCACCATGACTAATACCAACGTGAGCTCTACTCATAGCGTGGTCCTTTCTTCTTTCTCAACCTTTTCCAATCCAGTGTTGGCCCTCAACCAACGTTGGATCTATGCAGGGAAATCTTAGGGTCGACACTTGTTTCTAACAGTATATCTATGCTACAGTATACAGGACAGCTCTCTGATGTCGGAGGCTCTTCTGCATATGTATGTTACAGTATACAGGATATGGAGTGCATATATATGCAGAACAGCCTCCAACATTGGAGAGCTGTCCTGCATACTGCAGCATATATATGCAGTACAGCCTCTAACATCAGAGCACTGTCCTGCATACTGCAGCATATATATGCAGAACAGCCTTTAACATTGGAGAGCTGTCCTATATACTGCAGCATATATATGCAGAACAGCCTTTAACATTGGAGAGCTGTCCTGCATACTGCAGCATATATATGCAAAATAGCCTTCAACATCAGGTAGCTGTCCTGCATACTGCAGTATATATATGCAGAACAGCCTTTAGAGCTGTCCTGCATACTGTAGGATATACAGAACAGCCCTCAACATTGGAGAGCAGTCCTGCATGCGGCAGCATACATATGCAGAACAGCCTCCAACATCGGAGAGCTGTCCTGCATACGACAGCATACATGTGTCAGCTATGCTGGGAAATCTTAAGGTTGGATGAGGGCCAACACTGGATTGGAAATTGTTAATTTTCAAAACAATTGCTAATAAATTCATCCTGAAATTCATTCTTATTAGTTTCTGTTGAATAATCCCAAGGAATCCACAACGCACTCTACCACCCAAGAGCTGCTGCAGTGCGGGTGGCCGGGAAATGGGATTAGAAAGGGTTAAACCTTTTATCCATGTAATTCAGCCAGATAAAAAGGATCCTTTTATGGAGACTAAAAGTCCTTTTAAATGGAACAATTATGGTTCAAACGAGCAAAAGGGAACAATAATCTTTCCGTCTGAACGCAGCCAATGAATGAACGAGAATAGTTCGCCCTTCATTTTATGCCGGCATAAAAACCATCGTTGGCTCGTTCACTTGTCATTCGGTTTAAACAGCGATCATTCAATCCTTCTCATTCACTAACACAGCGAATGTGAAATACTGAATGATACTGAACAATGCTCCTTTGAATGAGCCAAAGATATATCTGCCGGCAGGGAATGAGCCAGCGGTGATGTCACTCCCTCGTTCAAACGAGAATCGGCTTGTCTAAAAGGACCCTGACTGTTTGGATTTTGTATATTTGTACAACTGAGTGACTCGCATTAGTCGGCGACCTTGGGAGCTCCTGCTGGTCCCTGATTCCAGTGATGGCTCACTTACTTGCTTCTGTATAGTAGTATTCATAAAACCGTCCTCTACAAGCTGCGGTCTGCACTGCGGATGTACTGCGTGTGCAGTGTGATACCCAATAATCATGAACTGTTGCTCTCCCCCCTACCCACCGCTGATTGACAAATTCCATCCTTAGGCTGGGTTCACATGGGGCGGAAATCCTCCGCAACGGGACCGCATGGAAATTCAGTGAGATTTCCGCAGCTGAAGTCCCATGGGTTTTGAAAGCATTTTATTCCGCTGTGGCCCTCTCTCCCCATAGAGAGGAGAGAGACCGCCGCGGCTTTGAATTCCGTGCGGCATGTCACTTTCAGTGTAGCTTGGCTGCAACTGACTGTCCGCAGCGTGTGGATGATTGTGCGAATCTCGTCCACTTTGCTGCTTAGTCTCGAGTTTAGGATTACCAGCAGAATTCCTGCAATTCTGCCCCGTGTGAACCGAGCCTTGGAGCTCATGTCCACGGGCGGGTTTAAATTCAGGATCTGTGTGGGGCACCCGCGTGGATGATTCGGAGTTCAAGCTGCCCTTAGACAATCATGGACGCCTGCAGCTTAACCCTTTACAATCCACTGTCTGATGTCTGAAGACATTATGATTTAAGGCTGTACAGCTCTGATGTTTGAAGACGTCCGTCGGGGTTCTCTTACTGTATATTGGCAGCCTCTCTGCTGTCGGAGCCTATCCAACGTGTCACCTCATGCAGTACTGGCTTTAGCCAGCAGATAGCGCTGTTGTATAACGGCAAAAAAGAGTAAGCCCCCTAGGAAAACCAGAATACAAATTGGATTGGAAAGGGTTAATTAAAGAATGCGGGTTTGTTTTCCAGACCGGATGGTTCGGAAAACAAATCACAGCATGCTCCATTTTGCCACGGATCCCGCAGGGATGGCTTCCATTGAAGCCAATGAGAGCTATCCAATCTGCAGCCCACCCGGAACTGTCACTCCGGGTGGGTGTGCTGCGGGTCCCGCAGGAAAGCAGGAGATTTAAAAAAAAATATCTCCACTGTGCATGTGCGGGCGGCGTGTGACCGGCGGGCCTGCCCACATGCCGGTGCGCCCACCCACATGCACGGAGGAGATGATGGACGACCTGCATGCATCCGGATTGGTAAGTAATGTCCTCATGCGGCTAGCAGGGTGGGATCCCTCGGCAGGGCTCCCGCCCATGAAGCCTGACCAGCCTGTGGACATCAGACCTTAGACTAGTTTCACGCGGCCATGAAAATCACACGAGATTTGTGCTCTGCGAGATCTTGCACGAATATGAACCTCATTCTCTTGAATGGGGTCATATAATATACATGAGTGAATTATCTCCGCACATCGCAGTGCGGGAAAAAATTGTGGCAAGTCCTATCTTTGGGTGTTCCCTCCGAGCATCACCTATTATTTTCAAAGGGGCCAGAAACCACATTGCACGGCGTGCGATATACTCATGGGTGCGACGAGAGGTTCAGCCGTGCCCGAGGATCACAACTGTACTGGCACAAAACCATCTCACATGCGCTGGGACATTGCACAATATAGGGCTCCGCTTCATGGCCCGACATCGCGCTCAGAAATGAAACTAGCCTTAGGGTCAGCCCGTCGCTCATAGGTACGGGGCTGCAGCTTGTCTGAGCGGGGGTTATGAAAACTACTGCATGGAATCAGGTACAGAAATGAAGCCCCTGCTGGAATTAGGGCTCCGCCACGACTTCATTGTGTCCTCGGATTGGGCAGCATGTCCACCACGCTATACTGAAGGCTCCATTTAGGTGTTCTGTGATTCCACTAACATTCTAGGGCTCTCCACAGAGCTGACTGCTGGCCGTGTGCTTGTATCACCCATCTGGGCGTTATGGTTTAGCTCTAGCCCTGCATAGGCAATGCGCATGCGCTGCTGGCCCCATGCAACTCCGCATCCGCCTGCAGTGGACGCAGCATACGAAACCTGTTGCTTTTGTTATAGACTGGACTGGCATCACTTTATATTATATCGGGAAGGCGGGCGTCTATATTATAATGTGCCGCTTCTAACCTTTTATTGTTTTTTTAGGGAAAAATGCTGTAAATCTAAATCTTATGGGCTTTTTCAAATAAAAAGAAAGCAAGCGAGAATCTCCTGCGTCCTCATCTAGTGTTCACCTGCTGGACAGACTCATCACACCGAAAATCAGGTTGATTTGTAACATTTACACACTGTCAGCTGATTGCAAAAAAACACAACCAGAACAATTTAAAGGGATTCCTGAGCTTTGCCGTGGAGCTGAGCTTTGTGGTGGCCGCACTCTGCACACACGCAGCACATTGACCTCACACAAGCCTCCTACAAGTTTCCCCCGACCTTCTACACTTCCTGACCCAACACATAACACGGGCACATCCAGGGCAGACGAGAGCCGTCACTGCAGTACTCGCACATGCGCAGTCTGACTCTTCCGCACTAGCGGCACACAGGCCATGACGTCACCCTCCCGTCCTGGCGCTTCCTAGGGTGCTAGGGAGGGTGAGCACGTGACCGCTCCCTGCTGCTCTACTAGTCACCACGCGGGGCGCTGCGCTCACTAGTCCTGTCCCTGAGGCAGCGCCACACCCGTCCGTTCCAGCTCCGATATAGCCGCAGGTGAGTCCTGTGCAAGAGACAGCGGGTATATATATATATATATATATATATATATGTGTCTGCAGTTGTCAGGGTGCTGCTCGGTGCGCCCCGCGCTAGTCCTTCCTCGGCAGCACTCAGTAGTTGTGGTGCCGTATACCGGTGCCGGCTGTGTTCTCCCCGCCGCCGGGTAGTTGTGTGGAGTTCCATTCAGGCTATCCAGTCGTCTGTAGCTGCAGCTCAGCCGTGTGACACACCGTGCATGTACCTACCTGACGTCTGCCGCCCGTATATCACCTGTTCCCATGCATGTACCTACCTGACGTCTGCCGCACGTGTATCACCTGCTCCCATGCATGTACCTACCTGACGTCTGCCGCCCGTATATCACCTGTTCCGCTGCGTGTACCTACCTGACGCCCGTATATAACCTGCTCCCCTGTGTGTACCTACCTGACCCCCGCCTGCACGTATATCACCTGTTCCTGTGTATTTGTGCGTGCGAATATATGGCGTATTAACGTATGCAAAAAAAATTGCGCTAATCTTCATTTTTGTGCATAAATGTGCAGTGAATATTGAGATTTCCTGCATATTTTGCACAGATTTGCGCGCCCGTTCATCACCGCACGGCGGGACAAGCCGATTTATTTATTTTATGCCGCAGCACATTGTGTGAATGAGCCCATTGAAATCATTAAGTACACTAGCAAAAACTAAGCCCCTCTTGCACGGCGGCCCTCGGCCATGGGGGTGTCAGTCAGCTGGCGTTCCTTGTAGCGCACCGCATCTGGCAGCGTGCGACCAATGGCGTGTTCACACGATGGTATTATGTGGCTGATATGCGGTGATCTCACGTCGGCGGAGGCTTATTTATTTTTTTCACGCAACATTCGACTGTATGAAATAAATCCCCCGACTGACTGTTTGACGCATATTACGCACCGCCGTCAGTCATGGACGAGAACGGGCGCGCGAATATACAGCCGATACGTAGGACACCTCCATGTTCACGGCTCTTCTGCGCTATACACACCCGCGGGCCCTTCTGCGTGTCGTTTTGCGCGCACAAAAACCTGCAAACTGCCCAGCCAGTCGCCGTCTTCAGTCATGTACATACGCACCTAGATGGAGGGGGCGCCGCCATGTGGGCATTCTCTTCTAAGGCCCCATGCCAACGTCTGAGTCGGATTCCACCTGCAAAATATCGCAGCGGAATCGGATCCAGCGCCCCCCCAGAGCCCCTATACTCGTCTGTCCCGATCTGCCTCGAGTGTCTCGCCCGGGGCGCAGTGCAGGGCATCATGCGCTGGGCTATGACTCAGATTCTCGCTATACTTCCGCTGTGCCCACTGCATGGAATGGAAGCCGTCCGTGTGGTTTTCCGCACGGAATAGAAATGCTGCACTTCTTCCCAGTGAGCAGAAAATAGTTGATTTCCTCTCGTGGGCAGGGGAGAGAATCTGTTAACATAGCATGTCTACGGGCGGACATCGCTGCGGAATTCTCAGTGGGCGTCTGGCCGCTAATTCCACAGCGATGGTCCCTCCGTCCATGGGCATTAGCCGTTATCCTGAGCTGCCCTTAAAGGGGTTGTCCCGCGAAAACAAGTGGGGGTATACACTTCTGTATGGCCATATTAATGCACTTTGTAATATACATCGTGCATTAATTATGAGCCATACAGAAGTTATTCACTTACCTGCTCCGTTGCTAGCGTCCTCGTCTCCATGGTGCCGTCTAATTTTCAGCGTCTAATCGCCCGATTAGACGCGCTTGCGCAGTCCGGTCTTCTCCCTTCTGAATGGGGCCGCTCGTGCCAGAGAGCAGCTCCTCGTAGCTCCGCCCCGTCACGTGTGCCGATTCCAGCCAATCAGGAGGCTGGAATCGGCAATGGACCGCACAGAAGACCTGTGGTCCACCGAGGGTGAAGATCCCGGCGGCTATCTTCGCAAGGTAAGTAAGAAGTCACCGGAGTGCGGGGATTCAGGTAAGTACTATCCGTTTTTTTTTTTTTAAACCCCTGCATCGGGTTTGTCTCGCGCCGAACGGGGGGGGGGGGGGGCTATTGAAAAAAAAAAAACGTTTCGGCGCGGGACAACCCCTTTAAAACTGCAACTGCTGAAAAGGGTTAAATTCCTTAACCCTTTCATTCCCTGGCTGCCCTCAGAGTTCTGTGCGATCACCGTACAGCACGCAGTAACTTCTTCACACCTCGCCCCAGGCTCCAGCTTCCATGAAGAAGCTTATCACTCGGGGTGCAGCCAGTGGGGGACGGGACTAAGGAATTTAACCCTTTCCAGCAGCTGCAGTTTTAGGGGCATGGCCGGGCAGGATAAGAAGAGGGTCAGACGGCACTATACATGGATGGGGACACCCAGGGGGTCCTACTGCTACGTTGGGCTACAGAGGCGGGCGCTGTTACTGGTGCTGTATTTATAAACTGGTTATGGGTGGAAGGGCGCCATTGGGCTGGCTACACACGGCAAAAAGCATACAATGGCCAGTAGCCACTCAGCTTTGCCGGTACCTTGTGTGGCGGTGGTTTGTCCGGCTGCATTGTGTGGTTTTACCTGGAGGCCTTAAGCACACGGGCGGATCAGATTCCACGTGTGGGAGCCTGCAGTGGATCCGCCCCTGTGCCCGGCCGGCATCCGCACGTTCTTGTGCTCTCTTCTTCTTTCCTGTGCTGTGGATGCTCCGTGCGGCTCGCCTTATGGATACGCGCCGTACAGATTTGGTTTGAAACTCCTGCTTTTCCACGGCATTTGCAGACGGGCCGCGGGTCAGATGGCTTTCGTTGACTTGAATGGAAGCCATCCATGCGGAATCCGCACAGATTTTTTTTTTTTCTTCACCTGCAAGCGGAAACGACTCGTGTACATGAGGACTCGCTGTTGGGTTGGATGATATGGGTGGTATTTGCTGCCGAATCTGGAGGCGGTCGCCCGCTCTGGATTCCACAATTCAAATCCCTCCGTGTGCTGCTGCCTAAGGCTAATTTTACACAGGCGAGCGTGATATTGGGCCGTGGAACTCAGCCTGATATCGCACTCAGGAACGTGTTTTTTGTTTTTTTTTAGTTTTTTTTTTGCCCTGGTGGATGCGAGTTCTTAATGCAAAATCGCCTCACATCACTTCAGTAAAGTAGCGATCGCATCGCACTCCCCTGTACCTCACACACCGTGGGATGTTTCTGCCGACTCCATTGAAAACAATGGACGAGGCATTCCAAGGGAACGCCCAAACACAGGACATGCAGTGACTTTTTTCAATTTTTTTTTTTCCCCACAATGCGGAAAAAAAGTCGTTCTTGGTTATGACCCCATTCAAAAGAATGGGGGTCATGTCCGTACAGCTCGTAACGCACAAATCTCGCATGATTTTCTCAACTGTCTGAAAGCGGCCTAAGGCCACATCCACACAACCATGAATCTCACTTGAGTTTTGCGCATTGTAGCAAAAAAGTAGCATAAAGTTATGCGACTATGAACTCCATTCTCTTGAACAGTCGTACACATGAGGGAGTTATTTTCTTACTGATGCTGTGAGGTTAAAAAAAAATCGCTGTATGTCCCATTTTATTTTCGTGTCCCTCAGAACGCATCGCCCATTGTTTACAATGGGACAGGTAAACGCATCGCATACCGTGTGATGTGCATGCCAGTGCAATGGGATGTTTATCCATTGAAAACAATGGGAAATGCATTTCGACCCTGTGATGCTTATGACAGAAGTGCAACTCCCCAGAGGGGTGACCCTGGGCACCTGGCTAACCCGAAGAGCTGGGAGGGATAATTGCGGACTGGTCACAGCAGCACTTACCAGGCTCTGGTCCCGAAGGGATGACATGCAGCCAAAGACAGAGTAGGATCGCCGCCCAGCTTCGACACTCCTATTATAGGGAATGCCAATAAACAGGATGGGGGTGGGAGTAGTAGTACAGATCATTCGTGATGCCACCGTTCCCACACACCGGTATGCTACGCGGCGGAGAAACGTTGAGGCCTGGTATAACTTTTACTGAATGAATAAAACTTTTACAACAGGTATTCATGGCAAGGCAGGTACAATTCATTTTCAATGTAAGCAGGCTAGAGCTCAGAGGTAGGGATGAATATGGCCCTACAGTCCAAGGTTATCTGTCATGCACCGCTCCTAGACTGGGAGCACTCCGAAGGAGAAAGGGTAGGGGTCACTCCGCAGACTCTGGCAGACAATTATTGACAGGAAGGCTTAAACGATAAAACACCGCGCACGGCAGGCGCATGGGTGTGTCACAATTAAGTACCTCTGTGCAGTGATCCCAACTTTATGCGGCCGCACAGGAAAAGCCTGTGGTATGAACTGGTACTTGTTTGAAACTTTTTGTAGGGGTCTCTGATGGTGGGACTCACTCCTTTACATCCACCATCCAAACGCTACGGCAAATCGCTCCTCCTCCTCCATCTTCACCTACATGGAAGCTGAAGGTGCTTCCCTGTGGCTCTGTGTTAGCACTTTGTTGGGTCCCTGAACAAGTTGGCACTCACAGATTGAAGATAGAACTTTTCTCCCGCTCTCAAGCACTCCTATGTATACCTTCACACATGCCACATGATATCAGACTGATACATCTACATGCAGGCAATGATTACTGTTAACCTCTCAAGCGCCGCAGCTGTGCAACACACACTGGATATGACAAGACAGCTTTGCACAGTGCATCCACATAGGACAAACGTATGACATTTATAGAGGGGACCAGGATGGTGTTCTGGGCCACTACACAAGTGCCGGAGGATCACAACGTCCGAGCTGTGAGCCGAGCCGTTTTTGCATGAAATGCACATATTGACAAGTGTGATATCAGTCTGGGTTTCTCGGCCCGTTTGTAGGTGGCCTTAGGGTGTAGTTACACCCACGCTTTTTCCCACATGATTTCTGTGCGTTGCGAGATGCACAGGAAAATAACCTGTTTGTAATTGCTGCATTTACATGTGTGATTTATGTCCCGCAGCGCTGTGAGAAGTGCAGCGTGTCCCATTTTTGGGTGATTGTGTTGAAGAATCGCCTATTCCCTATGGGAGCAGAAAAATATTGCAACGCGCTCACAAAACCTATTTGATTGCAAAAAAAAATTTGCGTGTTCGCAGGTTTCCTTGACTAATATTGCGCCCTTAGATTACATGCGCACGAACTAGTAAAAAGTTGCGTGTACACTCCGATGTGCAGGACACCGTACAGTGACGTGCTATTTTTGACAAGAATAGAAAGTGCTGCAATTCTTCTTTTTTCTTACTCTGATTTTGGGCGGACTGAAAATCGGACAGAATTTTTACACAGGGTGCCGTGTAACCGAAGGCCAACTCTGCATGGAGCGCCCTTTTTTTCACTACCAGACCTGTGAGCCTGCCGTGTATAACAGCAGCCACAAGGCGTTCCTTCTGGAATAACCCTGGAGTGTGACATAGAGGGATATGTAGCATCAGCATCGTCTACCGTCGCTGTGCTAAAACACTTATCTTCTGGGTGCGGCAGTACTGACCTTTCACCAGAATACAAGCTGACAAATGGCTTAAGGTCCTATGAGGTTATACCTCGTTTATGTAAAGCTTAGGCCGCCTGCAGACGAGCGGAAATCCCGCCGCGGGATTTCCGCCGCTGAAAGTCTGCATAGGAGTGCATTACAATACGCACTCCTATGCAGACGGCCGCGGTTTGGCCGCGCGAAATCTCGCGCGGCAAACAAACCGCGGCATGTTCTAATTTTCTGCGGGGCACGCACTCACCTGGCCGCCGGCTCCGGTCTGCGCATGCGCCGGCTGCGCGGCAGCCAGCACATCAAAGAGCCGGGGCCGCCAGGCGCGGGTGAGTACGCGCTCGTCCCTGCAGGCTCTGGGGTCGGATCGCGCGGCGAGATTTCTCGCTGCCGGATCCGACCCGCTCGTCTGCAGGCGGCCTAATTCTAAGTGAATGTTTATCTTTTTTGTTATAGTATTTCCTGTTTTTAATAAAATTAAACTGGTTTTCCAGGGAGAATATTATTGATGATGGGTCATCAGTAGTTGATCCTCTGAGGTCTGTCGCTCTGGATCCTGACCGATCGACTGACAGCGCCGCAATAACACATAGGTCAAAGCAGAAGCAGCGAAACTCTCCGCGCCGACCTCTGTGTAGTGGCCGGTGCTTGTAACTGCATGCGCCGCTGTCATTGAAATTGACACAAGCCGTGCCTGCAGTTACAAGCGCCCGCCACTACATGGAGGTTGGCGCAGAGGCTTTGGCGCCGACCTCTGTGTAATTTCAGTGCTGTCAGCCGGAGCACAATCAGCTGGTCGAGCGGCGGACCCCAGCCGATCAACTATTGATGACCTATCCTGATGATACATCATCAATAGTATTCTCCCAGGAAAACCCCTTTAATGACTAAATTAAGCCATTTCTGCACTGCATACTACAAGTATCTTTCAGAAGCACTTAATATAAAGGCCCCTTTACACGGAACGATAATCATTCAAAGAAGTAAACACGAGCAACAATTGAATGCTGAATGACAAATCATTCACTTCTCGTTCATCATTCAGCATAAAGATCCTCGTTGGTTCGTTCACTAATCGTCCCGTTAACGGGCGCTCGTTCAGTCGATCTCACTTATACAGCGAATGTAAACGACTGAGCGAATTCTCGTGTGAATGGGCCAGTGATGTATCTGCTGTATAAACAGGCGGCCAGAGAGAACTCTGATGTCATTCGCTCGTTGAGACGAGAAATCGGCAGGTCTAAATGGACCCAAAGACCACTCCACAGCAAGGACCATGGAAAGCTGGGATCATATTTGTCTAGGGCCGCTCTCGCACTCCCGGTTTTTACTACGTATCATGGAAAAAGTTTTGGCACGGTGTTAGCCAGTAATGTGTGATTGTCAGCCCAACGACGGGCGATATCCCGGAAGCTTGCTGTAACATCAGATATTTTTGTTAGCCATTAACCCCTTCCCACTCCAGGGCGTACATTTACGTCCTGGAGCGTCGAGGTATGTATGCAAAGAGGTCGCGGCTATTAACCCTTTAAATGCCGCTGTCATTTCTGACAGGCATTTAAATCCCCCGAACATCCCATAAGGCCCCAGGGCTTCCTTGGAGACTGCCTATCAAGCCATCCCCGTCGGGGTGGCTTGATAGACTGCCTGTCAGAAAGCAGTATGACGAAATGATATAGCATTACGTCATACTGCAGGAGCGATCAAAGCATCGCATATTGTAGTCCTCCAGGGGGACTTAAAAGAAAAGTGAAAATAATCAATAAAGTGTTTTTAATTGTAAAAAAAAAAAGTCATAAGTTTAAATCACGCCCATTTTGCCATATCTGTAATTAAAAAGTCTAAATCATAAAATAAAAATACATATTTGGTATCGCTGCGTCCGTAAAAGTCGAATCTATCAAAGTAGCCTATTATATACCCTGCACGGTGAACGCCGTCCGAGAAAAAAATAAACGCCAGAAATGCACTTTTTCAGATACCCTGTCTCCCAGAAAAAACACAATAAAAAGCGATCGAAAAGTTGTATATATTCCTAATTGGTACTATCGGAAACTACAGGACATCCCGCAAAAAATGAGCCCTCGCTGAACAACGTCAACGGAAAAATAAGTTATTGCGCGCAGAAGATGACCGCAGAACATAATTTTAAAAAAATTAAATGTCTTGAAAAGAGTAGTATAGTAAAAAAAAACTATACAAGTTGGGTATCATAGCAATCATACTGACCCATAGAGTAAAGTTATCATATAGTTTTTGTTACAGTTTGTGCGCTGTAGAAACAAAACGCACTTAAAGATGGCGGAATTTCATTTGTTTGTTTTTTTTCATTTTACTTCACTTAAAATTTTTTTTACGTTTTTCAGTACAGTATATGGCACATTAAATAGCACGATTGAAAACTATAACTCATCCCGCAAAAAACAAGCCCTCATACAGCGACGTCGATGGATAAATAAAGGAGTTATGACTTTTTTTAAAGGGGGAGGAAAAAACGAAAATAGGGGAAAAAAGGGCCGCCTCATTAAGGGGTTAAAAGGTCTCCTATACTCAAGATTACCTGGTTTCTCTTACTGAGAACAATCACACTTTACTGTGTATCACATGCGAAATACCCGGTAACTTAACTTTACATCACCAGCAATGTATCTTCTCACACAGCGTGCGAAATGCATGCAAAACGGGGAAAAAAAGCAACATGCTCTATCTTGATGTGCATGACCCGCCAACATGGCATATGTGGATTTGTCAGTATGCAGTGTACTGTGCGTTCACCACGTGTGAGATGCGTGCGTGATATGTGCAGGTGAAAGCTGCCTAAGCCATTACCTTGATCGCTATTAACCCTTTCCAATCCAATTTTGGATTCAGGGTTTCCTAAAAGGCTTTCTCTTTTTGCTGTTATACAACGGCCCCATCTGCTGGCTAAAGCCAGTGTGTGCGCACCAGAGAGGCTCGGACAGCGGAGTGGCTGGCAATAGACGGTAAGAATACCCTGTCGGACGTCTTCTGACATTGGAGCTGTACAAGCTTCAATCTGAATGTAGGAAGGCATCATTGGAATAAAAATAAAGTCTGGTAAACAAAAAAAACCAAAAACTAAAAAGCAATACAAGTGTAACATATTTTAGTAGTAAAAATGTAACCATATTACCAACTGTTGGGCAGCTGCAGAGTAACCGCTGCATGAGAGAGCGGTGCTGTTGGCCTCCTCATAGATACGGGGAAGTCCAAACTCCTATTAGCAGATCTGAGAGAAAGCAGTACTATCAAGCCAGTAAATGTGTTTTGGGGGGGGGGGGGGGGGGGGGTTGGTGCCGAAGAGATCCCAATCTGATAACATTCAAGCTTCTTTTAATGAAGTAGTCACCCTTAAAGTCAGCAACAGACTATGCTCCAGGAGACCCTTGAAGGGGTTGACCGGGTGTAAGACTAGTTTTGAAAGTTTGAGAGCGCGCACACTGCGCTTTGAAAAGTCAGATTTTTATGCGACACATGAACGTCAGCAGGTGACGTCATGGGAACCAAGGTGCGGGTGAGTACAAAAAACACATCCCTTGGCTCCCTGTCACCTCCCTTAAAATCAGGATAACTTAGTTTTTGGTGCTGTGGGGGAAGTGCCAGATTCCCTCTAAGTGGGTAATGACAGCAAACAAGTTCTGCTACTGGAGATGGACCTGGTTCTCACACCGCCCACTCTTCCCATCATCCCCCACACAATGGGACTATAGAGTGCTGAGGTCCAACAGTATATCGCCATTACCAGAATGTTGTGGGACAGTGATGGGCCGCCGATAATGAGTCTATCACCATTACTAGAATGTTGTGGGACCGTTACGGGCTGCCAATAATGAGTCAGCGGAGCTGTATCCCGACGGGCGCTGCCTGGATAGCCCCTTTTTAATGATGGTATCATTGAGTCTTTGTAGCAAAGTTTGCTCAAAATAACCCCCAGAATAACCCTTTCGGTGGCTTCAAACCTTTACCCATTTTTGCACTGTAATGTATGTTTTGACATCCGTAGAGATGGGACAGTAGTTTACATTGTAAAGTCTGTAAGTTTGGATGTCTTCACATCTTCAAAACTATAGAGCTTTAGATGTAGGAAATGGCCAGAGATTCCGGGTAACTGAACCCTCTGAGGACTTCTGAAGAGACTTGAGATCTGAGACATTCTGCAGCCATTGTCTGGTAAGTTGATGATTTAAGGTACCTTTAGGCCTCCTTCCCACGAACGGATTTCCGCCGCGTAATTCGCGGCGAAAATCCGCTGCGTTGCACGCAGCTATTAGGTTCTATTGAACCTAATAGCTCCATGCTCACGATGCGTAATTCCACCGCGGAATTACGCACCGCGATTTCTCCCGTCCTCACCCGCAGCATGCTCTATTTTCTGCGGGTGAGGACGGGCTGTACGCACTGACGGCTTCCATTGCAGTCAATGGAAGCCGTCCATTCACGCTATCTCCCGCTGTAACCAGCGGGAGATAGCGTGAAAAAACGCTTTCCCGCCCACCGCCGAGCGTCATATGACGCCAAATGACGCGGTCCGGCCGCGTCACGTGACACGGCTGGTGACGCGAGAGCGGTGGGCGGTGACGAGCGGTGACGAGCGGTGACGCGGCGGTGGTGGGCGGGGAAGCGATTTCACGCTATCTCCCGCAGGTAAGTATAGGGGCTCTGGGGGGCGCCGTGACGGGCTTCACAGCGGAATATTACGCTGCGGAGCCCGTCACGCTCGTGGGAAGGAGGCTTTATACAGGACGACTGTCTGGTACATAAGCGCCTGACCGCCCTCCCACGGAGTACCGCCCAACTATTGCTCCTGTGTAAGTGAATGGAGGGGGCTGGGATTGTTCCGGACCGCCTTCATTCACAGTAAACATCGATCCGCTCCTGTTTACATGGACCAACAGTCACTTGGTTTATAGAACTGCTGAAAACCAAGCAAATCTAACAAGTGAGCGGTTTTTCACCGTTGCCCTGTTGGCGGCTGCGTGTACATGGAACAATGAATAGCCGTGTAAAGGTACCTTTTAGTCTCACTGACTCTACTTTTAATTTGTCAGAAGACAAATTTTGGGTGTACTTCCTCTTTAAAATTCCACCTGAACAACAAGACTACATAGTTTATTTTGGTTTGTGTCCCAAGGAAAGTTAATTAGTCCAATCTCTAAGCAAACAACATATTGGCTGATATGCCAGAAACTAAACAAATCACTCTATTCTTTACCTGCAAGTGGCTTGCACTGGAAAACTGTGCCTAAATGCATACCTGCTGGCGGTGATGCTGAACCTGGTTTCTGGATTTCTCAGCTTGGAAGTGGCTTCTACATCTGTTTAGTGGGAAATAAAATGTATCTTCTGCAATGTTATAATAAAAATATTAGATAAGCAGGCCAATCACAGACCAGGGGAAGAGCTAAAAGGTCATAAGCTGTAGTGCAAAACCTCAATATGTGGCCCCCTTACCCCGCAATGTATCTGGACAAGTCGCGCCAATTGCCTTCATAATGTTTGGCTACACCACTTTCTGAATACCGCTCAGCCAACTCATAAATCCCACCTCCACAACACGATGGCTATGATTAGTTTTCATTCACTGCATTGATTGATTGGTTGAGCAGTGCACGAAGAACCAATCACAACCCTTGTGTTGTGGAGGCGGGGCTTATGATTTGGCTGAGTGGCGTTTGTCCCTGCATCTCTGGTGGCGATAGCGATATCTGCTGCGGAGTGAGGAAAAACCACCACCAGAGATGCAGAGATGAACGCCGCTCAGCCAATTCAAAAGTCTCACCTCCACAATGGGATGGCTGTTGATTTGGTTCATCGAGCGCTGCATTGATTGGCTGAGCAGCGCTCTAAGAACCAATCACAGCCATTGTATTGTTTCATCAAGCACTGCATTGATTGGTTTTCTCGCGCTGCCAGCCAATCGGAGCAATCGCTTCCTGGAGGCGGGATTTATGAATCCTGGAATTAGGGAGTGATCTTCTGTCAACGGCCGAGGACTGCAAGCAAGCGCACCAGAGACTAGTGGGAGGACTCGGACCACCGCTGCTAAGTAATGTATTGTTTGTGGGGGTTGTAATTCAACTAGGGCTTATTTTCTGGGAAACATGGAAGTGACACCTTTGTGCTCCACGGAGTAATTTGTGCCCACACACACTATTGCCATTATTCGCTCAACAAAATATTGCACTTTTGTGTCCCTGAAACGAATTTTAATAATAATAATACCCTCTTAGTGCCACATGGAGATGGTGTCCATTTTGTCTCCCACAAAATAATAGTGCCCCCTTTGTGCCACTTCCTCCACAATCTGCCCTCTTCCTACATGTAAGCCTTATGTCCACTGGGCAAATAAGAATTAAATCCGCAGCGTTTTTCCCACATGCGGATCCGTGCTCATAGGAATGCATTGACCACCCACAGGTAGATAAATACCCGCGGATGGTAATTAAAAAATTTCTGGAGCATGAAAAAAATGGACATGCTCCATTTTAGTGCGGATCACGTGTGCGGAGCTCATGGAGCACATAGCTCAATTGATCTCCCGCATGACAAATGACAATTACAGTGCATCCGCAGCCCAAATCCCCGTTACAAATCCACAGCGGATCTGATTTTCCCCGTGGACATGAGGCCTTAGACACTTAACACTGAGTAGTTTCCTTCTAGGCGCCGTGCCGTGTCTGTGTGTCTGTTTGTGTGTGTGTGTGTGTGTGTGTGTGTGTCTGCGTGTCTGTTTGTGTGTGTGTCTGTCATCGGTCGTCCTTTCTTGTCTGCACTCTTTTCTCCTACCAGTAGAGCCAGCAAGATGGGAGGATTGATATTTTCACATGCGATATTTAACCAGTTGCGCTGTAGTCAGATACCGCAAGTGAGAAGAGCGTTGGTCGGAGAGATAAACATCGCAGCATGTCCCATTTTGGGGCGATTCTTAGAGAATCGCTTGCTATTTCCTATGGGAGCCTGAAAAACAACTATCTTACTCGGATGCCATGCAGTTTATTTATTTTTTACCATTTTATCCATTGGAAGTGCTTTGTTTTTTTGTTTTTCCCCCACCCACATTAAAATCGTACGTGATGCCTTTTTCTCACAATACATTGCAATTGCTGTTGATAAACGCTGGTTTAAGAACTCGATATCTGTTCCTTGGACCAATATTGCACTCGCCTACGTGAAAGTGCCCTAACGGTGCATGAAGAAAGTGTTGCTGGCATAGGGGCCTGGCATTATGTACAATGCAACATCCAGGAACACAAGATGTAAAGGGGGTGCGGTTTGTTATGTAGTAGTAGTAATAATATAAATGTGTTTCTTATATCAGCGTGTGTGTGTGTATATGTATATGTATGTATGTATGTATGTATGTGTGTATATATATATATATATATATATATATATATATATATATATATATATATCTCCACCTTCATAGAAAATAGCAAGCAGTGAAATGGTTATCTGGTTCAATACTGTACACTGTGTGTGTGTTGCATTCTTGTGCGGTATCTCCAACACACTCCTACACACAGTTCCCAGGACTTAGCACTGTCTACAGAGGTTTCTTATGAGAAAGATCTGCGATGCCCACCGCTTATCAGGGGGGGCTGCTACTTATCTCCTCCCTTGTATTCCTTGGTCCAGGTTGGAATATTAATAAAGTCTATGCTACTTGGGTATATTGGAATTGCGTGTTCACATAGCAACATACACCTGGGGGGTAAACATATGTTAATCATCAGCGCCATTACACACTAGGTCAATCATGAGTTGCCATGATGATGGGGGGGGGAGGCATGTAATTGGTGCGTCATATTCAGTATAACTGT
The DNA here is from genome assembly GCF_035609145.1 of Eleutherodactylus coqui. Classification (NCBI taxonomy): domain Eukaryota; kingdom Metazoa; phylum Chordata; class Amphibia; order Anura; family Eleutherodactylidae; genus Eleutherodactylus; species Eleutherodactylus coqui. Next base: position 39,314,376 of record NC_089845.1, read on the forward strand.
ATTGTACGTCCTGTCAATAAAGTAGGAAGGGTAGAAGGGTATGGGGGCTGACGGATAGCATCCATGAGTTCAAATACATATATTTATGCATGAAGCTTCTCATTATAACCAATCTGGAGCAGATCAGTGAAATCTTCTGGAATATGATTTATCCCCATAACCGTTGCCTTGGCCTATAGAGACTATTGACTTTTTTCTGTGTTGATCAGCCTCCTATCAGCTAAGGGCTCACGCCCACGAGCTGTGCGGCTTTCCACTGCGGGAGTACTGCGATTCAAAACGAGTGCCAGCAAGTGATCATGTTTTTCTGCACGGATTTCCACGGTCTCCATTCCTTGATATCAATGGAGCCCTATCGCTGCAGAAATCCGTATTAAAATAGAACATGCCACAATTTTTTTTCCTGCTTTGAAAATTAGCGGTAGAAATCCGCATGTGTGTGTTGGCAGGCAGAAAGCTTTTAGCTTCAATAGAACCTTGCCACTGCTGAATTCACATGCGGATTTTTGACGTGGGAAACGCGGTGCAAATCCGTTCGTGGGCAGTCACCCTTAGAGTCTTTTTACTGTTCGTTTTAATTTTTTTATTCCGTCTCTGCTATACGTCACAAAACATTCTAGAATACAGAAGGCCAATAGGTACGTTCAGCATGTACCTTCAGTGCGTTCCTGGTACATATGCCCAAAGGGCGCGCTACGTATCTTCCAGATGAGTAAAAATACCCCTCCCAACACTTTTGAGGCTTGTGTTTAGCCAAGGAGGAGAAGGCTATTTGCAATAACAATACATAGGCATGAGTGGCGCTTCAGAACAACATTACTGGAACTCCTAACAGTTCCTTCGTGTCTAAATACAGAATGGAAGGAACTCTAAAGCTCCCGTGCAGCCGGACCTTGTCTGGGCTGTCCCCACCCCATTCAGTGAACTCTTCCTACTTGCTCGCTGTGCGGCTCTATACATGGCACAACCTCAAACCTGCTCTGAATACAGTGGGACGTATTTAGTAAAACCGCAGCATGTTCTGCCTTGGCGTTTATTATGTGTGCATACATGCCAGGATACTGCATCGCTATTAGCGGCACTCAGCAAATACGTGTGTCATTGCATACTTGTGCGCGGCACGCCCCGGATTACAGCCGTCTGAGCCCAGCCTTAGACTAGACAGTCTTAACCCACCATCTCCTGCTTACAGTTTGATCAAACTCTGTTTGATCTATGGGAAAAGAGCATTACTGTTGTGAATGAACCAGGTCACTCCACTTCATACAGCTTTGGCATCGGTTCTATCTACGCTGATGACCTATCACAGGACTATTGACCGGCAATGAGGATAGGTCATCAATAGTATTTCCCTGGAAAACCCGTTAAAGGCTAAAATTGGTTATCTCACCAAGGAGTTAAAAATCTGCGGCGCTCAATGTCTTGAGCACCGCGGTACAACGCTCCTGTTGCCTTTTATGGGGCTTCTCAGACCTGCACTGTCTGTTCTCTTTTAGTGTTTTCACGTTTAACACATCATAATGATGGGTGCGTTAAAAAGCCCTATCCAACACCGTGACATGGGTTCAAAAACATTGCTTGAAATTGCTGTAAAATGCAGTGGCTCCAAGCATTGTTTAACTGACCGCATGTGTGAGAGGGGCCTAAGGCGACTAAGTTCTGCACCAAATATATTTGAGACCGTAATTTAACCCATTTAGGACCAAGCACTGTAAATATACGGTGCTTGGTACCAGGCTTAAAGCCCAGCCGTATGTAAAATTTACGGCATGGATTAAAGCCTGCTTCTTTAATCAATCAGAAGCAGGACGGGTTGTCAGCTGTTAAGCCCCATTTACACTGACAGATGATCGCTCAAACCGTAGTTTGAGTGACGGTTTTGAGCGATCATCTTTGCATACTTTATAGTAGCAAGCAGAGCGGGAGACAGCCGCGCTGCTAATAGAAGAAAACAGCTGCTTTGCATAAGCAAACAGCTGTATTGTTCTCCATCTGACTGCCAGTGTCCCTGCTGTGAATTCACAGCCAAAAAACTAGCAGAAAGAAACTTATCAGCAGAGCCTGCTGTGATAACAGCCAGCTCTGCTGATAAGAGCTGATCAGCGATCCAGATTTGTGCACGAAAACTACAAAATGTCCCTGCATTTAGACAGAACGAGAATCACTGAAAAGACATGATTTTTTTTTTTTTTTTTTTTAGTGAATATCGTTGTGTCTAAAAGGGCCTTAAAGGGGTTGTCTCAAAATTTTACATTACCCCATTCCCCCTGTCACCCCCCTGGCATAAAATAGCAATTTAAAGCGGTTTTTAAGCCGCTTGCTACTCACCGATCCGACGAAATATGGAGTTATAAAAATCTTCTCCCTAAGATGGCCGCCGATCCTTTCCCAGGGATGCACTGCGGTTTTCTCCCATGGTGCACCATGGGCTCTGTGCGTTCCATTGCCGATTCCAGCCTCCTGATTGGCTGGAATCGGCAAACGTGACGGGGCGGAGCTACGCGATGATGCGTAGAAGGGGGCGGAGCCAGAATGCCGCTCGTGCCGGGACCGACCAGAAGCAGAAGACCGCACAGCGCAAGCGCGTTTAAAAACACCAGAAGACATCAGAATTAGACGGATCCATGGCGACGGGGACGCCAGCACCGGAGGGGGTAAGTGAATAACTTCTGTATGGCTCATATTTAATGCACGATGTATATTACAAAGTGCATTAATATGGCCATACAGAAGTGCATAACCCCACTTGCTGCCGCGAGACAACCCCTTTTAAGTCACAGCTGATAATTCGGAGGTCATGTGACTTGCGGGATTTCCTGGGACAGCAGAGCTGGGGGGGTCCTAGCAGGTCCTGATCAGCTATACCAGTGACTATTGTTACTACAGGGGTTGATTTCCCCTGTAACTGGGGCTCCTATGGATGCGGCTTCTATGGATGCCCCAACTACAGTGGGAAAGTATCAAATAAAAAAAAAAAAATGTGAGTGTTCCCCAGAGGTCTTACATTACGTCATGGGGAACATAGATAGTAAAAAAACATAATTACATACAAAAGTAATACAAAATTACAGAATAAAACAATAAAATATATATATGAAAGAAAATAACCCGAAGCTGATGCCAACCAAAACCGTCGCTATATACGCCCTGTAATCCAAAACCATACATATTATATATCAAAACGTCCGGAAAAAAATGAGGAACCCATTCCCATACTTCAGCGTAAATATACTAAACTGAAATAAAAAATAACCGGGTCAGTTGATGGTGTCTGTGAGCTTGACAAAGGCCCTGAGGGGCTGAAACGTTGCATGTACTTTTATCTGTTGGAGCAATAAAGGAGCATTCCCTGGATGCATGTTTAAAGAATAACCCGGTCTGCTGCTCCTCTCTTCACCTTCTTACAGGGATTAAGGCCTCTGGAGTCGAGCCCTGTCCTTGGAGCTTTGCATATTTGGCTGGGCCCATGGCTGGATTCCGCTGCGGATTCCCGCACCCAGAATGCTTAAGGCCCAATGTCCACGGGCAAATCTGATTTGCGGAATCGCCGCGCAAGAGATCCGCAAGTCAAGCCGCTCATAGAGAAGCATGGGCGTCCACAAATGGATTAAAGCATGTGGATTGGTTTTGCGGACCTTTTTGCCTGGAAAACAAATCGCGGCATGCTCCGTTTTTGTGCAGTTCCCACATGGATGGCTTCATCCAATCCGCGGCACACCTGCAGCTGATACTGTGGATGTGCCACCAGAAAGCAGGAGATTTAATTTATAACAAAACAAAAAAAAGCTACTGCGCATGTCTGACAGCAAGCCGTGAAGTACATTGAACCCAGAAGTTGAGAGGTCCACATATTGCCACAGCCAGAATAATACAGGTATGCAGGACCCACTGGCTGCGGGCATGTTGGATTCTGTACGGAGTTCCCCGCACGAAATCCGACCCACCCATGGACATTGGGCTATAGGGTAAAGGCCCATTTAGACACAACGATTACCCCTCAGAATTCGCTCAAAAGCCATCTTTTAGGCGATAATCGCTTTCTCTAAACGTGCGGCCATCGTGCGCTATTCGTTTATCGCTGACTTTAAGCCAGCATGAAAATCAGACCGCACGCTGAATTCTCCACGGGTAGCACTGATGGTGTTCTTTCAGTAGCTGATCCCACTGGAGAACAATGGAGCTGAATGCAGATAACAGAACTCCAGCTGCTCTCTGCATTCAGCAAAAGGCTTTGTTTGCACGCTAAGAAGACAATAAGTAGCTACTTGGTAGTTTATGCAAAATGATCACTCAAAACTGACATTCAAGTTATCTTTTGAATATCTTTTGAGCAATCATCTTTCCGTGTAAATGGGCCTTTAGAGGAGGTATAGTGCCATTTACAGAATATCTTTACTGGGAGAAATACAATCAGTTACATGTGACCTGTACTGATAAGAAACAACTGGCTGATATTTGCAGGCTTTCATTTATTCATGGCAAGTGTACGGACAGAATGATAAGCTGTGCGTTGTGGGTTATAGCAGAAGCTTTTTCAGGCTAGAGTTATACGCTTCGGTGAATCTCGGCACAACTGAGTTTACAGCTCCAGCCGGAGAGGGCACTCACGGTAATGCATGTAGATCCTCTGCACTGGTACCCTTAGGCTGCCTGTCCACGGGCGTATTTTTATTGCGTTCCCCGCGGCAATAATCTGGCCGCAGGTAACGCAGTGAACACTTTCATAGCGCACCCCCCGTCCATGAGCAGAGAATCTGTCAGATAGGCTCGGTGCAGAGAACCATCAGCTGGCTCCTGCTACCCCGTGGCGCAGATCCGCCGCGGGATATCACTACGCCCGTGGACAGGCAGCCCAAGGCGACATTTACACACAGCGAATCTGCAGAAAAAAACCTGCTACACTTCTGGTGCGTTCTAGGCACCAAAGGCCTCATTCACATGAGCATAAGCATATTTCGGTCCAAAAACCACCTCCTCCCTGCATTTTTCAGGCCGCCTTATGATTTTCGTCTGTGCGTATTTTCATGCGCAAATCGCAAGAAAGCAATTTTTTTTTTTTGCGGAAATAGGAAGTGAATACGCATATATCGTGCATCTTCACTGTATATGCAGTCCCATTCATTTCAAAGTGCGTAATATGCAGCAGACATGAGGCGTGCTACATTGCTTTTATACATCATGTGCACATGAAAATGCGCATATGTAAATAACTATTGAAATCAAAGGGTTTTATTCACTGCATATTACAAATTTTAAAAATATATGCAGCATATTTACACCCATGTGAATGTGGCCAAAATCCAAATGTAACACGTTTTGATGCAGATTTCGCCTCGTTTGATGATGTGACATCCGCACTGAACATCCACAGCGTAATTAAACATACTATGGGGCTCCCCCGCCCCTCTTCATTGACTTAATTCAGTACTGAATGGCTACTGTTTACACTGAACGATCAGCAATCAGGATTTTATGCAGCATAAATGATGGACAATGAGCTGATCGTTCAGTGTAAATAGCGGCCGTTCAGTATTGAACAGCCGCTATGATAAGTCAATGAAGAGGAGCGGGGGAGAGCGAGGAGAGAAATCTCCTACAACCACCCTGCTGCAAGCCAGCGACACTAGCTCCCATCCAGCAGCACAGGACCTTCTATTTTATGTAGATTAATTCTGTATGTAAACTGTAATTACAGGCGGTCATACATGTAACATATAATGCTGCTGAATAGTAAGGGAAATGGGAACAATCAGAGTCTTCGAGGACGAGCCGCTCCTTGGTTTATTCCGCTTTATGCATTGATCAACCAAATGCCTCACAATGCCTGGTCCTGGTCGTTGGACTATATTTAGTGAATAGATGACTGCTATTCTTTACGATCGGAGACCCTGGGATCACCATTTTTTTTTTATTTTATGAAACTGGAAGAGGAGCATAAACTCCATAGCCAAGGTTTGAGAGTTTGGTCCTAGGGGTTATTTCATGTTGGACCCGACTCCAGACGGCAAATGGCAGAATGAATTTACAGACTTCTCTTCTGTGTTACTATGACTTTAAGAAATATATTCCTGTTCCTCCTCTGGTGAATAGCAGCCATGCCACACGCTGGGCATGTCCGCTGGACCGATCCCTGAAGCATGTAGGGAAGTCAATCACTTGCAAATCTCTCTGCGGAGGAACACGATTGTGCAGAACAAACAGGAGCCTATATCCTAGCCCGCAGCTAGACCTCTTCTAGGACAAATGCCCGGCTTATGTTTTCTGAAAACTCCTTTCCTATGGATTCCTGTGAGATGGAACTTAAAGGGGTTGTCCCGAGGCAAAACTTCAAAATTTTCAATTAGCCCATTCCCCCTGTCACCCCCCGGCATAAAGCAGCCCTTTAAAGCGGTTATAAACCGCTTTCTACTTACTGTTTAGAAGAAATAATAACTTATAAAGTGCTTCATCTAACATGGCGCCTGTGATGTCCCAGGGTGCGTTCCACGGTGCACCGCGCTTCCAGGAGGCTTTCATGCGCGCTCCCGAGACGCCGGTCACGTGAGCAGGTGACTGACGTCATCGGTGGAGGCATGCACTTGTAATGAATGAAACGCCGATCCAGCCACCCCATTGGCTGGTCGGCAGAACGCATCACAGCGGGAGGTGGAGTCTGCCAGAGAATACAGCAAACAGCTGTTTCTCCCTTCTCTTGACCACACAGACGAGCTGTATCGCGCGGGCACGCTGGAGCGGCTCGTTCACAGCGGGGAGAGTACAGACTGCGCAAGCGCGTCTAAAACAGACTGCTGAGGAAGAAATTAGACGGTACCATGGTGAAGGGGACGCAGAGACAGCGCGAGGACGGAGACAAGTGAGTGAATAACTTCTGTATGGCTCATATTTAATACACGATGTATATTACAAAGTGCATTAATATGGCCATACAGAAGTGCTTAACCCCACTTGCTTTCTCGGGACAACCCCTTTAAGGCTCTGTTAGACGAAACTATTGTTCCAACGAGTGAAAATGAATGAATGGTAATCGTTCAGACTAAGCGCAGCGAATGGCAAACAATCATCCATTCTTTATTCATCGCTCAGTTTATGCAGCAAGAAAATCATCGTTGGCTCGTTCGCTAATTGTTCAGGTTAAACAGCGCTCGTTCAATTGCTCTTAGGCACTTACACAGAGGATATGAAACGCTGAACGAGCCAACTGTGTATCTGCCTGTATAAACTAGCAGCACGAGAGAACTAGCTAACGTGTATGTCATCCACGCGTTCAAATGATAAATTGACTTGTCTAAAAGAGCCCTTAGTTTTGAAACTGTCCACAAAGGAAGGTGCTGGAGCAGAATCATAGGCTCTAGTCCAGGGGTGTCCAACTCCTTTTCACCGAGGGCCACATCAACCTTACGGATCCCTTCAAAGGGCCAACTGTAAGACTGTATAGTATTAGTGTCCTCCATAATGGCTGCAGTAGTGATAGAGACCCACATAGGGTATTAGTGTATCTTGACGCCACCAGGAAGTCCTTGTGGAGTCAAGAGTGACGGGGGTGATGCCCCTGAAGCTCATTGGCTGCACAGTGGTCTGGGCTTCAGGTCCTGCGAGGGCACTGAAGCCTTGTTTGCCTCAGTATACAGTGGCCCCCGATGCAGCGACGCATCCCCAGCTGGAAGCGTGTTCCTCCCCAGCGGCGTCACAGCAGCATGCGGCCCCCCACCTCACTGATTACATACTGAGATTCCGGACGCCAGCAGCTTACAAAAAAATTATTTGGCTACTTAATTTTTCAGTTTGAGCCAAGTGTCATGTAACTTTTTTCCCCCATTCAGTATGTGTGTATATATACAATATCACACGCCATGTTAAAGAAGTAGTGGGAAGCATTACACCTAGGAAGAATGACCGCTCTGAGGCGGCATCCGGTGGCTTTGGAGGGCTTTTGGTCTATAGTATAAGTACAGGGTCTCTATACTGATGATGGTCATCTGGTGGGTCCCATGGGTGCTCTGCTGTCATAGTAATAGTGGTCTTCCCTTCAACAAGGAGCATGATGGAGTTACCAGAAGGTGGCCTAGGAATTATCCGCTATCATCTGTATTGAGGAACATGTATATATATATAAATGCTTCCCTGTTACCAGATGTCGATGACCTTCCTGCAGTGTCGTTACTTGTCTTAGAAGTATATTAATGACCATTGATTTCTCTTTCTTCTCGCAGACTCTATAAAGAATGGACGCCCTCAGCGCAGCTAATGGAACCTTTGCTGTAAATCTGTTTAAAAAGATTACAGAAAGGGATAACAAATGCAACTTGTTCTACTCCCCAATAAGCATCTCCTGCGCTCTTGGAATGGTTTATCTAGGAGCTAAAGGAAATACCGCCGCTCAGATGGCAAAGGTGGGCATAAAAAAATTATGGCAACACTGACTGACTGTGACTGTATCTGTTTACGGACACTTAATTCTGACTCCCCTCTCCGGTGAGGTACAAATGAGGCTGGTTTTGCCTTTACTTGAAAAAAAAAAACTAATTAAATTAGCCCTTTTTAGACCGATTTTATCATTAAAAAAAAACGCTCAAATAAACACAAGTGAGCGATAATCTTTCACTTTTCGCTCGTCCATTTCGTACAGGCATAAAAACCATTGTTGGCTTGTTCAATTATCGTTTGGTGTAAATGCCGATCGTTCAATCACTTATACAGCGATTGTGAACAACTGAACGATTCTGATGTGAAGTCAATGATGTATCTGCCGGTGTAAACAGTCTGCATGGGTGGACTCGGAGTTCAACCTTCAGGTCGTGAGTGAGAGCTCAGGACTGCATAGTGCTGCCTTAGTACTCTGCGCCATCATTGACTCTCTGCTACTTATGTTTCCAGCAGCAGAAACACCATGATCACTACCTGCCCTCACCTGTAAGGATCTATAAAGGGATTGTCCGATCTTTTTCAGTATTTACCCCCACGTGGGCCCAGTTGTTTCCTATGTTGCCCCATACACACTGGTGCCAGGCTATCAGCTAGCTGTCCGTCCATGCATGTTTGTGTCAATAAGAACGGACAATGTCGTCAGGCCCTCCTCCCTTACCGATGCAATTGACGGTTCACCGTTCCCAACCATGGCCGGAAGCCGAATACTCTGAATTTAACGGTTTGTCACCAGAAGAGTGATTCAAGGGGAAGCAGGATCACATGACCGACTGCCCAAACTGGAAAAGCATTACCCTCTCAAACGGCAAGTTCTATGAGATTTTGTCTTTATGGGCAAGTGGGGGACAATGGGAGGAAGAAATTCTGCAACTGGAAAACTCCTTCAGCAGTGGAGACGGGTCTCATCTTCTGCTGCTCCTGGATCCTGTAGCGGCTGCTTCGTCTGCTGCCCTGATCGTTAAGCCTTTGGGGTAATACAACAGAAATATCATAGTGCCGTTAGTCTCATGCTATAAAAGGACAACTCCAGGCGAAACCAACAACACTGGTGATGCTTTCTTAAATCTGTTCTCCTGGATCCTCATGCTAGAATTGCTCTAAGAGCGGACATGGACGACACAAGGTTTGGTTAACTGGGAATGTGATCCCGGAGACGGACGGCAGTGTAACAGTTAGTAGCTTCCTTCATGACATACCGGTTACAATATATTTTACAAGATTACTTGACTCCATAAATTAACCAAAATGTGATTGTATTTATTTTTTTTTATAGGTTCTGCAGTTTGAAAAAGCAAAATATGTCCACGCAGAATTTCAGTCCCTGATCTCTGAGATTAACAAGCCAGGCACAGATTATCTTTTACGGACCGCTAACCGGCTGTATGGCGAGAAGTCATTTACATTCCTTGATGTAAGTAATTGTTCTCATGAACGTTGTACTAAGGCCCTTATACAGCGGCAGATAAACTGCCATCCCCCACAGTGTCCATCATTGTCAGGAGTCCATGTCTTCACAAGGGGGATGTGCTGCCGACAAAATAATAAAACATCTGATCAACAGTAAACAAACTCTCATTCATTGTTCAATCACTTGACACATTTGTCGGGAATGAGCGATCATTCAGAATGCTAATCTCCCCTTCTAAAACACCCTTAAAGGAAGTCTGCCAAGTTATTTTTTTTCCTATTAACACGCCGTATGCCAACTAGCGGTGGACTGTCCATTGGGCGGCCTAGTCTCTTGCTTTGCCTCTTCAACTTGAACACAACCCCTTCTTTGCTGACTGTCGCCTTCAGCTCTGCCCAAGGATGATGCCACGTGTTCCACCAAATGTGCCTGTAGCACACTGAGGGATCGGATATATGTGCGCCGGCATCTAACGCAGAAAGAACTTCGATGGCGATATTTCAAGATGGGAGCCTCCGATGAAACAAAGTTACCGCTGCACTGCTTGTTCAGGTGCACTTGCATAAATATATGGCATTATTGGGAGAAAAATAGCCTGCCAGACTTCTTTTAAGACTCATCAATTTTGATTATTTATATAATATTTTTTTTTTCCCTTTTGTGCAAAGTCCTTGTATGAGGAGAAACTCCCCTGCGTGTAATTTAGTAGCAGAAACCTCCCATATGAGTAGCGATGAGAACTTGTGGTGTGACGTCTTCCTCGTTTAGCTATGGCGTAGTCCATGGATCCTCTTAGTAAAAGTAACTAACAGACTGAAGTAGTTAAAATGCTTCTTGTGTTTTGCAGGAGTTCCTGGGATCGACTCTCAAACACTACCATGCAGACCTAAAGTCCGTGGACTTTTCTACAAAGCCAGAAGATTGCAGAAAGGAGATTAACAGCTGGGTGGAACAGAAGACAGAAGGTGCTGAGAATACTTTATACACCTGTCTTATTAGCTCCAACTAGAATGCTAAAGAGACACTCACAGTATTCTGACTATTATGTTGAGAATGCCTTCACTAGCATAGATGCTAGTATAGAGGTTTACGCTGGGGCTATATGGCAACTTTTGGCCACGATGAGTTGCTTTACCAAAAACTGCCATGTTGGCTCTGTGACCTCGCATTTAGATTGAAGCCTATAGGTTGCAACCACAGATCACAAAACCAACCTGTGCCGCCTGCAACTCGCACCAAAACCCAATTGTGATTCACTCTTCCACCGAACCCCGATCACAGCCAAAAATCTCGTTGCATCCCCAGCTTCACTTCATTGTTTTTGCTTTAAAGAGAAAGTGAACATTTTGTATACTTTATTTTTTTTTGTATAATGGGATGACTTTAACATATGCATGTGTTGTATGTGTGTAGTGCTTGTTTTATGTGTTTTTAAGAGGGAAAAAAAAAGCCAATTTACCATAGCGTCATCCTGACAGCACAAATTGAGGTTGCTCCTCCTAAGCTCGTTGGAACAGGAAGGAGAGTTCTTAAGGCCACCTCCCACCATCCATCTCCAGTGTTTCTTCCTGTCCCAACGGACACAGAGGGGAGTTCTCAGTGCCGGAGGATGGACAAAGTTTTTTACTCACCACAGGAGTCCAGGATCCGGCCAGCTCAGGAGAGCAGCAGCAGTGGAAAAACTGCAGGCGGTAAGGAGGCCGTGGGACCCATGGCAAATGCTTCTGCATCTAGCACTTAGGTCCTGGCGTTTAACGGTGGCCGGCTCCGAGTGGCGATGCCGTGCCGCACAGTCTGCGATGACTTAATTTGGCATTAGCACGCCAAATTCAAAGTAAGGCACTAGATTTGAATCCCTGAGAGCTTTTCCTATGCAATTCAAGCTCTGCATCTCCTCCTAATGCTATGGAACAGCATGGAGGTAGTAGGGGAAATCTACAAACTGTGAGTAGTTCACTGGAACAGAAGCTCATAGTATATGATTGGTATAATGGCAATGTTATATCATGTTATTACAGGATGAAACTCCATAGTCAAGGCTTGGGGAAGGCTAATCAGGGCAGAGCTAAGGAATCTTCAGCAAATAAGGACCCGTATATATGAGCACCCTGAGGGGATGTGGCACTATAACTTAAACTGGATTAAAACACATGTCTAGTAAACAGAAGATCTCAAGTTTGCTCAGCAGTTTTCTTGTTCTTTACACAAAAGGAAAAATATTATATACTATATAAAGATCCAGCTAGAAGAACTGATATCTGTGATACTAGAGTCACAGGTACAAGGACAAAACTTTAAATCTAACAGCTGAAGCAGAAAGGAGCAACTTTGTAAAGGGCTGGCTATCTTCCATAGAGTTTTAAAAACTTTGGAGTGAAGTGTCTAGAATTGATTTACAAGCGACCACCTTGTTCGAGCCCAGCTGAAAGACCCCATGAAATCATGTGAGACTGCATCTAATCTCCCAGAAACCATTATAGCAGCCACAACGTTGGCACGCCCAATGTGCATGTGGCCCACATAGCTAGGAAACCATCTGAAGCTGGCAGATGCCGCAGCACAGACGCACACTTTTAGCCAGGAAAAAAAAAACTACTTTTTTGGGAAAAATGCAGGCAATGGCAAACGGGTAGATGAACCTACCAAAAGATGGCTTGTGTAATGGTCTTTGTCCCTGAACGACCGTATCTCCGGGATCCAATATAGAATTTTTGCTTTTTTTTGTCCAGTAACGGTTATATTAAAATTAGACATATTCGATCTATTAACATCTCAATGGGGTTACGCCCAGATAGACCTCTTGCATCAAAGACAAATTCAAAATGCAGAAATTTTTTCCTTAAATCCCGCAGACAATCCTCTGGCACCGAATGCAGGGTCTGGAGGAAATTCCACAACTGGTGCAGAGCAGATGGTCCAGATCTCAGCAGCCTGGACCTTACGAGATTGTTTAGTGTTACAGCCTCTGTGAACCTCTCTTTGAGACCCATACATTCAGTATCGCTTAAAAACTATCCTTGCTGGTAGTTATTACAATCCCTGAGCGGATTGGTGAGATACGGGAATTATCCTGTAGAGTCCTACTTAAAGGTGCTTTACGATAGGATAGTCATGAGACTAGACTTATTTCTTTCTCCTAAAGTGGTATCAACGTTCCACATGAAACGGGGAATAATTCTGCCTTCCTTCTGACAGGGTTTTTAAAATGGCAAAGAACGGCACTTGTGCAGTTTAGACGTCAGGCGGGCAGTCCTGTCCTTTTACAGGTCTCGCAAACCTTTGAAAAAATCAGATAGCTTATTCCTTAAATGTCAGAATAAGGGAAAAACCAGCGTCTGAAGATACCGTCGCTGGATGGATTAAAGCATCAATTCAGGAAGCATATAAAGCCAGAGATCTGCCTCCCCGAGGGGTCGAGAATCCACTCTACAAGGGCTCTCGCTTCCCCATGGGCTGAAGGTGGTGAAGCTCTACAGAGCATTTGTAAAGCTGCAAGGTGGTGTAGCATCCACACATGTTCTAAGCATTATCGCTCCATACTGATAGGGAACTGGCCTTTGGACGGAAAGTCCTCCAGGCAGTAGATTCCCCCCCTCCCCAAATCTTGGTGATCTGGTATTCCCTCTATGTGCTGTCAGGATGGACACTATGGTAAAGCTGGAATTATTCTTACTGTTAATTCCTTTTCCATGAGTCCATCATGATAGCACATAGTTTTCCCGCCCTTGTAAAGTACTATATATTGTGCATGTAAACATAACCATGTTGGTTTCCTCAGCAGCAATGAAAGACTGGGCCACGTATCCGTTGTGGTGATTTGAAGTCACTGGAGATGAATGGTGGGAGGTGGCCTTAAGAACTCTCCTCTTCCTGTCCCAACGAGCTGGGGTAACCTCCGTGTGCGCTGTCATGATGGATTCGTGGAAAAAGAATTAACTTTTAAGAATAATTCCAGTTTTCCAAGCATACAATGGGGCAGATCTAATACCGTCTAATAGTCAGACAGTGCAAACTTTAGTCTTAAAATGTGCCAGATCTATCATAGCGGCTCCGCTGGATGATAAACTTGCTATACCTTTGGGCTGTCTAGTCTAACTTTATACCACCCATTAGTTGGCTTAGTTTACGCAAAAAGCTGGCACAATTTTTGGTGCACAATGTCACATTTAGGCCACACCCACTTTTCTATGAAGCCATGCCTCTTTGTCAGATGTGCCAAAAAAGTGTCAAAAAATGCCCCAAACTTTCTGGATAATATCCTCTGAATATATGAATGTCCTCCTTCAACCTTTATTTCAGGTAAAATCCTGGACCTGCTGCCCAGTGACAGTGTGGATTCCCTCACCAGATTGGTACTCATCAATGCAATTTACTTCAAAGGAAATTGGGCAAACAAGTTTAATAAAGAGCACACATGTGAGATGCCCTTCAGACTGAATAAGGTATGACTGAGTGTAGAATGTTGGATTTAAAAGGTTATTGCCAATCGATGAATTCCTATCCAGAGACCATCATGTGAAAAGAAGAATTTACTAAAGACCCTTTATCAAAAGCCCATTATCCATATATAATGTCCATGCAAGTTGTTGCAGCTCCTTGTTACGTGTCCTGTTCTCACTGCTCAATCCCTATAGTAAGTGGCCAGGTACCTGCGGGCTCGCTGATGCTGTGAACGATGCTGGAGCCAGCAGATTGTACACTGCTGGCTCCGGCATCGGTCACATCCTAAGTGATGGACCACCCGTGGCTTTGCGTGTTACCCTCCATCGGTACCCTGGCAAGCTGTATATCAGTAATAGGGAAGGGAGCGATGGTTTGTCCCACTGCTGTATTTTCAATTAGATATAATTCACAGGGCAATCTTAACATCCGAGTTTTAAACTTAGAAGACTCGAGTCATTAAAGTCTAGGGGGCTTATTTACTATTCAAAATGTGACTGTTTTCTGGCGCCAAATTACACCAGAAAGTTGTCAGCCATGCTTTTTCATCACATCTACTATGTTTTATAGAAACGTTTGTTTAGTTTATTATATTTTTTTTTCTGCTTTGTCTGATGAAAGGGTGTTCTTCCATAAAACAGGGCGTGGCCTAAATAGCATAAAAAATTGTAGCGACTTAATCCATGTAAATAGAAAAAAACCACAGAGTGTCTATTTTGATGCAATTTGCGAACCAGAATCGCCTATCCAAGTCAATGGGTGCGATCAATAGATTTTTTTTTGTTTTTTTTTTTTTGTTTCCATGAACCCATTGACTTCAATTGGAGCTGTAAATTATATAAATTGGGCCACCATCCTGAATGGAGCAGCCAGGCTCCTCTTCCTGTCCAGCCGCTTCTCAGATGCATCTGCTTTGTGCCAATCCCTGCCCTGGCTGCTTATCAAATACAGAATACAATTCAAAGTCACCACCTTCATCCATAATGCTCTCCACAGCAGCTTGCCGCTCTACATTGCCTCCCTCATCCCAACCCACTGCCCAGTCCGCACCCTCCGCTTCGCTAATGAAATCAGACTGGGTGGCACTTTAATTCCAACCTCTCATTCCTGCCTCCAAGACTTCTCCAGAGCAGCACCAGTCCTCTGGAATGCACTGCCCAAATCCCTGACTCTCACAATGTCAGGTGAGCTCTAAAAATGCACCTCTTCAAGGAGGCATACCATATCCCCTAAACCAAACCCCCTTGTACCCTGCCGGATATGATTCCTGACCTACTAAAAAATAAGTTGACTAAGTGAGTCTGCAGGGTGTGGTTCTGATCCTTTTTTGTGTGACCAGATTAAATAATTCATGCGTTGGCCTGTTTTGCAAGAAGCTGCTGCACTTAAGCTCATGTGATGGTGGCTATAAGGTACCTTTTACAGGAGCCAGCTGTCGATGCTATAAGTGCCCGGTAGCCGCCCCATTGACTCCTGTGCGTTACCTAGGAATGACAGCCGTTTTGTGAATGGAAGTGGAGCGACTGGGAATCGTTCCGGCCACCCGCCTCAAATTACAGTAAACAGGAGGCACTTGTTTTTTAGTTATGCTAAAAACCAGTCAACTCCAACAAGTAAACTATTTCTCGGTGCCCTATTTTCAGCAAGAAGTTGGGTGATCGCCCCATGTAAAGGTACCTAAGGGTAATAGATGTTTTAAAAGCTTTTTCAACAAACCCCTTGATAGTCTTGTAGTATTAATACATTTATTTGAATGCCGTAATGTCGTTGTCCAGCTTTAAACTATTGTTGGCCTACCCTCAGCATAGGGCATATAATAGTAGATTGATGGTGTTCTGCAGTCCGAGACACCCAGTGAACAGCTGGTTGCTCCACTGATGCACTACTTGATCACGGTGGCTTTCTGCCAGAAGTGGATAGTTGTGTCCGTCCCCCCCCCCCCCCCCCCCCCCCGCAGTGGCCTGACTTGGTATTACATGCAGTGTTCCCATTCACCTCAGTGGAACTTTGCTTGAAATGCCAAGCCGGTCCACTGCAACGGGATCGGAACGATCTGCTTCCAGCAGACATATGCAGCGGTCAGTAGCACAGCAGACCAATGAACAGCAATCCACAGGGGCCCCGGACTTTGGACCCCTGCAGATCTACTACTGATGGTCTAGCCTGAGGATGGACCGTCTATAGCAGACCTGGGCAAAGCACGGCCCGCGGGCCACATCCGGCCCGCTGAATAGCTCGGACCGGCCCGCAAAGAGTGTCCTGGTGACTCACCAATGAGTCCGGTGTCAGCAACGGGAAGCAGCGAAACTAAGGCTTCATGTCCACGGGGAAAATCGGGCCCGCTACGGATTCTACATGTAGAATCTGCAGCGGGTCCCTCCTGCCCCGCGGACATGAGCGCTGAAAATACAAATAAATGACAATAAACTCACCTCCCATCCGCTCCGTTTCTTCTCTTCGCGGCGGCGTCATCTTCTCTCTTCGCGGCCGGATCTTCATTCTTCGGCTCGGCGGATGTGCACGATGACGTCGGTGGCGTGCCCCGCGCATGCGCCGGACCGAAGCAAAAAGATCCGGCCGCGGCTGAGAGAGGATGGCGCGGCGCCGAAGAGAAGAACCGGAGCGGGTAAGTAAAATGTGATTTTTGTGTCCCGCGGATCCGGACGGCTTCCATAGGCTTCAATAGAAGCCCGCGGGAGCCGTCCCCGCGGGAGACCCGCATGAAAATGGAGCATGGTCCAGATTTTTTCATGCTCCATTTTTTTTAAAATCACTTTTATTAACGATCCGCGGGTATTTATCTACCCGCGGGTGGTCAATGCATCCCTATGGGGTGCGGATCCGCGGGCAGGAGAAGAGCTAAAATCCGCTGCGGATTTTAATTCTTCTTTTCCCCGTGGACATGAGCCCTAAGTGATGCCACTGTAACTTCTGAGTGGAGATGGGAGTGCTCCTTACCGCTCCCCTCTCCATTGGCAGACACGGGGGCCGCGCCGTAAAACGGGGTGAAACACCGGGTGTTCATCGCGCCGTATTACAGCGCCATTCATTTTCAATGGCGGCCGTATTCTGGCCGCAAATCGGGCGGCTGGAATACGGCCCCATTAAGGCAATGTGCATGGAGCCTTCGTATGTTGGTCTGGCCCTCTAAAACCATTCCAATTTCTCATGTGGCCCCATGGGAAAATTAATTGCCCACCCCTGGTCTATAGGATAAAGCTGGACAACCCCTTTTAATAGTATTTTGTTACATCCATCCGTTATTGTATAGACAATTATTTGAGTGCTAAACAAAATGTGTTCTCTTGTTCAGAATGAAACCAAACCAGTGCAGATGATGTACAAGAAGGCCAAATATCCAATGACTTATGTTGGGGAACTGTTCACCAAAGTTATTGAGCTACCATATGTTAATAATGAATTGAGTATGATCATAATGCTCCCTGATGATATTGCGGATGGAAGCACTGGACTGGAGAAGGTAAGATACCCTGTGCATTATATATCTGCTCTTCTGAGCTTTATGGTTCTATTGCTCCTGTACCGACGGCATTGGTGCGGCTGAGAGTTCAGGGTGAAGTTCTTCCTCTGCGGTTCTCGGCTGTAGGAGGTAATTAGAGGTTATTATATTGTAACTAACAACTATTCCTATTCATACTCTTATCTGGGGATAGTTTCCCCTTCTGCTAAGTTCTTTATTCACATTCTGATATTGGCTTCTTTCATCATCAGAACTTCCTGATATTTTTCTTACTAAGCAAATGGTAATTCTGGGCGCACCTAGCTATGGATATGTCTGTCCGGAAGTCACAAAGGGAGGGTCGTTCTCTGTGATCTTACTGGTGATATCAGCATACAGAGGAGCTCCTGCTAGAATTATTACTGTATCTGTATCCACAGGGGTTGTGTTTGCTGCATGTTATCTGATCAGACAGGGATATGGAGCTGGTTATGTTCACAGAGCCGGTCTGATATGGGATTGTAGAACGCCAGTTTTTAACGTGAAATTAACGATGGAAACGCTGAAATCCATACTGAATCAGAAAGTCTTAAGTTCCTCCCTATTCCTGGCTGGTCATAGTAACTGTAAGTCTGAAAAGAGATAAACGTCCGTCCAGTTCCACCCTGGCTGGGCTGAAATAGAGGAGTGAGTGCTGCTGGGTCCTATATCTGCACATCCAGTTCAGTCTAACCTCCTGCGTGTTGATTCAGAGGAAGGCAAATTGCCAAGTTTTCTATGGGATTTTGGAGTGAATGCAACTTGTCCATCTTTCATTCTAACTTTTATGCTGTTCGCTCCGCTCTGTGAGGTCTTGTTTCCAATAATATTATTTTGGCGAACCTGCCATTTATTTATTTCTTTCCCACTTTACATTGCAGGTGGATGAACAAAAAGCAGCAACTCTGACTTTTTTGTGGGGATTCTTTACATTGTTCACTGCGCAGGATAAATATATTTTTATAGTTCAAGTGATTTTAAAAACGTGGCAATACCTATTATGCATGGCATGCATCACAGATGGGGTCCTTGAACACCCCTTCCCCTTAACCACTTAAATGCCATACTTGCTATTAAGACAGCATATCCTCAGCTCTTCCCAATTTGCACCTGAGAATCTTGGGCGCAGCTCTCATACGGCTGTCTGAATGTGGCTTAAGGCTACAATCACTTTAACCCCTTAACGACCGAGCCATAGCCTTTTTACGTCCTCCCGAAGTGGGCTTTATTCTCTGAGGACGTAAAAACGTGTCCTGCAGAGAATAAAGCCACATGGGCTATGGACGTGACAGCTCCATGCTGTCGGTGTCCGCAGGTAGCTGACAGCATGGAGCTGTCATCCTGGGCTGTTCAGACCCCCCCCAGGCATTGCGATCGGCGCTATCCAATGGATAGCGCCGATCGCAAAAAAAGTAAATAAAACTGCAAAAAAGGTAACATATTCAGCTGCTCTGATGGATCGGATCCATCGGAGCAGCTGAAATTACTCACCGAGGTCCGCCGCACGACTCCCCGCTGTCCCGATGCTCCGGGCGCTGTAGCCGTCCTTCTGCGCATGCGCGCCAGGCGGCATTACGTCAGCTGCATGCGCAGAAGGCCCGGCGGCGCGGGAGACTTAAAATCTCCTGGCTCCCTGCTCCTGTAGGTAGCCGGGAGGCAGGAGATGTCAGCGGGGACCGCGGTGAGCGGTCCCCGGTACCGTGATCGTCGTTATCCAATGGATAACGACGATCGCGGAAAAGTGAAAAAAAAGTGTATAAAAAAATAATTAAAAAAAAAGAAAAGTTTCACCTCCCCTCATGGATCGGATCCATGAGGGGAGGTGAAAATACTCCTCAGGTCCGCCGATGTCGGGACCCCCCGCTGGCTTCTGCGATGTGCCGATGTGGCGCGCATGCGCAGAAGGCCGGCGAGCCCGGCAAATTCAAAATCTCCCTGCACCTGGCTGTCACAGTTAGCCGAGTGCAGGGAGATATGACTGGGGACCGCTGTATGTGGTTTCCAGTCATATGATCACCGTTATCCATCGGATAACGGTGATCATATAAAGTTAAAAAGTCAAAAAAAAAAAAAAAGTTAAAAGTTAAAAAAAAGTTTAAAAATTTACCGTTTCATCTCCCCTTATGGATCGGATCCGTAAGGGGGGGGGTGAAATTACGTACCCAAGGTCCCAGATTTGTTCCCTGGTGGGATGTTGATACGTGGACCTTACCCCAGCTTCGGCGCATGCGCCCGTCAGCATGATGGCGGACACATGCGCAAAAGTGAAATATTGCCCAAGAAATGTAAAATCTCCCTGCTCCTGGCTACCAAAGGTAGCCAAGAGCCTGGAGATGTCACGGGGAGCCGCGGTATGCGGTTACTGGTCACGTGATCGCCATTATCCAATGGATAAAGGCGATCACGTAAAAGTTCTTTAAAAAGTGGCAGTTTCATCTCCCCTCACCGATGCGATCGGTGGGGGGAGATGAAACATCTTCTCGGAGGCTTCCGCATTTGAATCCAGATGCGATTATCCTCCATGGACCCTTCCGGCTGCTGTGCATGCGCCCGCCGGCAAAATGCCAGACACATTCGCAGGAGCCGGGGAGCCCAGGAAATTTTAAATCTCCTTGCTCCCAGCGACCAACGGTCGCTGAGTGCTTGGAGCAGTGACCGGTGGCCTCACTGAGCGGTCCCCGGTCACGTGATAAAATAGCGATATAACATAAGCCGGTCACACATGACCGGAGAGGAATTACGGGTTCTGCATGCGCTTGATCAGCGGTAATCCACGGATCAATGACATGCATTGGATCACACAATTCCCCCCAATTAGCAGGTCGGAATTACGGAATCCACTCGCAGAAACAGAACACGGCATGCTATATTTTACCGCGGATATCCGCGACCTAGAGCCCATTGTGCTCTATGACGGCGGATATACTCGCAGCCCATGTGCAAATACATTGTGTATGAGCTACGGGTACCCGGGTCATCGCTAAGCGACGGCACGGGAAATGCAAACCAAAAAAAAAGTACTGCGCATAACCGCCTGTGTGAGTAGGCAGTTATGCGCAGTACATTACGCTGCCGTACGCAGGGTCACAGCCGGGCTCACAGCTGGAATCCGCTGCGGGCCTCCGCAAGCAGATTCCGCCTACGGCTACGTGAGCCCGGCGTTATTCAGACCGCTACCTGTAATCCGTAATTTACAAGAAGCCCCGGGAACGCTCGCCTTCCTGCAGTTCCAGGAGCAGCTTGTTGAGCGCCTTCTCTGTGAGACCGCTGCACCGCAGCAAGATTACAAAGCCTCACAGAGCGCCACTTTTTACACCCCATCCCCGCCGCTGAGGTCACGAAATACCCCCCAAAATACATGAGCGGAGGGGGGATACCCGGTTTTCTTGCCCCATGTGCCCAACCCAACCAGCCTCCGTAATTACCCCTGTCTTCGGACATAAAGGTAATAACATAAACTGCGTTTTATGTAATATTTAGGGAATGCCAAAAAATGGGGGTGGGGTGGGGGGGGGGATTATTTTTAGGAAGTCAATTTTTTTTTCCATATAAGTGGGCAATGGGGTCTGGAATTTATTCATTTCTGCCCTGAAATCCAGTGGGCATTCCCTCCATTATGGGCCTAGCCATGTGTCCTGTAAGTAGATTAGGGCCATAAGGGGTATGTTTCTGAACACGGGACAAACGGGGGTATCCATTTTGGGGTGACCGTCTTCATTCCTATGTACACTGTACAAAAAAAACAGTTTTTAAATTGACAAAATTGCCAAAAAAATGAAAATCGTAATTTTTTTCCTTTTTGCTTTGCTTAGATTCATTCAAATGTTGTGGGGTCAAAATACGCAGTACACCCCTAGATGAATTTGTTAAGGGGTCTAGTTTTCAAAATGGGGTCATTTGTGGGGGTTCTCTATCGTTTTGGCCGCTCAATGGCTCTACAAGTGGGCAATGGGGACTGGAATTTATTCCGTTGTACCCTGAAATCCAACGGGTGCTCCTTCCATTATAGGCCTAGCTATGTTTCCTTTAAGTAGATTAGGGCCACAATGGGTATGTTTCTAAACACGGGACAAACGGGGGGATCCATTTTGGGGTGAACGTCTTCATTCCTATGTACACTGTACAAAAAAAACCTGTTTTTAAATTGACACAATTGCCAAAAAAATGAAAATCATAATTTTTTCCTTCGGCTTGGCTTAGATTCATTCAAAAACTGTGAAGTCAAAAAAGTCATCGTACCCCTAGATAAATTCGTTAAGGGGTCTACTTTTCAAAATGGGGTCATTTGTGGGCGTTCTCCATCGTTTTGGTCACTCAACGGCTCTACAAGTGTGCAAAAGGGCCTAAATCTCCTTCAAGCAAAATTTCTGTTCCGAAAGCCACCGGTTGCTCCTTTCATTTTGGGTCCCATTGTGCATCCAGACGTAAGATTAGGGCCACAATGGGTATGTATCTGAGCACGGGACAAACAGGGGTATCCATTCTGGGGTGCAAATCCTAATTTTCATGTGTACTATAGAAAAAAGTCCTGTCTTTAAAATGACATATTTGCAAAAATATGAAATTTTAGTTTTTCTCTTCTAAATTGCATTGACTCCTAAAAAAAACAAAACTGTGGGGTTAAAATACTCAGTGAATACGTTAAGGGGTGTAGTTTTTAAAATGGGGTAATTTGTGGGGGTATCTATCATTTTGACTCCTATGAGCCTTTCCAATCTTGGTTTGGTGTAGGAAAACAAAGTGTTCCTCAAAATGCTGAAAAGTAATGTTAAATTTATACGTCTCCTAAATGGTTAAAAAAAAACTAAAGTTTTTCCAATGTGCGCCAAAAATAAACGGATGGAAATATATATCTTAACAAAAATTTCTATATTATGTTTGCACATATTTGAGATATTGCAGTTGGAAATGTGAAAAAATGAAGATTTTTTTTCAAAATTTTCCCAATTTTGGCGCTTTTAATAAATAAACACAAATTCTATCGGTCTTTTTTTCTGCCTAGATGAAGTACAACATGTGGCGAAAAAACAATGTCAGAATCGCTTGGATATGCAAAACCTTTCTGGTGTTTTTCCATGCTAAAGTGACACGTGTCAGATTTGCAAAATTTGGCCTGGTCATTAAAGGGGTTGTCTCGCGCCGAAACGGGTTTTGTTTTTTTTTTTCCAATAGGCCCCCCGTTCGGCGCGAGACAAACCCAAAGGATGGGTTAAAAAAAATATATATATATTACTTACCCGAATCCCCGCTCTGCGACGACTTCTTTCTTCCTTCTCCAAGATGGCTGCCGGGATCTTCACCCACGATGCACCGCGGGTCTTCTCCCATGGTGCACCGTGGGCTCTGTGCGGTCCATTGCCGATTCCAGCCTCCTGATTGTCTGGAATCGGCACACGTGACGGGGCGGAGCTACGATGACCAGCTCTCCGGCACGAGCGGCCCCATTCACAAGGCAGAAGACCGGACTGCGCAAGCGCGTCTAAAAACGCCAGAAGACAGCGAATTTAGACGGATCCATGGCGACGGGGACGCTAGCAACGGAGCAGGTAAGTGAATAACTTCTGTATGGCTCATATTTAATGCACGATGTATATTACAAAGTGCATTAATATGGCCATACAGACGTGTATGACCCCACTTGCTGGCACGAGACAACCCCTTCAAGGCGCAAACAGGCTTGGTCACTAAGGGGTTAAGACCTAACTGCCTCCTTTTTTTTTCCTCTCGACAAGGTTTTAGCATAGCTTTTCGCAAGATGAGTTGAATTTAAAGCTGCCGGTGCATTAGTGTATGTGTGTATATATGTATACGTGTGTTTGTGCATGCATGCATACATACATACATACATACATACATACATACATACATACATTATATATATTGTGGAGAAAAAAGTATTTAGTCAGATACCAATTGTACAAGTTCTCTCACTTAAAAAGATAAGAGGCCTGTAATTGACATCATAGGTAGACCTCAACTATGAGAGACAACATGAGAAAACACATCCAGAAAATCACATTGTCTGATTTTTAACTAATTTATTTGCAAATTATGGTGGAAAATAAGTATTTGGTCACCTCCAAACAAGCAAGATTTCTGGGTCTCACAGACCTGTAACTTCTCCTTTAAGAGGCTCCTCTGTCCTCCACTCATTACCTGTAGTAATGGCACCTGTTTGAACTCGTTATCAGTATAAAAGGCACCGGTCCACAACCTCAAGCAGTCACACTCCAAACTCCACTATGGGGAAGGCCACAGAGCTGTCGAAGGACACCAGAAACAAAATTGTAGCCCTGCACCAGACTGGGAAGATTGAATCTGCAATAGGCAAGCAGCTTGGTGTGAAGAAATCAACTGTGGGAGCAATAATTAGAGAATGGAAGAGATACAAGACCACTGATAATCTCCCTCGATCTGGGGCTCCACGCAAGATCTCACCCTGTGGGGTCAAAATGATAACAAGAACGGTGAGCAAAAATCCCAGAACCGAACGGAAGAACCTAGTGAATGACCTGCAGAGAGCTGGGACCAACGTAACTAAGGCTACCATCAGTAACACACTACGCCGCCAGGAACTCAGATCCTGCAATGCCACACGTGTCCCCCTGCTTAAGCCAGTACATGTCCGGGGCCGACTGAAGTTTGTTAGAGAGCATTTGGATGATCTAGAAGAGTATTGGGAGAATGTCATATGGTCAGATGAAACCAAAGTAGAACTGTTTTGGCACTAAAAACTAAATAAAGCTGTTACGGTTTATACTTGGAAGACGTCTCTTTCTCCTCCATACTATTCGTTTCAGTGTAACCACCGGGACCGAGTGGCAGGACGCAAGTATTCCTCACTGCATACTGGCATTCTATCTTTATGGAACTACTGACAGTGACCGAAGGTGAGAGACTGTTTTCAAATTAAATGTGCATCCAAAGAACACCATACCTACTGTGAAGCATGGGAGTGGCAGCACCATGCTTTGGGACTGTTTCTCTGCAAAGGGACCAGGACGACTGATCCGTATACATGAAAGAATGAATGGGGCCATGTATCGTGAGATTTTACCTCCTTCCATCAGCAAGGGCACTGAAGATGAAACGTGGCTGGGTCTTTCAGCATGACAATGATCCCAAGCACACCGACAGGGCAATGAAAGAGTGCCTTCGTAAGAAGCATTTCAAGGTCCTGGAGTGGCCTAGCCAGTCTCCATATCTCAAGCCTATAGAAAACCTTTGGAGGGAGTTGAAAGTCTGTGTTGCCCAGCGACAGCCACAAAACATCACTGCTCTTGAGGAGATCTGCATGGAGGAATGGGCCAACATACCAGCAACGGTGTGTGCCAACCTTATGAGGACTTATAGAAACCGTTTTGACCTCTGTCATTGCCAATAAAGGATATATAACAAAGTATTGAGATGAACTTTTGTTATTGACCAAATACTTATTTTCCACCATAATTTGCTAATTCGTTAAAAATCAGGCAATGTGATTTTTCTGTTTGTATTTTCTCATGTTGTCTCTCATAGTTGAGGTCTGCCTATGATGTCAATTACAGGCCTCTCATCTTTATAAGTGGGAGAACTTGTACAATTGGTATCTGACTAAATACTTTTTTTTCCCCCACTGTGTGTATATATTTTTTATTTAATATAAGCCCTGACTGACTCACCACTATTTCTCTAACTTCCCGATGTCGTACAAACATGAAATTTGGGGTGATCATTCCTTAGGTGCTAAATAGGAAAAGTAAAGTGGTCACAACTCAAAACTTTAATGCTAAGTGCAAAAGTGTTGGCACCCCTATGTAATGTAACTTCCTGGTGTCGTACAAACATGAAATTTGGCACAACTATTCTTTAGGTTCTAAATAGAAAAGGTAAAGGGGTCACAGCTTGAAAATTTATTGCTAAGTGCAAAAGTATTAGCACCCCTGTGTAATGTACCTAATCTAATTCTCTAACTTCTCGATGTTGTGCAAACATGACATTTGGTACAGCCATTCTTTAGGTCCTAAATGGGAAAAGTAAAAGGGGTCACAGCTCGATTATTCAATGCTAAGTGCAAAAGTAGGTGCACCCTTATGTAATGTAACTTCTCGGTGTCGTACAAGCGTGAAATTCAGGTCCTAAATGAGGAGAGTGGGAGGGGTGGCACATTCTGCAGTGGAGATCGGTACATGCAGCCTGAGGAGAATCTAACAATCCTCTATGAGTTTACATATATTATTCCTCGGTTACTCTAAAGTAACTTCATAAAATTTTCCGTGCAAACACAAACCCCTGTAACAAATTAACTTGGGTGAGGCCGGGTATAGCATCTCATCTAGTTTTCTTATATACTGTCATGGTAAATGTGCACTTATTATCAGAAAGAAATATCAAGCACCTAGAAGTTGTCACTTTGCTGCAAAACTCAGCACACAGTTACATCTCAGCAGATATGCAGATGAGGGTTGCGGCATGCTTAGATGAACGGTCTTGCCAGCTGAGGCCCTAAAAGTGGTTCTCTCCCCCCCCCCCCCCCTTCCTTGGCCTATAAGAGGCTCTCGGAGGCTCCTTGTGTGTAGTGGCCTCTTCAGCTTGTGTAGAGCTTGTTGACCACTAGACGCCTCTACGATGCAGAGAAGAGATTTCACCCTGTTACCAGCGTCTGAGAGGGGGCACATTATTGGGATGAGTAAAGTTGGATGGTCGAATCGATGATACATGCCATGCACCGTAATGGAACCTGACAATCCCCATTAAGTTTGTGGGGTCCAATTTGGTGCCGCTGGCATCAGGTATGGAGCTGTATGGTGGTTTCTAGGAGAAACCGCAGCGTAGATGTGAACAGAGCTGTATATAGGCACCGTCCTGTTATGTTTTCCATTGCTAGTAGATATTTGTTGTGTTTACTGCTTTTATACTTTGTAACTTTTTTTGTAAATAATGGTTATTGCTGTTTTTAGGAAGTGCTAGCAATGTTTCTGGGCGCAGCTTACATTTTCCTAACATTTGCCAATGAAAGATTACAATTAGACATGCTGACTTTCTCCTCAGGAATTTCCAGAGATACCGCCAGAGTGTCTGGCAGGAGTGTAGTTCTCCTCTCCTGATCGGAGCCTGTATGTGTGGGGGGACGCGGGAGATGCCTCTTGGCTGAACCAGTGACCCCTATGTGTATAACCAGTATGATACTCTATCCGTAATCTCCCCCTGTTCTGCTTTGAACTGTCTGTAGCTTCGGTGGTCCTGCGCTCTTTGTCCTGAGCCCCTCGCTCAGCATGCTGACCTTCCACATACATCGTTACTGAATTGCCGAGAACCCTTTGTAATATAATGTTCTCTTCTTTTCAGCTTGAAAGTGAGTTAACATATTGCAAATTTTTGGAATGGACAGATCCTGAAAGAATGGACATTACCGAAATGGAGTTGCATTTGCCAAAATTTAAGCTAGAAGACAATTATGACCTGAAAAGTATACTTAGTAACATGGGAATGCTTGATGCCTTCGACCAAGGCAAATGTAATTTCTCGGGAATGTCTAGTAATAATGAGCTCGTTCTGTCTAAAGTGGTGCACAAGGCTTTTGTGGAAGTGAACGAGGAGGGTACAGAGGCTGCCGCGGCCACTGCGGGCATCATGATGCTCCGCTGTGCAATGATTGTGCCAACCATTATGTGTGACCATCCTTTTCTGTTTTTCATCACTCATAAACAAAGCCACAGCATTTTGTTTAGTGGTAGATTTTCTGCACCCTGAGAAATGGGGTTAAAGAAAAACAATATTAAGAGGCACTCCGCCTACATTACAAGTTACACCAATCTGTCATTCACATGACTTTCATCGGCATTCGCTCTTCATACACCACCTACATGCATTAACGTACGATATGCCTTCTATTTTATGGTACACTTAATCTCTTCTAATGCCTTATTATATATATTATATAATTTTTTTATTATTATTTTTAAATCTCACAAATGTGTTATTTTTCAGCTTTGTAGGATAAAGCATGTATTTTTACTCACACTTGGGGTCCTTTTAGACGGGCCGACTCTCGTTTGTGAACGAGTTAGCGGTGACATCGCAGTGACGGCAATTGTGCAATTTAATGAGATGGCCAAATATGTCATTGGTTCGTTCAGACAAAAATCATTCAGTCCTTGAATAAGTAAATGAGAGATGCTGAAGGATCGCTGATTTAAAGTGAACGAGCTAACAATGTTTCTTATGCCTGCATTAAATGAATGGGGAATGATTCTTATTAGTCATTTAGACTAAACGATTATCATTCATTTTGGCTTGTTTGTACAATGTTTTTTTTTACATGATTGTTTCATCTAAAGCACCCTTAGAGCTTATATGTCACATTGTACCCATATTTACCAGGCTATATTCTTTATGGACGACCTGGACCTCCCACTGTTCTACTGGACCATACAATATAGGTCTTCTGAATGGGGCTCAATTTGTAGGACATCAATGACCAGAGAGGCGTTCCTACTGTTAATTAAGTCATGATATGTCTTACTTTCTCAACTGATAGTCTTGGCTGTTGTATGGGTCCTACCATCCCAATGATGATAAAGTGTCATAAGATAATGAGGGATTCATTATGGTGTCTGGACTCTTGAATATTTTGAATAGACCTGTTAATGGTAGAATAGTTTTATTACAGTTGGCCTTACACATATACAGATAGTCCCCTACTTGCGAACGTTCGAGTTACAAACTACGCAAATACGAACAATCTGTCCTGCACAGTATGATGTAATGCTATAGCATTACATCATACTGTGCAGGCACCGGACAGGCTTCTATCAAGCCTGTCCGGTAAGATCGCGGGACGCTGTGTGGTGGCTAGGCAGCTGGAAGCCTTCGGAAAGGCCCCAGGGTTGCCTATGCAGGGCACCTCTCAAGCCGTGCGATCTTATTGCGGGACACTGTAGGGGACCCCTGAACGTCGGTGCCGGCTGTTTCTTACAGCGGACACCCGGCGGCAGCAGTTCCGACAAGCAACGCTGCTCGTGGGAACTGTTAACTCTTTAAATACCGCTGTCTACTCTGACAGCGGCATTTAAGGTGTTAACAGTCCCGATGAGCGGCGCGGCTTGTCGGAACTGCTGCTGCCAGGTACTGGCTGTAAGAACAGCCTGCACGCGACGTATGGAGCAGGATCCACCCGCAATCCCCTCCATAGAAGCATTTGTTAGGACATAGGAACAAATATACTTGCGAACAGGCTCCTGGCAAGGAACCTGTTCGCAAGTAGGGGACTATCTGTATGCCTGTCAGGTCCGTTTTTACAATTTCCAAAATATATACTTTTGTATTTTTTTATGAATGCTTGCACTACTTCTGCAACTGTCTTTCTATTCCTATGATACAATTTAACTTGTAATGACTTTTTAAATTTTGTTAACATAGGTGATGTGCTGTTATACATGTATAACAGTGAAATGCCATAATAAATTGTCCTATATAGCATAATTTGTCCAGTTATTCTTTTTTTTTTTTTTTTATTCATTTATTTTTTCCTTACACCCATAACGGCACCAGTGAGACCACCTCCCATCCAGACAGGAAACCGGACCCTCCCAGACCTCTCTAAAGACAGAAACCCCCTTCACCTCCCCAGTGCCATAAGACAGGTTGGAGAATGCTGAGGTAGCTGCGGCCTCTATTTCAAGGGTTCTTCCAGATCTCTAAGGCTTGGTTCACGCAGGACTGATTTTTGCAGCAGAATTTCTGCAGGGGAAAGCCTGCTTCCAAACCCGCGCCATTTGCTGTGGATTTAGAATTGGATTAAATTGTGTGGTCCTGTGAGGAATTCACCAGCTAATTGAAGAGAATTGAATTTTGCAGCAAAAAAGGCAATCAAATTGATTTACTATGGGAATGTAATTCTGCACCGCATGTCAGTTTCCTCATGGATCATTTCCGCAGCTTGTGGATGACTTTCAAAATCTCATCCACTTTTCTGCTACTGTAAATGCCACAAAGGGTCTGCACAGATATTCCATGGCAAATCCGCCCCCATCTGGATCTCCCTTAAAGGAGATGTCCCGCGCCGAAACGGGTTTTTTCTTTTTTAAACCCCCCCCCCCGTTCGGCGCGAGACAACCCCGATGCAGGGGTTAAAAAAACCACCCGCACAGCGCTTACCTGAATCCCGGCGGTCCGGCGTCTTCATACTCACCTTCTGAAGATGGCCGCCGGGATCCTCTGCCTCCGTGGACCGCAGCTCTTCTGTGCGGTCCACTGCCGATTCCAGCCTCCTGATTGGCTGGAATCGGCACGTGACGGGGCGGAGCTACACGGAGCCGCTCTCTGGCACGAGCGGCTCCATAGAAGACTGCTGAAGACCCGGACTGCGCAAGCGCGGCTAATTTGGCCATCGGAGGCCAAAAATTAGTCGGCTCCATGGGAACGAGGACGCTAGCAACGGAGCAGGTAAGTAAAAAACTTTTTATAACTTCTGTATGGCTCATAATTAATGCACAATGTATATTACAAAGTGCATTATTATGGCCATACAGAAGTGTATAGACCCACTTGCTGCCTCGGGACATCTCCTTTAAAGATGGTGGACTGAAGGGCCACGCTCCCAAACTTTATGGCATGAGAGGTTACCTGGCCCTGTGTAAGTCTCTACAAGGAGCCACTGGGTGAGCCTGGATTCATCCTCTGGTCTCCTGCAGCAGATGCTGGGCTCCCCTGTCTCTGGAGGTTATGGAGGCAAGTTCCTTTCTCTACCTCCATGAGATACATGTGAAGTTGTGGGAGAACCCTTCGGTGGTGGTGGGGTACTCCCTGGGTTGTTGCACCTGGCCCAGAGGTTTCTGGTGCTTTCATCTTTAGATAAAATTCAGGTGTGTATTGCTCCGGGCGGTGTGTTGTATGGTCACTGATTGGAGCTGGGAGGAGGAATGAGTGCTTTCCAAGAGGATCTCCAGCCAGTCCAGTGAGTAGAACTACCCTGCATAAAGGATTGAATGAAACCTTTAAGGGGATGGCTATATGTGCACTCAATCAGACCAAGGATCTATATGGTCTTTGCTTGGGGCCTATGGGCTTTGCCTTTTGGATCTGCCTTGAAAACCATAAGGGCTTTGCTTATAGCCCTTGTTAAGATTCTGGTTTTAACTGTTCATCTTGTCTCCAGTCAGCCATCTTATAAGCATCAGCATAATTTTCTTTGCAAACTGAAATATTGTCTCCTGTCAGCATCTCATGCCCTTTAGCCTATTGTTATGTCTTAAGTTTAGTGAGAAAATGTATTGTTTGTCTGTTTTTTCAATGAAATGTCTGTTTCTCATGACTACACTTGCTATCTGTGAGAAATAACCCTTTCTAAGCTTTGGCAAAAAGCCTCTCTTTCTCTCTCCATAAAACTCTGTTTGTAGAATAGATGGCATAATTCTTTTGAAATACAACAACGTGCGCGTGTCTGTTTTAGATTTGACTTCTCCAGGCCTGCATTCACTATTAATTTTGAGCCTGGCAACATATCATAGGGGTCCCTGGAATATCCCTAACACACCCTTTTATAGGTTTTTGGCCCTGTCTATAGACTGAAGGCTATTATGACTTTGAGGATGGCTCTGCCTATAGCCTAATAGACTGTCTCTGCCTATAGCCTGATGGCCTTTTATGGCTTTGCCTATAGCCTTACGGCTCTGCTGATTGCCCAACGGCCTGCTGTGGCCTCTGCCTTATTCCCTAAATATCTTTTATGACTTTGCCTATAGCCTTTGTGACTTTTGAGTTCTTAGCCCTGTGGCCTTTTGTGATTTTTGGTCTTTTTTTGCTTTTGTGTGTTTTTGTTTTTTTTTTAACCTATGGTCTTTAGGGTTTGGCTTTGCCTATACCTTTTTTTTTTTTTTAATTAGGGCCTCTGTGCCAGACCTAGCTACTAATAGTCAATAGGAGATATAGTAAAAATCCCTGCGCTCCTGGCGATTGGATAGTGAGAATGGCATCACCTTCATCCAACTCTACGCTTTTGTGACATACTCAAATAAGTGAGGTTAGTTTGACATGATCTTTACTCAGTAAAGCAATGCTGTTAAAAACAAAAAAATGTGTTAAGCCTTTGTGGTCCATTATCCTCTTCCTTTGGAGAATTTCCATTAATTTTTTATTACTATTATACTAACTGGCCTGTAGTTCCTGGCTTCTTCTCTACTACCCTTCTCATGGATACGTACAACTTTGACCATTCTGCAATCGGAAACCTCATCTGTTAGAAGGGAATGGTTAAACAAATCAGGTGTAGCAATCACGAATTGGTGTTCCTTTAGGAACCCCAGGGGCGGATGCCATCTGGACTCATTGGTTTATTTGCCTTTTTTTTGGAATGCGCACCTAAATGTTTACCTATATAGAGGCGATGTCATGCTCTAACATATGATTTTGAAAGCCAAAGTGCTAATTATCCTTATCCCATTCCATGGTCCCTTGCACTGGTCTATCTTTTGAATAGATTGTGTACTTTTTCAACAATACACAATTTTCTTGGTTATTTTAAGTAGTTCACTTCTAGTCTTCTAACTTGGTGAACCAACTGTTGGTCATTCCTGACGTCTCATGTGTGACCACTGTGATTCCTACTCTATCGGAAGAACATTTTTTTTTCTTATTGGACCAAATGAAGACAAGCTTTAAAATAATGTATTGTAACATTATAAACTGTGCAACTGTTATTTACATCTACTACACTGCCATATACCATCAATGTCTGATTGGTAACGGTCAAAGGAAGCGCCATGCCCCTTTAGGTTTCCACTGGCATTTTTAGGAGGCTGCATGGTCATCCCATGCCGTAAAACTGGTAAGAATTCTTATAAGTGAAACTTCATTTTAATTCACTGGTGCATTTACTTTTGCACGACTAACAATCAAATATTGAAGAGTGCAAATATTTTGTCATTACTCTGGAAATCCTCTGGCATGACCCAACACAAGGACAACTTTTATTGTCCCTTATTTTATTTCTAAATTTAATGCATTTTGCTAGAAATTGTAATTTTGGGTACAGAGATCTGACTTCCTAATATTTCATTTTTGAAATGCATCCCAATATAATTTTCTTCTGTAATTTCTTGCACTCTTTGAATATCTTCACATTTTTCCTTTTTTTTTTTTTCCTCGTCTCGTTTAATGGTCAATGGGCTTCTGCCATGGCTTAATGCCTTTTTGATATAATTTCTGGTGATTGGTTTTGGTTTTGGTAATTAAGATAATCGCCATAATCTAAAGTGTGTTCTTTCTCTTTCTCCCCCTCACCAACATGTCTAATTACTGCAGGTTAACATGTTTCATGTTTTCATTTCCAGCTTGAAGAGGAGCTCACTTACGAGAAGTTTGCTGAACTGACCAATCCAGACAACATGGACAGAACTGAAGTGGAACTTTCTCTACCTAAATTCAAGCTAGAGAACTCCTACGATCTAGAATCTATTCTTGGAGGGTTAGGCATGATTGATGCCTTTGACGTAGGCAAATGTGATTTCACGGGCATGTCTGGGGATCACGATTTATTTCTATCCAAAGTGGTCCATAAATCCTTTGTAGAGGTCAATGAGGAGGGTACCGAGGCGGCTGCTGCCACAGGAGCCGTCATTATGCTACGTTGTGCTCGTTTTGTACCAAGATTCACTTGTGATCATCCTTTCCTTTTCTTCATCATACACAAGGAAAGCCGTTGCATTCTATTCTTCGGTAGGTTCACTTCCCCTTAGGGCCAAGTGCGCACACTACAGACCTTGGCTGCAGATCAGCACTCCGAAAATTTGTAGTAAATCTGCATATATTTTAAACGCTAATTTATTTGCCGTTGATTTTACTTCTCACAGTAGAGTAGGTGAAAAATATGGCAAATTGTGAACAAGTCTAGGGCAGTATATAGCGCAGACTGGAGATTTATTTATTTTTCTTTTAAACCCCATTTGCTTCTATTATACTCAGTTTTGTGTTTTGGTGCCGAATCTGTACTGAAGATGCACAACTACACTACATGCGATACAATGTTAAACCCCCTTCTTGCAGTTGGTCAGGCCCTGGCAAATTTTTTTGATGTGGATCTGACACTTAATGCATGTTACAGATCTTGCACTGAACCTCAGTTCTGCTGCAGATTTATATGGGGGTCTAGCCCCGGTCTACGGGACAAATCCACGTGTGGCCCCTGATGCTGTTACCAGGCCAAGAATTGACAAATCAGTTCTTTTCTGTGACACAAAAAATTATAGCAGTCAACTGAGTGATTTGAGAATTGTCATTGAATCCCCTCTGAAAATACTCTGTGTGAATGAAGCCTTAATCTTTCAAGCTGCCTTACCATACGTTTCTTGGACATTCTCAATACTATGCAATGATCAAATGAGGGGATTTTCTTCACAAGCAGTGAGACAAAATCATATTATTATTTTTTGTCTATTTACATTGAGTTTTTAAATCCCCTTTTCACATAGTGGTGGCTGTGAGTGAAACGGCCAACATTGCAGACTTTCCCAACAGCGGTGATAGAACTCTTTTGGCGCAGTCAATACTGAATGTAGCCTAATTAAAGATATAGCATCAGGGGGTCACAGTGCTAATGTATCTCTTCATATTGGCTTGTCAGAAGTGATTGTGTAATGTACTGCTGGATAGACATGCCAGTTCATTAGTTAAAAATGGCGATCACCACTAGTAAAGTTATAGAAATAACATTAGATGAGAAAAGGAAAATTTTCTTTAATTGCATAAAATGTTTCACAGTTGGCACATCTGTATAGCTACAGGACTGGTTTATGCAAATACCTACTGAATATTGTGCCTTTTTGATTCAAATATGTATTTTGAGAGCTTTCAGCGATCTCCAGTTTAGAGTGTCTTATAATCCATAGTTGCACTTAACCTTTGTTGCCGTTAGTACCTAACTGCCTTTTATCCCATTATTAAAATACTGATTTTCTTACTCAGTTTAGTATCTACATATTGAGAAAATTAGGAATTGTAGGTGAAGAGTGCTTTCAGTGCAATATGTTACACAAAGCTTTAAATGCTCAAGCAAAAGAAATCCTGTAACAGATTGCTACATTGTCCTGTAGACATCCATTATGTAGAGGGAGACGGTCACCGGGTTCATGCTGCCTGAACCATGGGACAGGTATATGCACTGCGACCCGTGCATGCCTCATTCTGAAATGGAGGCATTTCAGAAAACCTACTTTTTGAAGTTTGATTTAGAACGCTGCTCTGAGTCACGGGGACGGGGCCTCTCCACGCCTGGGGCAGCCAGAGTGACAACTCCCTTTCTATTAACAAGCTTGGAGAAAGTTGTCACTCAAGTGATCTGGGTGGAGAGAGACTGACAAGGTGCCGCCTCCATAACTCGAAGTGTTCCAAATCAAACTTCAGAGTCTGTTCTGAGGCCTCACAGCATTTCAGAATAAGACCTGCATGGACGCCGTGTACTTACCTGTCCCAGTTCATGCTGCCTGTGGCTTGGGCAACATCGACTCACTGACAGGTTTCCTTTTTAAAGGAATTGTCTCATCACGAAAACCCTTGTCTAAGAACAGCTGCCCCGACCCTCCATTACTCGTCATGGGTCCGGCTCCTGGAACTTCCTGCAGTCTATTTTTCCTGAGGGAAAGTTTGTCTTGAAGCTACAGGGAAAACGTACAGCATTATGTGGTGTCCATTCAGATGAGTGGGCAACTCCACGGGCCAAGACTGCCAGAACTCAAGCTGCTATTACTTAGCAGGGGACTTCTTGTGTATGATGTCCATCTACTTCATTGGGGTAGATGGCTAAGGGTTGTCTTCATGGGAAAAGCCCAAAATGCCCGAAGTCCAACACCTGTGCCTCTAATGCCATTAAACATGGATGCAATAAGTCTAGTTTATTTGCAGATAGTTTTATATTCAGATCTGTATGTTGTTTTCCCTGCTTGGTTGCCGGTAATGCTTCTGTCTGTTATCTTGCCTGCCGTACAATATGATTCATACTCCCCACATTACAGGACACAGCAAAGAATCATTGCCTTTTAATATAGGAATACTACAGTTGCCCAACTTTATTTTCATAGCTGTAGAGGTTTTCATTAAAGAGATTTTCTGGTTTTATATAATTAAAACATGCATTTTATAATGAGAGCTTGGAATCTTCATCCCCTACATTCCATAACGGGAAACCTTTGCAGGATGATTTCCTGTGTACACAGATGTAAGGCTTCTAGAGGAGCTTTCATACTGGAAGGAGCCTTACATCTCTTCTAGGGCCCTTTTAGAGGAGCCGATTTATCACTTGAACGACTGACGTCATTGTTATCTCATTCACTCGTGCGGCCTGTTCAGACAGGCAGGTACATCGTTGACTCTTTCACACGAGAATCCTTCAGTCTTTCACATTCACTGTGTAAGTGATCGAAAACGACTGAAGGAGCGCTGGTTACACCTATTGGTAAGTGAATGACCCAGTGAGGATTTATATATCTGCATAACATGAATGAAAAGCAACTGATTTATCATTTTGGTTTTTGGAGCGTTTAGACTGAACCATTATCGTTCACTGTTGCTCGTTCAAACGATAATTGCTCCATGTAGAAGCCCCATAAGGACACTTTCCCGTGTTCCCATTGCACATCTGCAAGCAGAAATCTTGGTAGTCCTATTGAACTAACGAAGCAAGTGCATTAGAAATTTTCAGAGCTTTTCATTGTACAATGGATGACTTAATAAACCAGAAAACCTTGTTAAATACGGTTTTCCAATAACTAAAATATTTCGTCTTACAGTTTCTATGTATTATATATTGGTATTCTCTTATCAGGAGTGAAATAACAGAATATGCAGTTTTAAGCTTTGATTTTGATGTGGTTTGTTTAAAAAAAAGGAAAACTCATGCAAAACATCTAATATTTGGTGGACTGTTACAATAGATCAGTGGGATTGTGCACTTTAACTTGTTTTTCTGCTGACCTTTTCAATGATGTTCATTTATAAACCCCCAATAAAACACATTCTCTGATTTGTCATCATTTGTAAGTTGCCATAAATGAAGTTTATTTCCTATTTTTTTCTGATGCCAGACAGCGATGCTGATCTGTACAACAACACCTAACGTCATTATAGGTTGTATATAACAGACCGTACAAATGTTGGGGTAATCGCTGAATTTAGGTTACACTCCAAGGGTATCGTAGCTTTTATCAATCAGGTGCCTAATTATATCTGATGCATCGGAGGAGAATACAACGAGACTGAAGTGATGTTTCCATGCTCCTCCAAAGCAGTTTATTACATAGTTAATATAATACATCTTCAGCACCGCCAGGAGGTGATGACGAGCCGCCTCGCCCCATCGGCGTCCTATCGTAATGCAGCAAGCATTCCATAGGGAATCGTAGTAAGGTTATGGCTTCCTGTGCATTCATGTATCCAGAGGTGTAACCTAAAGCTTCTGGGCCCCAATGCAAAACCGGTAACAGGGCCCCAACTATAAATGCAATTCAACGGAGTAGGAAACTTATTTGACTTGAAAAGAAAAGTGTCCTACTTTATTAAACAAGTGCCATAAAATCAGGATACAGAGAACGCGTTTCGAACTCTGAATCGAGTTCTTGATCACCTCAATGTACCTTATACATACAATTCTTTATATGGACTAGGCAAGTTAATTAAAAACATCTGATTTTTAACCACCTCCAAGCTGTTAATTAACCTCTATTGCACATGTATTTGAAAGAAACCTGTTCCTACATTCAGGCAAGCAATATATATAAAAGAAATAAATGGTGTTACAATATAAAACCATAACATTAAATATAAAGAAAGACACAATAGTCAATATAAACATGTTCTTTTATGATAAAATATTATTTAGAAACCATCTAAATAGTTTTTTACTCATTTGAATTTTGCTATTTGTTTATATTTATTGCTTTTTACTTTCATATTCAGGTTCTTCACATTCGAGCGTTCCTAACTCCAAAAACATGTTAATAAATATTTACTGGAGATATTAGAGAATATTAAATTATCTTTGTTAACCAAATTTTATAAGAATATTTGTTTTACACTAATAATGAAAACTAGATTATCTTATCGTGCTACATATGCTAATAAATAAATATAAAAAAAGTAGAGCGAAAAAAAGACCCAGGAGAAATAATTTATGTACAAAAATTCATAACTGCCAATAGATATAGAATAAGTCAGTTTTAGCATTCATGCCTGATGGTATCCTCGTCATTTTTTTTTTTGACTCTTAATACCCAGTTATAATAAAAATAAAATGTACAGCTACTAACTAATTAAACTAAACTAACCC
Source organism: Eleutherodactylus coqui (assembly GCF_035609145.1). Classification (NCBI taxonomy): domain Eukaryota; kingdom Metazoa; phylum Chordata; class Amphibia; order Anura; family Eleutherodactylidae; genus Eleutherodactylus; species Eleutherodactylus coqui. The sequence goes on from NC_089845.1 coordinate 39,352,443, forward strand.
GCAGTGCGTTTCTTCCGCATTCACTTTCCTACCTTATGCTATCATGAAATTTTTGAAAATCACAATTGGTTCATATCGTATTGTCTATACCATCATGTTGTGTTAATAAACTGATACATGCATTCTTTGATTTCAGCAGGTCAAGAAATCTCTCTACAAATTCCCTCCATTTCTTAAAGAAGTTTGGGCCTTGTGTCTCCACACATCTCTATCTCTACTCTCTCCATTTTTAACCGGTGTTTTAGTTGTTGTATAACATCCCCGGGGGTTTGGCTAACAGCCAGTTACTCAATAGGCACCTTTTACTGAGCAATAGCATGGTATGTGTCATCTTGGCCTTCCTTATCTGATTGGGTAGCTGATGTAATATAACATTTGTGGCGTCAGTTGTAGAGACCCACCCCCCATATCTTGTATCAGTTTTGGACCCCAATCCAGTATTTTTTGATTTTAGGACATTTCCAGATGCCGTACAGGAAATCGGAGCTTCGTTGAGAGCATCTAGGGCAAGCTTGTAGCCTAGCTGGTCCTATAGGTTTTTGAGGCTTGTTGAACTGGTAGATTGCCCCATGAATTAGCTTAAATATGTTTCCCGCTATCATTCGTTTCGCCTGTTTAACAGAGATCTTTCCCAGTTTTTGAAAAGCCCAGACCCACTGTCTCTCATCCACCCATTCCTAAGTCTGGTATACAAGGTTAAATATGGGTTTTTATATGAAAGATTTTTTAACAGGCTATCAATTGGGTTGTGTATCATCTTTCAATATATTCAATATATCGATTATCTTCCCCGTAGAAAATTTCGTACTTGAGCAAATGGCAGAAAATGGGATGTGTGCAAATTATATTCCCCACATAGTTCTCTAAAGGTTTTATACCTGGGGGTCTCTGGGTGGAAGAGGTGGTAGACTTTCATAATCCCTTTTATATCTCCATATTTCAAACATTTTGTTTTCCCTCCCCTCCTTGAAGTCTGGGTGTTTCCATAAATCCATATGTTTGGAAATTCTAAACGGTAATCCAAACATTTTGCGGGTTATTTTCCAGGCTGCTATGGTATCTTTGGCCATAATGGAGTGTTTACCTTCGATCGCAAGATTAGTGTAATTGAGAAGGAGGGAATTCAGACTCTATGGGCCAACTAGTCCTGCTTCTAGGCCCGTATTCGAGTAATCACTGGAACCTTGCAGCCAGCCCAAAGAGTGTCTAAAAAGACTAGAAACATTATAGTCTGATATCAGGCATATTAATTCCTCCTCCGCTCTTTGGGAGCATTAATTTTTTTAAAGCGATTCGTGGTCGCCTTTGCGACAATACAAAAGCCAAGAAAGCAGTGTGTAGCTTCCCCAGATCACACCTTTGGATAAAAGTGGTATTGTTCGGCGCGAGACAACCCCGATGCAGGGGTTAAAAAAACAACCCGCACAGCGCTTACCTGAATCCCGGCGGTCCGGCGTCTTCATACTCACCTGCTGAAGATGGCCGCCGGGATCCTCTGTCTCCATGGACCGCAGGGCTTCTGTGCGGTCCATTGCCGATTCCAGCCTCCTGATTGGCTGGAATCGGCACGTGACGGGGCGGAGCTACACTGAGCCGGCATTCTGCACGAGCGGCCCCATAGAAGACTGCAGAAGACCCGGACTGCGCAAGCGCGGCTAATTTGGCCATCGGAGGCCGAAAATTAGTCGGCACCATGGAGACGAGGACGCTAGCAACGGAGCAGGTAAGTATAAAACTTTTTATAACTTCTGTATGGCTCATAATTAATGCACCATGTACATTACAAAGTGCATTAATATGGCCATACAGAAGTGTATAGACCCACTTGCTGCCGCGGGACAACCCCTTTAATGCCCTCAATCTCTACACACTTTTCCAACAGCCGTGCCAATGGAACAATCACCAGGTGGAATAATAATGGAGACAGAGGGCATCCCTGTCTGGTACCTTTTCTGTGAGGGGAATCTCAGAGATAGAAAACCAGGTGTGTTAATTTGTGCATGAGGGGTAGAATAGAGTTTCCACAAGTAGGAACAAAAAGGGCCTGCAAAACCTATTCTATCCATTACTTCCCTCAGCCATGAGCACGATACATTGTCAAAAGCCTTCTCCACATCTATTGTAAGAAGAGCCGAAGAAGAATGAGATGTCGGGTGCAACTTAATATCATCAAGGATTGTCAATAACTTCCGTATATTTATGATGGCTTAACGTCCTTTCGTAAAGCCCGATTGCATAGGGGAGATTAAGTGGGGCATGATAGTAGCTAGCCGATCTGCCATAATTTTGTCCATCCGTTTTAGGTAGGTATTAATTAAGGAGACTGTTCTATAGGATTTAGCGTCCATTGGGTCTTTTCCTTGCTTGGGTAGTAGTTTGATATGTGCAGTGTTCGTGTCAGTGGGGATGGGACTGTCCCGCATATATCCGTCAAATACAGTCTCTGGCCCCAGAGCTTTATTGTTGCCCAAACTCTTAATACTTTCTTTAATTTCTAATAGGGATATTAGAGAGTTCAGCATTGTATGTTGCTCATCTGTCAGGATGGGCCAGGATATGTCCTCCTGTATGGTGGTTTTCGATTGTGTCTGCATGTACAGTTTAGAGTAAAATTTTAAAAAGTTAATTTTTGAGGATGTGAGTGTAGTTTCCCTGAGAAGTCTGTCAGGCCCACGATATTGGATCTCTGGAAAGGTCCCCTTGCTAGATTGACCATAATTTTGCCTGCTTTATTTCCTAATTTGAAAAGTTTTGCCTCCTTGGTGCAATATGTTAGTAGTTCTCTTTCATGTTTTGTGCTGATTATTTGGTCTCTCCTGTAAACCGGAATAAGCATCTTGCAGTCGCTAAGTTGCCTAATTTTGTCTTTAATATTTCTTTTTAAGGAGATTATGTATGCAATTATCTTGCCTCTGATGCCTTGGCTGCATCCCAGAGCAGTTGAGGGTTGTTTGGGTGTCTCATTATCTGATATGTATTCTAACCACTATCCCTTTAAAAACGCATAAAATGTCTCGTCGTCTGCCATAAATGATGGGAACCCTTCATATATAATCTGTACCTCTTGGGAGCTTCTCGCATAGATTCAACGTCACCGGAGCATGATCTGAGATCACTAGTTCTTCTATAAAAGCTTTTGTTACTTTTAGACATCAGGTGGGTTAACATAGATATGTAATCTATCCTCGACCACGAATTATGCACATGAGAAAAATGTGTGAACTCGCGTCCCTCAGGATTGAGCTCCTGCCACACGTCTCTTAGTTCCGTATTGTAAACCAATTTCTGCAAGTTGTGATCATGATACCGAACGTTGTCGCCCTGGGTTGCCTGACTGTGTCGGTCTTCTCACGTTCTTACTACAGAGTTAGTCGCCTGCTACTATTTTATGTACTTCTGTGTCGGCTAGTATATTGTCTGAAAGATCTGTTAAGAACTTTGTTGTTTGTGTTAGGGCCATAAACGTTATAAATGCTGAAACTCTTCATTCCCATTTTAACCTGTAAAATCACCATCCCCCCCTTCCAGATCATGGCATTGTTTCTGTACTTCCATATTCAAATCCTCCTGATCAGAATTAACACGCCTGCTTTTCTCTACACATCTGATGAGCCGTATACCTCCCCCACCCATAGCCTACGCATACGAAAATAGTCTTCCTCTGTTAAATGGGTTTCTTGGAGTAGAGCTATATCCACTTTTAAATAACGGGAACCACTGATCGTTTCTGAGGTAATCTAAGACCATTGACGTTCCAAGAAATTATTTGCATGCTAGTATTAATCTTCCGGTAATTTATAAGCGCTGACCGTCTAAAGATTCACCCATGGGTAATTGAACTTAAAACTATAAACGTCCAATTAAAATCCAATAAACTATTTACTCTTCCGTCTACTCCCGCCCTTCAGCGACCTAACAATCCCTAGACGGACAGGAAGGACGGGGGAGAAAGTGCAGTCTCCTTTAGGGTAAAATGCCTAGCATAAGCATCCAACATATTGTATATTGCAACTGGTGCACTATATATATATATATATATATATATATATATATATATATATATATACTCAAATTAGTGGAATCACAATTGATCTATTGCTTTTATCTTAATTTTTTTTTTTTTTTTATCTGAGAAAGTTTCTTTACTAATGGCAAAATTGCATGCACTGCACCTTACATTACCGCATCTGAAAAAGCCCTTTTTTGTTAGCCAATGTGTTTTTTCACTTAATGAGAAAAGACTGGGAAGCAATATATTAAGCCTGTGTTTATTTTTAATTTTTTTTTTTTAGCAACCACAGAAACTCCTTACAAAATTTTTTACATATATCCTCATCTTGCTTCAAGATGGGTAAATAGGTGAAAAATATATTTTTTATATAGTAGAGATTATTACTGTATTGAGTTGAAAGCACTATTTCTTTTATATGAATTTGATAATGTGTCTTTTTAATCTTCCCGATCACGGTATTTTACTTTATGAGCTCGATTTAATAACTGTTTAGTGTATCCTTGTTTTAGTAGCCTATCACAAATGGATCGTTCAGTTTTTTGTATGCAACTTCCTGGGAGCAAGCTGTTTTAGCTTTAACGAGCTCGCCCACTAGGATTGCTTTTAATGTGTGCTTGGGATGATTACTGCTGGCATGCAGGATGGTTTTCTCGGCAGATGGCTTTCTGTAAGGCCTCATGTCCACGGGGAAAATCAGATCCGCTGCAGATTCTCCATGGAGAATCTGCAGCGGGTCCCTCCTGCCCCGCGGACATGAGCGCCGAAAATAGCAATTTAAAAGAATTTACCTATCCGGTGCGGGCGACGAAGCTCTGCTCTTCCTCACGGCCGGATCTTCATTTTCGGCCGGCGGATGAATTCCTGACGCCGGCGGCACGTCGCCGGCACGTCGTCGACGTGCCGCGCGCATGCGCCGGGCACATCCGCCGAGCCGAAGCAAGGGAGATGCGGCGGTGAGGAAGAGAAGAGCTTCGTGGTCCGCTGCGGGTGAGTAAATGCTTTAAATTCCTATTTTAGGTCTCCCGCGGATCCGGACGGCTTCCATAGGCTTCAATAGAAGCCCGCGGGAGACCCGCATGAAAATGGAGCATGGTCCAGATTTTTTCATGCTCCATTTTTTTTTAAATCGCTTTTGTTGACGATCCGCGGGTATTTATGTACCCGCGGGTGGTCAATGCATCCCTATGGGGTGCGGATCCGCGCGCGGGAGATCCGCTGCGGATCCTAAATCCTATTTTCCCCGTGGACATGAGCCCTAAAGCTCCATGATGATCTCCTCCATTGTATTATCACCACGTAGGGTGAGGTCCAGAAAGGGGACCTCACCCTCGTGGTAATTACATACGAAACGGAGGTTGTATTCATTTTCATTAACGTAGTTACCAAACTCTACCACTCTGTTACAATTTTGTTCTTGCATAGTGTCTAGATTTTTCCATACAATTATGATGTCGTCAATAAACCTAGCATACCACACCATGTGGCCAACAAACAGATTCCTGTCAGAAAAAATTAAAATATCCTCCCACCAGCTCATACATAAATTAGCTACTGTGGGTGAGAATCTGGAGCTCATTGGGGCTCCAGATATCTGCAAATAATTTTTATTGAATAGAAAAAAATTATTTTTCAACAAAAAATGTACACTTTCTAAAATAAATTCTTAAGGTTCATTAGAGCATTTACTGAATTTATTAAAATGATAGCCAACTGCTTCTATGGTCACATGGTGTGTGTGTATGCTAGAATAAAGATCCTTGACATCGCACAGGATCCAACCAAAATTTCTCTGCCGCTATAAATTTTTAACTTGTTAAATAACTTCTTTGCTATCCCGCAAAAAGCCAGAAGCACGTCTAACAAAAGGTTGCAGGGATCGATCCACCCACAAACTTAACCGTTAACAGGGTCAATCGATCCCTGCAACTATGGGATGGAGTGGAGGGGGAAATATCCCCTTGTGAAGTTTAGGGAGACCGTGGAAGATGGGCATAGCTGGAGAATGTGGGCATGAATAACTTGCCTGCCTATCATTTAATACTCCCATTTTTTTCCCCCTCCTTCACCAATGTGTTCAATTTAACCAAGCAATCTTGTAATGGATTGAAGGTTAATATATTCTATATACTGTATTATCAAGTATATCCTGAGCCAATTTGGCATAAGGGGTTGCATCTAATATAACATTTCCACCCTTATCGGATTTCTTTTTTACTTGATACATTTTTTAATTCTTTTTTTTTTTCCTTTAAAGTAAGATTGTTGGTTCTAACGGTAGATTTTTTTTTTTTTTCAATTTATTCAATTCCCTTTCCATCACGATTTGGAACTCCTCCGTCCCTTTGGATCTTGAAGAAACAGGATAAGACACCTTACATTCAATAGAATTAATATGTGGTTCTTCGTAATAATTTTCGCTCTAATTCCATTAGGCTTAACATGGCCATAACTTCCTTAACGTTCCTATTAGTGAACTCATTAGATGTGATGTCAGATGTTTGACACGATGATTGACCTCCATAAATTTTATACGCAACTTGACTATCAAACACTTTTTTTGAAGCAAAAGAGAAATATTCGGATGCGGTAACGTCTGACAATATATTAGTCAGAAAACACTCCTGAAAGAGAGAGGCTTTCTGGATAATGGAATTCAGGACGAGGATACCATCAGGCATGAATGCTAAAAATGACTTCTATATTGACAGTTATGAATTTTTGTAGATAAGTGATTTCTTCTGGGTTTTGTTTTTTCTCTACATTTTGATAATTTTTTGTCTTTATTAGCATATTTAGCACAATAAGATAATGTAGTTTCCATTATTAGTGTAAAACAAATATCATTCTTATAAAATTTGGATAACAAAGATAATTTAATATTTTCTAATATCTCCAGTAAATATTTATTAACATGTTTTTGGAGTTAGGAACGCTCGAATGTGAAGAACTTGAATGTGAAAGTAAAAAGCAATAAATATAAACAAATAGCAATATTCAAATGAGTAAAAAAACTATTTAGATGGTTTCTAAATAATAATTTTTCAAAAAAGTACATGTTTATATTGACTATTGTGTCTTTTATATTTAATGTTATGATTTTATATTGTAACACTATTTATTTCTTTTATATATATTGCTTGCCTGAATGTAGGAACAGGTTTCTTTCAAATACATGTGCAATAGAGGTTAATTAACAGCTTGGAGGTGGTTAAAAATCAGATGTTTATTAGCTTGCTTAGTCCATTTAAAGAATTGTATGTATAAGGTACATTGAGGTGATCAAGAACTCGATTCAGAGTTTGAAACGCGTTCTCTGTATCCTGATTTTATGGCACTTGTTTAATAAAGTAGGACACTTTTCTTTTCAAGTCAAATAAGTTTCCTAATTGCATTTATTGAAACCGCCAGGACTGGGCGGGTGAAGTTTGACTAGCGGGTGAAGTGTAGCTGCGGGAGCGGTGAGCTGCTTTATTTCATTTTTTTGTCTCCCATCTATATTGCTTTATTCATAGTACTGGGCTCTCTATATGGAGGAGAGAGGCCTTATGGGCCCCCTAAGGCTCCTGGGCCCGGGTGCAGCCACATCCCCTGCATCCTCTATAGTTACACCAGTACATGTATCTAATGGCTGAGAAATCTTAGATCTGTTTCCAGGGACATAAGGTCTGAGAAATTACATCTGGCAGATAAGCTAGGAATAATGCCAGAATATCTGGAAGCCTGATGCAAGGGCATTTATTATAAAGAGCAATCTATTATAAGTTGTACTGATGACTTGTTGTGGTGACACTGAGGAAATGTGTTTAAAACCTTATTCTTGGGTAACTATCACCCACCTTGGATAAAGGATGTAAAACAAAGATAATAGGAGATCCCAAAGCAATGAAGCTAATTGTACTGCTGAGGTTTTAGTCTCTGCCAACTATTAATTCCCTCTTATATATGTTGAGCTGAACATTGAATGTCAACTAGGTGGTGTTCCAATATTGTTTGTAGTAAGATATAGAATTCTAGTATGTAAAAAGTTGTAAAATAGCCTTATTCTCCAAAGACATGATGGGAAACCATGCTGCTACTGTGTTTCCCCAAAAATAAGACACTGTCTTATATAAATTTTTGCTCCAAAGGAGACAGTGTCTTATTTTTTTTTTAATACAATTTTTGGTTATGTTTTATCAAATCATTGAGTCTTTAGCATTCAAAATCGCAGGAGTTCCTTAAGGCTGCAGCAGCATTTATACAGCCGGAGGCCCAACTCGGCCAGTTCGATAGATGCTTGCTGCAAGTAGAAGAAACGCTTTCCTAAACCATTTTCGTTGCGGCAGGGTGCATGATCTTGCTGATGAAGGTCACAGTCATTAAAGAATATAATTTCCCTGAAGAGATGTATTGTACTTGTCTGCAGCAATATTTAGGTAAGTGCTAAGTGTTCGTTATCCAGCAGACTGTTGCATCAAATATTACATTGCCTCTGCTCTTAGTCAGCACTCCTAATTGCAGGTAAACATCTTAATATATTTTTATTCCATGTCCCACATATCACTATAATCAAATAAGGAAGATGGAACAATACCTCTGCAGCGCCACCTATTGGATGGCAGCATTCCTTCAACTCAATGGCCGACCCTTTATACAGATCTTTAAAACAATGACTGGGCATTGAAAGCCAAGCCAGAATCCATACACAGACAGCTGTTTCAGGGTTTTTGCCCTTCATCGGTGTGCAGTGAGTTTCTGGTGGCGTTGCAGAGATATTGTTCCATCTTTCTTAGGGCTCATACCCACAACCGTCACGGGATACGCCTGCAGGATTACCGCAGTTTTAAACAAAATGCGCCCACTGGTGATCACGAAAAAATGCGTGTTTTTCCGTGGTCTCCATTAATACTTTATTAATGGAGACCTCCCGTGGCGTACATCCACGGACATTTGAACATGCCGCGATTTATTTCCCGCTGCAGAAATCCCCAGTAAAATTCCGCGTGTCAGCATTGGCTGGCAGAAAAGCTATTCGGTTCAATAGAACCTAATAGCTGCGAAATTACACTGCGGTACAAATTTGTTCGTGGGCGTTTGGTCTTATTTGCGTATATATCCCAGAGGATCATGCATGGCCTTATAAGTCTCACTCACCTCCTAGGGGTCTCTTCACACACCACCTAGGTGCTCTCCTTATCAATATCATTATAATACAGTTGTAGCACTAGAAGTAGCAACATTTTGGACATAAGTCCTTCTTCCTGATGTACAAAGAACCAGCAGGAATAGGGCTCTTCACCGTTCACCATGATGCAGGCCACACTTACTGCTGGTTCTCTGTACAACCATAAAGAGCTATTCATGAAACCGCTACTTTTTGTGCTACAAGTGATGGATTGGGACCTAGAATAAAGCATGTTTTAAGTAGTGCACCTACAATAGTGTTTGTCCTTTTCTTCTTAAGTCTGTGTATACCATTTTTGATGGATTGGAAGTTTACCACCTGGGTACTGGTACTCCAAAAAAAAAACAACTTAACCACCCCTGTAGTGGGTGAACCACGCTTGTCACTGCCTCCACCGGCTTGTCTTCCCATAGTTTCCCAGTGCCATCTCTTTCTCAGGTTAGGGACACTCCTGTATCAAGCCATCCATATGATGTAAATGAAAGTGTGATTCGTTAAGCCAACGGCTGAAGGAATGAGGTTTCGAAAATATTTAAAGTAATTTTAAACCTTCCTGCCACACAGACCCCACACAAGGGGAGAATGATTTGCTACAAGGCAGAAATTCTTAGCATCGATGAAATCGAATAACTCTGTGGATACAAGGGAGGACCAGAAGTGAAATACCTCCACCACTGTTGGGGGAGCTTAAAAATGGTTTTTGAAAGTGAATAGTGAGATAAGCCTACCGTGTAGTAGGAAGTCATATATGGAAGTTATTTTATTAATCTGCCACCAGGTAAAGCTTGGAACGTCTAGTCCTGGTAAGTATGCTGGAATGGACAGGAGTCAGATCAGAGGGAATTGGCCAAAGCGAGTAGTCATCTTGAATCGGGCCTGATGCCATAGGAAAATGGTAAAAAACTAGAGTGGGGCTGACTTTCGGAGGGTGGACCTGGTCCAGAGCAGGGGCGGCCAGTTGTGGGGATGTAATTGTGTGGTTTCTATGGAAACCCTTAATGGGGAGTTAGGTCCTGGTGGAGTTTGGGCTAAACAAGCTGCCTTGTGATAGTCAAGGAGGTTAGGTAATGACAGGCCACATGATTTCTTAAGAAGGAACATTATGTTCTTTGGTATTCTAGAACGTTTATGGGACCAAATAAAGGACATCATTCATTCTTGTATGGTCTGGTGTGGTACTGGGCCCAGGAGTGTTCTCAATTGGTATAACAGTCTTGGTAAAAGTACCATTTTGATAATGTGAATCCGGCCTATCCAGGAGAGGTAGGGGTATTCCCACTTTGGCTATATAAACTGTATAAGCTGCATCTGTGACTCACATAAATGTGAATGGGGAGAGTGCACATATGTGCGCCCACCTCGCCATTCATTTCTTACCTCACTAGGTGTGTCGGGAACCCATTTTTGGGATAGGTGCTGGTCCCAGAGGCAGGACAAACTGATTCTGTCAGAGGTTTATGGAATATCATGTGAATCATTCTATATATCTCTAAGGGCTTATTCAGACGACCGTATATCGGCTGGGTTTTCACAACCGGCTGATATACAGTGTACCTCTCTGCAGGGGGAGTAGGCTGGAAGAGCTGGGAGCAGTGCACTGTGCTCCCGCCCCCTCTTGGCTCCTTCCCACTATTTGCAATGGGAGGGGGTGGAGCTAAGTTCTGAAACCCAGCTCCACCCCTGTCCCACCCCTGCAAATAATGGCGAGGGGTGGGAGCTCAGTGCACTACTACCCGGTTCTTCCAGCTGCCTCCCCTGCAGAGAAGGACACCGTATATCGGCCGGGCGTGACAACCTGGCCAATATAGTCGTCTGAAGCCGCCCTAAGGCTAGCTTCACATGAGCATATCTGCGTGTGCAATATGGAGAGAATAGAGCGCATTGATTTCAATGGATTTATTCAGATTTCCATTTTTTGGGCACACATTTCGGTTTCGCAAAAAAAAATAAATGTTCCATTTTTCTGTGTATTTGCACATCGGAGGTCCCCATAGAAGTCAATTGGGCGGCTGCACAAATGCACATGCAATAAGCAAGGAGATGTGTGATATGCTGTGTAATTGCACAGGAAATAAACTTCTTGAAATTATTAAAGGGGTTGTCCCGCGCCGAAACGGGTTTTTTTTTTTTTCAACCCCCCCCCCGTTCGGCGCGAGACAACCCCGATGCAGGGAGGTAAAGAAAGCTCACCGGAGCGCTTACCTGAATCCCCGCGCTCCGGTGACTTCTCTACTCACCGCTGAAGATGGCCTCTTCCTCCGTGGACCGCAGCTCTTCTGTGCGGTCCACTGCCGATTCCAGCCTCCTGATTGGCTGGAATCGGCACGTGACGGGGCGGAGCTACACGGAGCTACACGGAGCCCCATAGAAGACTGCAGAAGACCCGGACTGCGCAAGCGCGGCTAATTTGGCCATCGGAGGGCGAAAATTAGTCGGCACCATGGAGACGAGGACGCCAGCAACGGAACAGGTAAGTATAAAACTTTTTATAACTTCTGCATGGCTCATAATTAATGCACAATGTACATTACAAAGTGCATTATTATGGCCATGCAGAAGTGTACAGACCCACTTGCTGCCTCGGGACAACCCCTTTAAGACTAATTATCCATTTGAATCGCTGCGTCAAATAAACATGTCTTGCAGGTGCAAAAAATGCAGTAAAATACACAGATGCGCACGCAGAAAAAGCATCGTTCACTCCACAAAAATGCTACACTCAGGTGTATGCAAATATGTATACGCTTGTGTGAAGGGGGCCTTAGCTGTGAATACAGAGCGCGGGAGATTTAACAAAACTAGGAAAAGTGAAAGTTGTTGATAGGGGACCTGAAGTGTGATTGGTTACTATTAGAGACCCTTATATAGATGAGAGGCAGCTACCTGATTGTTTGCCATTGACCATGTCGCCACTTTCCCAACTTGCATTAGTTTTGATCAATCTCCCTTATTAAATCTAAATTACAATGCAAACCGTTCAAAAAGTGAGTTCTGACAATGCCCACCACCAGTGTCAGTGAATTTGGCTATTAATTCCTTCCCTTCTTCCTCCCCTCATAACTGACTATAAGCATCTGGATCAAAAACTAATATGAAACATTAGGGTTTTCTACACAAGTACTATTGCTGACGTATTTTCAGCAAAAGACGTCAATAGTTTCTCCGCTGGGTCCACCACTCAGGACTTGGGTTGAGCAGCTGATCGGCGCCCGCGGTCAGTTCTGCAATACTTCTGGTCGGAGTGGAAGCGTATTGCTCCCATCCCTGTGTAGTGGCCGGTGCTTGTAAGTGCAGGCGCAGTGCTCATGACAATCAGTGATATATCTGCGCCTGCAATGACAAGCACCAACCACTACACAGGAATGGAAGCAATCAGCTTCCACTCTGACCCCCGTGTCTAACGGATAGGTCATCTATAGCAGGGGTCCCCAACTCCAGTCCTCAGGGACCACCAACAGGTCATGTTTTCAGGATCTCCTATAGTAAGAACACCTGTGGCAATGTCTGAGGCACCGACAATAATTACATCACCTGTGCATCACTGAGGAAATCCTGAAAACATGATCTGTTGGGGTCCCTGAGGACTGGAGTTGGGGAACCCTGATCTATAGCATTTGTGTGGAAAACTGCATTCATGAACAAATGTTCAGGCCATGTGGATCATCTGAAGTTTAACTGGAAGGAGAGATTCTGTGGAACCATTAGCATGCATTAACTAGATCCCACTATGAAGGCTATTCTGTAGATCCAAAGGGCACCTTTAACCCTTTAAGGACGCAGACCATTTTTTTCATTTTGTTTTTTCCTCCCCACATTCAAAAAATCACAGCTCTTTCATTCACCGACGTAGATGTCTGAGGGCGCGTTGTTTTCTGCGGGACGAGTTGTATTTTTCAATGGTACTATTTAATGTACTATACAATGTACTGAAAAAAGTGGAAAAAAACACAAATCCAACATCTTTTGGGGGGGTGGGGTGGGGTCTTTACAATGTAAACCCTTCACTTCAGCAAAATTGAGAATTTTACTCTATGGGTCAGTACTAGAGATGAGCGAGCATACTAGCTATTACTCGATCGAGCATTGCCCTTAGCGAGTACCCACCCGCTCGAGAGAAAAGGTTCAGCTGCCGGCGCGGGTAACAGGTGAGTTGCGGCAGTGAGCGGGGGGGGGGGGGGGAGGAAGAGAGGGAGAGGGAGATCTCCCCTCCGTTCCTCCCTGCTCTCCCCTCCGTTCCTCCCTGCTCTCCCCCACCGATCCCTGTCTGCTGCCGGCACCTGAACCTTTTCTTCCAAGCGGGCAGGTACTCGCTAAGGGCAATGCTCGATCGAGTAATTGCCCTTAGCGAGTATGCTCGCTCATCTCTAGTCAGTACCTTTGCAACGATCCAAAATTTTAATGTAGTTTTTTTTCCTACTTAAAAAGAAAATAATTGTTTTCTGTCACCATCTTCTGACAGCTAATTGCTTTTTTAATTTTCATTCCACAAAGTTGTGCGAGGGCTCTTTTTTTTTTTTTTGTGGAGCCGCTTGTAGTTTCTGTTGGTACCATTTTGGAGTACATACAACTTTTTGATCGCTTCTCATGACATTTTTTTTCTTGAAGACTAAGTGACCCAAAAGCGCAATTCTGATGTCTATTTGGTTTTTTTTTCTGATGACATTCACCATGCAGGGGTAGATACATAAATAGATCAGACTTTTATGGATGCAGCGATATCAAATATATTTTTGGTGTTTTTTCTTTTTTTCTTATTTGGATTTTTTTGTTATGAATGTGGGAAAAGGATTTTTTAAAACCCTTTATTACTTTTTTTTTTAAATATAATTTAAGAAAACATTTTTTACTTTTATTTATTTTTTGGCCCCCTCATAGTGGACTTGAACTTCCGATTTTGTTTGATCGCTCCTGCAGTGTAATGCTGAGTTATTACATTACATAAACTGCCTGTCCGAATGTGCTATTATCAAGCCATGCCACAAGGGGGCACAAATATGAACCCCATTCTTCTGAAGAGGGTCATACACGAGCGATTTGTTTTTCTTCTTCATGCCTCGCATCGCCCATTGCTTTCAATGGGGCCGGAACAGCATCGCATGGTGGGCTAGGTGCACGGCCGTTTGATGCTATATGAGGTTTACCCATTGAAAACAATGGGAAACGCTCTGCGATCCTCCACCGCGGATTTTAGGATCGCTACTTCGCTGAAGTGATGTGAGGCGGCTTTAACACAAAAACTCTTCACTCATCATCGCATGTTGGTGAGCGTGATATCGGGGTGCGTTTCATGGCCCACTATCGCACTCGCAGCGTCGCAGATTTTCCATGCTGATTATCCACATGGAAAATCGGCAGCAAATCCTCCCCGTGTGAATAGAGCTCACTGCGCGTCTTGGAAGAGACACAAATTTGACAAAGCACTGACACGGGATATCAGAAATACTGATCATGTTGCAATGTGAAGCATTGTAGGAAGAAAACAAGGTTTATTTAGGGTTAATATTGAGGGTAATTGCTCTCTTATGCTAACAGACCATATAAATGGGTGCGTTATAACCATGTAAGATGTTTTACCACCAAACTGCATTTATCTTTTAGTTTATGGCCTACAAGAGGGAAGATCCTTTTCAGAACAGATAATAAAATTGACTCAGAGTCATTATATTGATGTCATCGGGGGACTTTAAACTTCGGCCAAGCAGTCAGTGAAGGCTAGTGTGCAAGAAACTCAGATGACTAAGATCCTGCATTATTTCACTTAAGAAACATTGAACAATTTGCTTAGACCGGTCATAAATACTCCCAGTAAATCATTTGCCAGAATTGAAAATGGGTGAAAATACAGCATATTGATGACTCTGTCTTCAATTTGGTCCAAGCTTTCTGGGGTACATTTACATAAGGCAAGCTTGCTTTTTCGCATGACAACTTTTATTTTTCAGTGGTTCACATAATGTATTATTTACTTAATTTTTTAAAAAGTGGGGGAGGGACAAGCGCCATCCTGGTGCATTTTACTTTATTCTGCGGTCGATTACGTTACGGTGATACACGTGTCATTTTTAAAATATTTTAGCACTTTTGCAAAATAATAAATAAATTCTCTGCTGCCACATTGCAAGAGACAAGTTTTGTTGTTCGGTCAATATTAGCTGTATCAGAGCTTGTTTTTTGATGCACGTTTTCTAGCTTTTATTGATATGTTTTTGGTTTACATGTAACTTTATTTCTTGAAGCTGTTTTCACACCTGTGTTAGGGTCAGTTCAGGGTTTCTGTCTCTGTTGCGTTTTTATATGAGAGAAACTGATATAAAACGGATTGATTTCAATGGAGTTTAAAAAAAAAATAAAATAAAAAAAAAACCGAAAGCAATAGCTTCCGTTTATTTCCATCCCATCCAGTTTCCGTTTCTTGGAGGCAGAAAAATAACGCAATCTGCACCGTTATTTTTCCATCCCAAAAAACAGAAACCTGATGGAAAACAAACTGAAAGGCTTCCGCTTGTTTCCATTCCACTTTTTTGCAACCCATTGAAATCAATGGGGGCCAAAAAATTGATTATTTTTTTTTTTTTCAGTTTTATTTAAGTTTCTTTATTCCAAAAGCAGAGCAGAAAGACTGAAACCCTGAACTGACCCTAAGCAGCCTTACTTTTATTAAATGAACTTTGGGGGATTGAGAAGTTCTCGGTATAAATAATTATTTGTCATTATCAATCTACAGGCCACTGCGAGTTAGATGTATTTTATAGTTTACTGTTTTTATAAAATTAATATTTAATGTAAAAAGGGTTATTTGGCTACTAATAGCACATAGGATGCTGATGAGCTGACAGTACACTCATGCCATGGCATCTAAGGGGTTAAGCAGAATGATCTTCAATGCTGTCAAATAGAGGCAGACCATGCATCTGCAATGGAGCCCACAGGGGGTTTGGGACTGAATTGCCCCACCTCCCATCCCACCCAATGAATCACTAGCCCCTGCTCCTGAACCTCAAGCCACCAGTACAAAAATCTTCATAGCTCACACACTTCTAATCCTGACAACAGCTGCATCCTCTGAGTACAATCCAACTCCTCCCCCTGTCTCCTGCACAGATATGGTCGTCTGCGAGGAGGAGTCAGATTTTGTACAGAGCGCACAGCCGGCGTCAGGCTCAGAAGTGTGTAAATTACAAAAAAAAGATCCTTGTACTGGAGGTTGTAGAGTTTAAAGCAGGGCTGGAGGTTCATTAGGTGCCACAGATGGGACACTAGTACTATGGTAGACACTAACAGGGGGATTGTGGGTAGTGGCAAGAGAGTGTGCAAAGGCTAGTCATGGCTAAAAGACGTCTTCATGGTGGTCTAGACCCAAATATAGAATAAGGACTCCTTCACGCAGCTGTGAAATAACACGAGATTTGTGTGTTCGACAACTTTTCATGAATATGAACCCTATTCTTTTGAATGGGGTCCTATTGATGAGTGTTTTTGTTTTTTCTTCCCGCTTTGCAGTCTAGAAAAAAATTGCATCATGTCCTATCTTTGGTCATTCCCTTAGGAATGCATCGCTCATTGCTTTCAATGGGACCGGAAAACACATCACACAGAGTGTGATGTGAGGTTTCCAATTGAAAAAACAGTATCACAAGATAAGAGACTCGCAGGTATTTATTGTATAAGACAGGACACTGAATAAGGACATCTCATAGACTTATGATTAAGAAAAACCATTTCCAGATAAGAGACTGAGATCTAGTCAGATTTTGAAACTAAGATAACCACACAGAAACAACAAAGGAAACAGTAGTTGGTGGTTTAGGTGTCGTTACAAAGGTCTCCTAGAGGTATAGATTGGAGGCAAATGTCTAAGTGCAGTGTCTTTGATCAGAAGTAAGAATGAGATTGGTAAAGGAGGGGAGGGGGAGAAGGTAATAAGTTTATTAGAGGCTTTGGTTTACATTTTTTAAGTTTAATCTGTTTACTAAATTTGAAGTTATGTGGCGAAAATCGCTTCTTCCCTTCAATCCATTCATTACCCGAGGACACTCCTGAACGAGAGATTGACTGCCATACGCCAAGACAAGATTGCACAATTTGAGGCAGTCTGGGATCTGTGGATCACTTTTGTTAATATTCCTAACCTATGTGGGGGGTCTGGAACGCAGACCGAAATGCGAATGTTGCCTGTATCCAAATTAAGAGGAAATATTATATAGAGTACTCATAGAGAACCATAATAAATCACTACACATAAGACCGTCTAGTGATCAGAATGAATTCTGTTTATTGTTGTACATTGCTAGTTTATATGCAAGTTGTAAAGAAGGTGTTTCCAAATGTTACCTGATGCCTAGTTACAAAGTACTTTTGGCGACTGTAAATCAACAAGCTTTTCTAAACAAAAGGTATCAACAAAATTGTTTGAAGTAGACATAAAAACAGTTACATGTGATAATAAAGGTCGATGCCTGGCTGTCTAAATACCTTGTCTCTTGACTACTGGCTGAGTACCTTGTTAATTACATTTCTCGTTTGACTAGAAGTGTAATCTTCAAAGTTCATCAACAATTTGCACATCAAAAGAGGGGACATTGTTTTTAGTTTACACATAGACAAAACTGGTTCAGCCACCTACTCGGGAGTCAGCACAAAGTTGGTATTCAGTAAGATAGCTGAATAAAATCTAATTAATCATACATTTAGTATTCTATAATCAATATTCAAATAAACGCTTGAATATACCTTTTTACATATGATTCAATATCCAAATTCTACTAGCAACTTCCGGAATGTTTTACATATAATACATAACATTATATAACCAAATAACTAATGTCACATTTCCTTATCTTTCTTATGTTAGGTTATTAAAGAAATATTGATTGACCCCTATCATTCCCCCATTTGGACATCAGAGCCACCATTATCTCCTGGTTCTGTCACCCATAGGTGCCGGGTTCCCAGGTAGGAATGGTGCACTCTATGTCCATCAAGATATGAAGACATAATATCAAATATTGCAAGTCAATCAAGTTTACAATACAGTAATCTTAGATTTATCAACATCAATATCGTCATCGTCATATTAGACACTTAAAGGGGTGTATTTTTGGGTATGTCTCGAAAAGTCTCTACAGGAGTGGGGACAGATAATAGACAAGTCCGCAAAATGTCCTTTCCACTCCTGAGGTTGGGCATACACATGTGGGAAATATTTGCCCATCCAGTCCATCGCTTCTCAATGTGGATCGTTCGTAGTGGTGTTTCCCAATAAGAAGACAGTCCAATAAGACAAAAATGCAAAAGTCAAAATCAAAATGTCCATTACCTCCCCCACCCAAACAACGCCGGGATCCCACCCATCACTTTTCCTCTGGCTCGGGAACTTTCTTGCAGTGGGAGGCATGTATCCACTTTTACAGAAGTAGGCGTTGACAACAGAACTTGGTATGGTCGTCAAACCTTGGGTCCAAGGCCTTTATTACGTGTCTTTTTTTGAGACCACCCAGTCTCCAGGCTGCAAGAAATGAGTCCCCTCTAGATTGTCAGGGTCTGGAATTGGGGAAAACACTAGATCGGGTGTTATTTTCAGTTTACGACATAGTTCTTGTACATATTCAATAACCTTATCACACCCCTGCTGTAGGGCCTGTGGATGGTACAGGCCTAATCTTGGCATAGAGCCAAACAACACTTCTTTTAACTTAAGCATATAATTTTAGTTCTTTCAACTTTGTTAAACTCTGCGGGTGGTATGGAGTGTGAAACGCTTGTTCCACTCCCAGGCTGACATCACCTCTCGCATCACTTAACCTGTAAATTGTGCACCTCTGTCACTCTCAATTGTCTATAGTATCCCAAATCTACATACAAGTTCTGACACAAGTTTAGTCACTGTACATTGTGTGGTGGCTTTGAACAGGTCCACGCGCACAAGGACGTACTCATACCTGCCTGATTTGGGAAGCTGGATGTAATCGATTTGTAATCTCTGAATAGGATACAGTGGTCTGGGTGTGCACTTCACATACCTTCACATATGCCTTTGCCAACCTGTCGAACCCTGGAGCATACCATACCTTGTCCATAACAGAAACCATGGCATTCCGAGAGGCATGCACTTTCCCGTGAGCTAGGACGGCGAGGTGGGGGTAGGCAGCCGCTGGTACATCATCTACGTCCCGTAGGACGCCAAATCCCAAATCAACAAGAGTGGTGGGACCAAGATCCAACTTACAGCACAAGGGGTCTTGCGTACTGTCCAGGAGGGCTGCAGCCTTGGCTGCCCTATCCCCTTGTTCTCTGGTGACTGCCCCTGCGTGTGTGCTTTAACCTTTATTATGGCCACCTGTCCTGGCAACATGATAGCTTAATGGGCTTGCCTTGTGCCGTGAGAAAGCTCCTGGACCGCCAGATGGGTCCATAATCGTGTGCAGTACCAAAGACGTACCTGGAATCAGTGTAGATATTAGTAGTGGTATATTTTTCAATCGTACAGGCCTCAGTTCCTGCGCTGACATGTGTGGCGGCAGTGGTTTTTGTACAAGTATCTCATTCAGTGTGACTACTTCAAAACCTGTTACAAACCTTCCTTCGTCATTCAGGTATCTAGATCCATCCACAAACATTTCAAGGTGGGGGTTTAGGAGGGGTTTGTCAGTGACATGTGCGAACCCAGCTGTCTCAATCATGCTGGTGTTCTGCGTCAAAAGGCCTCCTCTTCATCATCAGTCAGAGAATTTGCAAAAAGCTGGTCCTCTGTACTTACTCCCCCATTTGAATCAGTGTCACCTAATGGTAATAAGGTGGCCGGATTCAAAGTGGTGCAACGTTGAAATGAGACATTGGATGAAGAGTGTACTGCAAGTTCCATTTTGACCTGTCTAGCGAGGGACAGATGTCTACGGCTTACCTGTGTCAGAATTCCATGTACGTCATGTGGGGTGTAGATCACCATGGTGTGATCTAGGACAACGTCAGAACTTTTGTCCATTAGTGCCTGAACTGCTAGAACCGCTCGGACGCAGGATGGAGACCCTCTAGCCACCGCGTCAAGATGGGCACTGTAGTATGCTACAGGTCGCTTTTTGTGTCAGTACAGCGGTGGCGTGTCCCTCCATCTCAGTGACGTACATTTGGAAAGGGTTGTCATAGTCTGGCAGCCCCAGTGCACCCGGTTACCTGTACTTTCAGCTGATAGAAGGCTGACTCGGCCTGCGGGGTCAGGACAAATGGCCGTGAACCCAAACAGTCGTACAGAGGCTGCATGGTCATGGAGGCAGAGCGTCCATTGCCAATAGTATGAAACCAGTCCCAAGAAGGTACGCAACTGGGCATGGGAGGTGGGAAGTTGCATGTCACTTACCACCTTCGTGCGTTCCGGCGTCAGGTGCTTAGTACCTGAACCTAGGCAGTGGCCCAGGAACACTACGTGAGACTTGCAGAACTGAAGTTTCTCTTTGCTGGCTTTGCAGCCATTCTACTCTGATGGAGGAAACACAAAAGGCTTAGTGATGCATTGAGGTAACTATTTGTGTCAGCAGTACATAAAAGTAAATTAAAAACAAATCATCAACATATTACAAGAGGGCGGTGCCCTCGGGAATTGGCCAGGCGTCCAATACCAGCTTCATGCATCTGGTGAACTGGTATTGGGCTATTCTGTGCCCCTTGTGGCAGCACTATCCAACAGTACTGCTTTCCTCTAAAATTAAATACAAACAAATACAGACAGTCTGTCGAGGTCCGTCTGACTGGTAGCCCAAAGGCTCGAAGGAACGACACTAAGAACTTGTTTCTCTGCGTGCGTAAGAGTGAAGACAGGGAGAGGTGTCGCTAGGTCTGCTGCCATCCGACCGAAGGTCGGGTGACTTTCAGACCTGGGGTGTATACGAGCCTCACCGGACGAGTGAAGTTCGATACAAGATCCCAAGGATCCCATCATTTCGGTTCCCAATATGCTTTCAGGACTTTCCAGCACAAGGAAGCGCATGAGGCATCGCGACCCTTTAAACATTACCTCTAGCGGTTCAGTTTCTGCCAGCTGAATCGGCACTCCTGAAACCCCTTGCACCAATTACTGCTAGACAATCAGGCTGGTATTCTATTTAAAATAGATCAGAACCTTGTAGCAAAAAAAAAAATTAAAAATTAAAAATTTAGAAATTGCTGACCTGCAATACCTGGATCACCTATGTTCTCTATTTTTAAGACCGTATAATTCACATAATTCATTACAAGTTTCTTATTTCATCAGCGTCTGTCTTCCTTTCTATGACACTGAATTTTATCTCTATGAAACAATAGCTAAGATATTAATAAGCAACTAAAACATTCAGACTTCAAACAGCATTAATTATTAGTAATTACAAGACGTATACTTCTCAGCTAGGCTGGTCTGTGTTGAGGGTGGAGGAACACCTCTTCCTATTGTTCTTCCCTCCCATCTCCTTACATCACCTAGCTCCACCCCCTGTGGTCCGGCTCAGCATTTGGTCTTTCTTGCCTCATTTAGTTTCTAGCCACCGGACAGTATATACCATATAACACAAGTATCTCATGTGAAGTAGAAACTGGGATTGTATTTACTGTTCATAGAACTTCCCATATTGAACAAAGTATATATATATTTAATATAATACAACATAGGGGCTTTTTCCTGTGCAGCCAAATGTAACCAATTCTCAATTCACATTTCTTTGCAAAGACAAGTAGGCCCTCTAGTCTACAGAGAAACTTCTCCAGACAGATAGCAAAGCTGTATAACAGGTTCCACTGCCTGTGACCATCTTCTATTGTGTGTAAATAACCTGGGCTGACTATTTAAGATTAACCCAGAATGTAATACACTTGCCCCCACCTTACAAAACTGCAAATTCACACTCACTAAGGGTTTTTTTTTTTTGTTTGTTTTTCATTCCTATACGGACTGATAATATGTGAAGTAGAAATTGGGATTGTATTTACTGTACACCAGACTTCCAATAATGAGCGAATTATGTATAGATAAGAAAAACTCTTAGTACCGCGGTTTTTACACAATTCGCTCAGAATAGGCTACCCAATGACAAACCTAATACAACTTATGCCCATTTCCACCCACATACTTATATTCACCACTCCAGATAGCAACTATTATTACCGTGCATTGTTAAACCTTCTACCTTTCCTTAACTCATTGACTTGCTTTTTTTCTTTACTATAACCTTCAGCTAAAATTGCTTACATCAACTTTATACTCAGGAAAAAAAAAAAAAAAACACACAGTATATATACTTCATTGTTCTTTTGAACCCCCACAGATGTGAGTGGGGTATAACTTTCTTACACTTAGAAATTAGACATTACAAGAACACTAAGACGTACAACAAAGATTAGTTTACATAACAACAAGACTTACAAGACAAACAATAGTGGTTATTTGTCACATAATTGTCGACAGATTTTGCATGAACTTACTTTATGTCCCAGAGGGACACAAACTATAAGAGGATTCCCTTTCTCTGATAACCCCTTACTGCCGTATCTATACTTGCCTTAATCCATCTGTCTAACATATTTTTATACAACCTTTTGACTATCTCTGCAACTTTTCCCCAAACTTGCTGGTCTAAGACTCCCAAAATTCTAAAGACCTTACTACATTCTTCTTCCCACAGCTAACGTGCCTTCTTTGTCTTTTACTATTTCTCTAGCTGATTTCCATATAGGCATACTCCTTGCCCTGTACGTTTCCCATATTGTCTGTTCCTTTATCTAAACCGGCGTCTCTGATATCTTTCATATGCTTTTTCCCGTACTGTTACCAGAACTCATAGTTAAAGGTTCCCGCTTTTCTAAGTCCTATCTTTCTATATTTTATATCCCTATTTGTCACCCAGACCTCTATTTGTCACCCAGACCTCTATTTGTCACCCAGACCTCTATTTGTCACCCAGACCTCTATTTGTCACCCAGACTTCTATTTGTCACCCAGACCTCTATTTGTCACCCAGACCTCTATTTGTCACCCAGACTTCTATTTGTCATCCAGACTTCTATTTGTCACCCAGACCTCTATTT
The DNA here is from genome assembly GCF_035609145.1 of Eleutherodactylus coqui. Classification (NCBI taxonomy): domain Eukaryota; kingdom Metazoa; phylum Chordata; class Amphibia; order Anura; family Eleutherodactylidae; genus Eleutherodactylus; species Eleutherodactylus coqui. The sequence goes on from NC_089845.1 coordinate 39,375,668, forward strand.
GTCACCCAGACTTCTATTTGTCACCCAGACCTCTATTTGTCACCCAGACCTCTATTTGTCACCCAGACTTCTATTTGTCACCCAGACCTCTATTTGTCACCCAGACCTCTATTTGTCACCCAGACTTCTATTTGTCACCCAGACCTCTATTTGTCACCCAGACTTCTATTTTTAAGGGAACTTCTGGTGATATTATAACAGACTTAGTAAAAGCAAATTATGGCTAACATGACACAGACTATCACGTACAGATTTCAACAATTACTACAGGCAACATGGCAATATACACACAAGGGTTCTTCCGTCTAGCACGGTCACTAAGAACACCGTAAATAACAGGCAGAAGCGTCCTATATAACATACAGCAACTCACCCCCTGTCGACACGAGACTTGAAGTCAGGAGAGCCCAGAGCTTGAGTGGTAAGTCAAGAGCTTACCGTATACCGGTGTTTTGTAGATCTGGGGTCCCGTGGCCTCTCGTCCGGCTGGTCGGCAGGTAGTGTCGTCAGGTATCGGCTGCAGGTAAGGAGTTAGCTTCTGCCCCACGTTGGGCGCCAAATAAACTGTGGGGGGTCTGGAACGCAGACCGAAATGCGAATGTTGCCTGTATCCAAATTAAGAGGAAATATTATATAGAGTACTCATAGAGAACCATAATAAATCACTACACATAAGACCGTCTAGTGATCAGAATGAATTCTGTTTATTGTTGTACATTGCTAGTTTATATGCAAGTTGTAAAGAAGGCGTTTCCAAATGTTACCTGATGCCTAGTTACAAAGTACTTTTGGCGACTGTAAATCAACAAGCTTTTCTAAACAAAAGGTATCAACAAAATTGTTTGAAGTAGACATAAAAACAGTTACATGTGATAATAAAGGTCGATGCCTGGCTGTCTAAATACCTTGTCTCTTGACTACTGGCTGAGTACCTTGTTAATTACATTTCTCGTTTGACTAGAAGTGTAATCTTCAAAGTTCATCAACAATTTGCACATCAAAAGAGGGGACATTGTTTTTAGTTTACACATAGACAAAACTGGTTCAGCCACCTACTCGGGAGTCAGCACAAAGTTGGTAAGTTGGTATTCAGTAAGATAGCTGAATAAAATCTAATTAATCATACATTTAGTATTCTATAATCAATATTCAAATAAACGCTTGAATATACCTTTTTACATATGATTCAATATCCAAATTCTACTAGCAACTTCCGGAATGTTTTACATATAATACATAACATTATATAACCAAATAACTAATGTCACATTTCCTTATCTTTCTTATGTTAGGTTATTAAAGAAATATTGATTGACCCCTATCACCTACAATACCACCTACAACTCTAACTACGTTAATGACCATTTGTACCTTAAGTATGTCATCATGGTGAGAGAGGATTGATTGATTAACTTGGGAGATAGAAGAAAAGAGATTAAACATAGCACCACCCCGACTCGTGGTAATATGCCAGCACAGAGATTATACTGTATTTCAAAGTTGGGCCAGGATCTTTGGCCCCTTCCCCCTCCCTCCCCTTTCCTCCCGCTGTTTCACCCTATACAATGCTAGTTTTGAATTTGTACCAGTTTTTAACTGTTCATTTTAGAGCTAATTGATGCTATATATGCCAAGAATTCCTGTTGTTTTGCTAAACTTGTCGCCCCCCGCGTGGGGTTTATGTGGCAGGAATGTTGCCAATAGTTTAAGGCCCCCTGTCCACCGCCCAGGAGCAGGAGCCGCAGACAAATCTCCACCGGTCAGCCTAATCTAATAGATAGGCTGACCCCGGAGAATCGGGGCAAATTTCCCGCCGTGAGCGGAGAATTGCAATGATTCTCCGCTCGTGGACACTGGGGCCGGCACTTTCCACAGCAATGCTATGGAAAGCTTCAGCCTGCGTGATTCGCCGGTGGTTTACCGCCAGAGAAATCACGCCGGTGGACAGGCACCCTAAATTTTCTTTCAATAAATACTTTTGAAACATAAATTTGAAGTTATAACAGAGACAAATACAAGATTTAAGAGTAACAATTTAAAGAATTTAAAGACTAAAATTATGACGCCTTCAAAAAATGGGCCAATTGTGTCCGAGACCTCATCTTCCTTGGTTTAAAAATTGACCAGGCTGGAGAATCTATGCCAGAGATAAAACGTAGGATAGCATTGGGGCGAAGCACGATACTAAACATGGACAAAATCTGGAAAGGTAGGGATATCGGCATAGCAACTAAACGCAGGATAGTGCAAACCATCATTTTCCCCATAGCCATGTATGGATGTGAAAGCTGTTTGTTATTCTTGCTGTCCAGCTATACCCTGAGTAACAAACAGAGAAGTCCTGAATCGTATAAGACCCGATATATCACTGGAGGGGAAGATTGCCCGGCTCAGGCTCACGTATTTTGGCCATGTAATGCGAGCAGAGTCGCTAGAAAAGTCTATAATGCTTGGACAGATCAGTGGCAAAAGACAACCCTGCCGCCAAAGGACACGATGGCTGATAATGTCAAAGCTGATACTGGCATGGATATCACACAACTGAAAGAAGCGGTGCAAAACCGAAAAACATGGAGGGAGGGAGCATTTAGGGTCGCCGAGGGTCGTTAACGACTAAATAGCTAACAACAACAACAGGCTTTACCTGAGCAAATGAGCCTGGAATAAGGAAAAGTAATGCCAATTTAGGTGACACGACAACTGGACTATATGTTACTTGTTCATAAATCTGGAAAACCACACCCCAAAAGGGCCAGGCGCTCGGACCACATGTGAAGCATGGTACCTCACTCGAAGCCACAGCGCCAGCAGGAGTCTGATATTGCTGGATAGATACGATGGATGAGGTCTGGACACCTATACCAGCTAGTGAGCAATTTATATATTTTTTTTACCTGCACCGTGCAAGCCATTGGCAGCTTGTGTGAGAACATGAATCCTTTATCCCAATCGGAGTCCGAAATTGAGACAGACAATTCTCTGTCCCATGACTTAGTGAAATAGGGATGTCTGGGTTAGTATAATGTTGTAGATTTTTGAAAGAGTGTGTGCAAGTGGATTTGTCTGTAGAAATATGTCTTCAATTGAAGTCAGTGAGGAGTGGGATTGGTGAAGTTCAGGGAATGGTTTTAGGAAAGGGGATAGTTGTAAATATTTCATCCAGGAACGTTTAATATTGGGATGTGCTGCTTGGAGGGATGTGAACGCAGGCAGAAGAGCGTCTTACATGATATTACATAACTGGGTGTCTTCAGTATCTTGTCAACAAAGAGATGTATGTTCATTTATTGCAGGGGGGAATGTTGGATTACAAAACAGGGTGCTAAAGCACCTTCAGCAGTAAGAATGTCCCAAAGGCCTACCCAACTGCTTAGAGTGTCGAGAGGAGTGCCAGTCAAATAGCCTGATCAACACTGATGCGGTGTGATATAATTTGACGTCAGGTACACCAGTTACCCCCAAGTCTTGGGGGCGATGTTTTTTTGAGTAAATTATTACATCTCGCATTGTCTGCTATATAGTTCAATTGGTATAAGGAAGATAGGACTGCAGATATGTTCATCCCTAAACATCGGAGAGAAGACTAACGCAATTTAAAGTTAAATTTAATTTAATAAGTGAGATATTTCTACAACAGGGAGGGATACATTCAAGACCTCTATCTTGCCAAGATTTACTTTAAAGTTCCTCAAGTGGCCAAATTCTGTAAACACTTGTAGGATCACCGGTAGGGACACTTGAGGCTGAGACACGTACATCAAGAGGTCATCTACATATAGGGCCATCTTGCAAGGCTGAGAGCCAACCTGTATACCGCGTACATCTGGGTTTTTCTGGAGGGCCACCTCCAGCTTTTCCATCACTATAGCATACAACAATGGGGAGTCAGGAACACAGAGGTGTTGTCCGTAGGATCATAATTGAGCATTTTGTGATAGGGCTGAGGGTTTTTTTTTTCCCTGTAGAAAAGGTAGTCATTATCAAAGTTCAAAAGAGCTCCTTCGGGGTTTATTGTAGGGAAGCTCATGGTGGGTTCAACCAGGGAAAGGCATCTAGATATATAGATTGCTTTCTAGTAATGCAAAATATTTGGTAGGCTAAAGCCTCCTTGCGATTTATGTTGGATTAAGTATTGATGGGCCAGATGTGGCTTATGGTTGTTCCATATAAATTTACCAAACTAGTGGGCATAGTTTGGTGAAAAAGTGTTCAGGGATAGCTACTGGAACTGTTTGCAACGTATATAGCATAGTAGGTAGGACAGATAGGGTATATTTAGTTTCTGGAGTTTGAATTGACTTTTCTTAATGAGTGGGGTACAATTGAGTTTATATAGAAAGGATAGCTCGGAGGTCAGTGTGATTCCTGAGTAATGCCAGAAGGGGGCCAAGCAAATGGGAGGTGTTGTTTCAGAGAAGAAATTATCCTATCCGGGTCTGATATATCTCTCATTAGTGTTAAAAAGCCATCTGCGAAGGCTGGTGGGATGTGAGTGATATCACATACTTTAATGTCTTTAATATAAGCATATTGCCTAATTTTTAGTAGAAGGTTCTCCATCACCAGACAAACAAGGTGGGGGTGAGTGGGCAGCCCGGTCTAGTGCCATTTTTAATTAAAAAGGGTTTGCAGAGTGTTCCGTTTAAGTGGATTCCAGCAGATGGTTGTGAATAAAGAGTGAAGATGAGAAATGAACTGAGGAGGGAATCCAAATATTGGTAACAAAGTCCTCATGTATTCCCAATTCACTCTATCAAAGGCCCTCTTGGCATCTGTACTAAGAAGGACCAACAGAGTTGTGTTAGTTTTGGCATAGTATATAGCATTGATGATACGGGAAAGTTAAATTTTCCCTCTCTATTTGGGACAAAACCTTGGTCTGGGTGAAAACCTATTGGTTCATTTTCAGCTAATTTCTAAAGGGCTTCATAGTAAGTTTGAAATTCTGTGGCTATGTCTGCTTTGGATGTGACTGTGTCTTCTGAAGTGGACTGTATATTATAAATGCTTTATCCTTCAGTTTTTTATAAGTTTTGTCATGGCCTTAGAGCCTCTATCTCCGTGAGCATAGATTTTATATTTGAAAGAGAAAAAGATTTTCACCGAGGACAATTTTAAATTTACGCGTTCTTAAGGGATTGGAGATGTATGTGAAGGGTCTATTATTGGGTTAAATAACATATTAAGATCTCCTCCAAGTACGATTAGGCCTTCAGCAAAATCCATGAGCTATTTAAGTGTGTGGAATAGCCATGTCACTTGATTCTAGTTTGGAGCATATAGATTAGCGAATGAAATTTTAGTATGTTCTCTTTAAGAAAACATATCTACCATCTGGATCTGATAGAGAGACTAAGGGGATAAAAGTGATCATTTTTACCAATTGTGATTGTTACCCCTGCAGCGTCTGAGGAGCGGGCCCACAGCTGAGGAGACAGCGGGGTAGAGAAAGGCCTTGTCACAGGGCTCTACCATCTTCTCCCCTGGGGTAGCTCGGGACCCAACCAAGTTACTGCTGGGGAAGATCACAGGGACAGTAACCGGGGGTTACCTTGAGTCAAATTGTCACTTGTGACACCACCATTTCCTCTTTCAAAGCAGATCCCTTGAATAAAGAATGTAGTCCACACAAAAAAAATCTTTCTGACAAGAACCGGTAGTGGTCGGTTCTGTCCGTTTACTGTAACTTTCCAAACTTTAATTCAAATAAACAGTTCTGGTACAGCTACAACAAGCCAAAGTGGTGGAGGACTCTCGGGGCATTCGTACAATCCACAGTCCAAGTTATCTGTGATTCCCACTCGCGGCAAACGCTCTCTCTCTCTACCGGTCAAACCTACTCTGCTGCTTCCTTGTCCTTTTGCTGTAGAGCGGTTCCTTTCACTCCCAGCCCTCACCAGAAGCAATGAGGATTCCTGGGTTGGTTTGGCCCAGGCTGAGCGCTAGGCCATCGCTTGACTTCCTCCATGCTCCCCACATGGACCGACTTGTCTGGTATGTGGGTGTCAAACTTCTCTCACTCACGAACTATCTGACTGCTCCTTCTTGCATTCTTGCAAACATAATCACATGACTAACAAAAATGTTACATTTTCCAGACAAGACTTCACATACCAGACATTAATCCATTCAGTCCTGCAGCTATGCAATACAAATAAACCTGATGCATGCCACAAATAAGACGCTGACAAGACATTGACACGGACAGACATATAACATTATGGAGGGGCCCCATTAACTCTGGGCCACTACACCCCTATAGAGGTGGAGTACGTGCTGTGGAACCATTTATTGTAACTGTGCATGGGGGGTTAGGTATATGGTTGTGGCCAAGATGTGTTTCCTGGGGGAAAAAAACGCTACTTCAGAATTGGGCTTTTTCTGTAAAGTGAAAATTTGATTTAGACTGAGGGGTATTCATCCCCCTAACATTGAAAGACGTGCTTTTCATGTTAGCCATGGCGGTGATGACAAGGGAGCTTATTATTTGGGATACCTCCAGAAGTTACCTCTGAATAATGACAACCATACCTATGAAACGAAAAACTATATACATGCCTTAGCACTTTCAGTGGTAAATTGGAGTTAGAGGTGATACTCAAGCAGCTGTTGTTTATAAAATGATGTATAACTTGTACAGCAGAGATTATGAACTATGCGAGTCTCACATACCTGCTTACGTCAATTGGGAAAGGGGATGAAATGCCCCATATAAAGTATGTGAAAATACACAGACTTCAATTATATCAATAAGTAGCAAAGTAATACATTACTTATTATATATCATTACATATTATTAATATTTTTCTAATTGGTAGAAAATGAAACCTGCATTGTTGGTGGGTTTAGCTAGCAGCAGCAAGGAAAACAACCAATTACAGACAAACTAGCTCTCTTCTTCTAGGAAATGCCAAATGGGTGCCAAAGTATGTTCATGAACTTGTGTCTTGACTTCTCTATGCCATAACTTGAATCATTTTGCACTTGAAGCCTGTTTTATAAGTGCAATTGTATACACTAGTTTAAGGGTGGACACCCACTGGCGTTTTTTTCTATCTTGCGCTACGAGAGCAAGTGAAAACACTCGCCTTGCAGCGCAAGAAAAACGCTGAAAAATCGTTGGAACATCACCAGTGTTTTCAATGGGGCCAGCGGCAGCAGCGCTAGCCCCATTGAAAACATGGGGAGAATACCACAGACTTCTGCTACAGCTGTGGCAGAAGTGCAGCATGCTATCCCATTGCTCGGAAGGGCTTGAAATATAAGCCCTTCCCAGAAAATCATCATTAACTGCTTAAAAAAAGAAAAAAATCTTTACTCACCGCTCTGCCGCGTCCTCCGGCTGGCTCCCCGGAACTGCTGTCCAGCACTTTCAGCAGGCGGGGATTTTCCCCGCCTCCTGAAAGGACTGTGCTGATTGGCTGAGCACTCAGCCAATTACAGCTAGTGCTTAGCTATTCATTCATCCCACGGGGATGAAGGAAAAGTCTGTGGTATTCTCCCTATGTTTTCAATGGGGCTAGCGCTGCTGTCACTGCCCCCATTGAAAACACTGGCGATGTTCCAGCGTTTTTCTTGCTCTGCGAGGTGAGTGTTTTCACTTGCTCTCGTAGCGCAAGATAGAAAAAAAATGCCAGTGGGTGCCCACCCTAAAGGGTTTGCCGGGACTTTTTCCTATGGATGACCTATCCTCAGGATGGCCAGACTGCTCTGTAGAGGGTGTTTAGATACAGGGGTAGGGCAGCAATGGGAATCCTTTCCCCAAGTAAGATCGGGCTCACACAACAGTGTTTTCAGCATGCCACGTGTGAGCATGCAGCAATTATGCAATGACAATGTGTACTTACAGCGTTCTGCCAATCCCCATACACTATCTTGGTGTATATGTGTGCGTAATACCCACCAACATAGTGCATACTTATGAGTGGCACAATTATAGTCTATGGGAGATTTCTTATATTCTTTTGTATTATGCGCTCAAAAACTGCAAGGCAATGGGCCGTGAGCCCGAAATACAATATTTGGCAGCAGCACTTCCACAGTGTCCCTGTATACCATTTTAGATCTGGGTTAACAACCTTTTGTGGACATTTATGTCTGATATCGTGAGCGGCGGATGGTGATGCCCCGTGTATTGAGTGGTCACAGGCACACGTTCTGATAGGTCTAGCACATCATGCTGACTGGACGAGATCACGTGTGGCTTTACACATGCACGGGATTTGAGGGTGTTGACGTCAGATGTACTCTCGTGTGTAGTGAGAGGATTCTCCCGCATGCACAGTGACAAAGTACTGACGCTAGGACCGGCAATGATGCTTGCTGGTAAGTGAGGAGCCTAGCTCAATCAGTGTCTACAGCTGCTTCCTTCCAGAGAGCACCCAATTGGGGGTGCCATTCCTGATGGGTGGTTTTAACATTTGGTAAAGAGGTGTGGTGATTGGTTTATGGTGAATGTGTATTTTGTATTTAATCTGCCATGGTTTTATTGATTGTTAATTGCTTGATAAAGACTGCAGTTAGCAGTTGAAATGTTGCATTTATGGATTAAATAAAATAAATAGGTCCTTTAAAGGAGCGCCCATTGAACTATTTTGCACCGGATGGTGCTCCTTCTTGGAAGGTTGATCTAGCCAGGCTTACCGTAACCCAAGGAAAAAGTTCAGCTCATTACCCAAGTTGTGTCTTTTAATATTCCCAGCATGGTAAAACGCCTTGTTGACACTCCCCGGCACCGAAGCACTCATAGCACATGCCCCAGTAGCCTTGCCCCACACCCCCTATAGATATGCCCCGCTGCTGAGCTGCAGACATTGATTTGTAGTGATGGTTGGCAATCCTGCTCTCCCCCACAATGCAATATGAGTCTGCTGGGCCTTGTATTTTGCACTTTGCTATTGTTGAAAGTCTCTGTGTATATACACGGTACTCTGGATGGTTCTCTGGTAATCATCTGATTGCTCATGGAAATGAAAACTATTGATTGCAGCCTTTCTTTGCACTAAGCAGTCAGGGTTTTATCAGGCTGAACTAGATGGACACTGTCTTCATTCAGCCTAACATACTATGTTACTATGTAAACACCTCAAGTAGGAAGTGCTGCATCATATCTCCTCTGCTTCTACAACCCTCCCTCTTTTACAGCCTTTCTTCTTCCCAAGCCTTGTTATAGATTCACTTACTGTCTGGCAGGAGAACGCTGCAGTAACCCCTACAATACCCAGCTGTGACGCCGCTGACGGAAAACTGCCAACAGGGTAAGACTCTTATTTACGGTCTCCTCGGAGAGAAATACAAACTTGCTGTGCAAAAAGATAGCTTCAGAATTCTCTTCATCCGTCTTGTATTTCTGTAGAAGGGTGTGTTCACACGGGCGAGTCTCTAGCGCAACTTCTGTCCGATAGCGATATGGAAGGAACTTGTGCTTTTAAATAACACATTGATTTTTATGTATTTATTCACATGAGCGATACTGCAAGAGCGAAAAATCGCTGCATGTCCTAATTTTCGGTGATTCGTTGTAAGCAATCAACCAATATTTCCTATTGGAGCTTTAAAAAAAATTGCATCACGCTCGCATGCTATGCGATTTGCATGTGAGTTCAATGTGATGTTTACCATTAAAAACTATTAGAAAGGCGCATGAAAAATGCAAGCGCATGCAATAAATTCTTCAAGCACCAATGCATCGTGCTCTTATCCAGAACAAGCGTGATTTAAAAACACAGTTAGGCCGCTTTGACACAGCTGAAAAAATTGCACAAGACTTTTGTGCATTCGTGCATTACGAGACACACAAATCTTGCATGAATATGAACCCCATTCTTTTGAATGGAGCCATATATATTCGCAGCATACTCTATACTTGCGTGTTCTTTGGAACGCATCGCCCATTGCTTTTAGTGGGGCCGGAAAACATATTGCACAGCACCATTGATCCTCCAAGGATCGCAGCGCGTGGGGACATCGCATGTTCATGAATGTGATATCAGGCCAAGTTTCACAGACCGATATCGCGCTCGCTGTTGTGCAGGAAGCCTTGGGTCAGGTTCACACGACTGTATTTGCGTTGCGCATTATGCTCGTTCCGAGAATTAGCCCTGCCCCGCCTCTCTCCATTGCAAATAGTGCAGAGGGGCGGAGAGGAGGCAGAGAGGGGGCGGGAGCTCAGTTCCTGCTCCTGGCTCTTCCATCCCCCCCCCCCCCCCCCCCCGCACTCGAGGACAACGTATATCGGCTCGGCGTGAAAACCGAGCCGATATACGTTCGTGGGAATGCGTCCTTATAGTAATGATCCCGTCTGTTTGAATTATGTTGTTCCCTCTCTATATTTAACAATAAAATAAAGAACTTAAAATGAAAAAAAAATCAGCTAAAACTTCCAGCACAAGTAAGCAGAGGGGGACTTGCACACAGAGCAATCACTTTCCTCTTTCCAGTTGCACACCTGCTCTAAAGAAACCTGAAATTACAGTTTCTAATTTGCCCATCCACGCATATTTTTTCCCAGGATCGCACATCAGAGGAAAAAATACGCCAATGTGAATAAACCCATTGAAACCAATGGGATCTACACCCTGCGTGTTACTAAACAAGTTTTGCTTGCGTAATATGCTGCGCAAATGCGTCTGTGTGAACGGCCCTTAATGTAAGGTATGTATGCATTATTTTGAATTCCATCTTCATTCTTGTTTCAGGCCCTAGGATGGAGGCGCTGAGTTCTGCGTGCATGAGCTTTTCTCTTGATTTATTCCGGACCCTATGTCAGACCGATCCTAATGGAAATGTTTTCTTGTCTCCGCTAAGTATATCTGCGGCGCTAGCCATGGTTTCCCTAGGTGCCAAAGGTAAAACTGCTGGCCAGGTATCCAAGGTAGGTAATATATACCAGACAACAGCTACGTACAATGTAACATTATCCTATGTAGTACACAAATTACTGTAAGGGCTTCTACCCACTAGCGTTCTTTTTAACGCTGCGATATCGCTGCGTTTTTTTCAATGGGACTTTCTAATGTTAAAATCACATAAGCACAAACTTGCGATTTTTGTGCAATGATATTCTACTGACTGTGGTAGCGGTTTATCACATTACAATGATATTCTACTGACTCTGGTAGTGGTTTATCACATTGCAATGATATTCTACCGACCGTGGCAGCGGTATAGCACATTGCAATGATATTCTACCGACCGTGGCAGCGGTTTATCTTATCACATTGCAATGATATTCTACTGACTGTGGTAGCGGTTTATCACATTACAATGATATTCTACTGACTCTGGTAGTGGTTTATCACATTGCAATGATATTCTACCGACCGTGGCAGCGGTATAGCACATTGCAATGATATTCTACCGACCGTGGCAGCGGTTTATCACATTGCAATGATATTCTACCGACCGTAGTAGCGGTTTATCACATTGCAATGATATTCTACCGACCGTGGCAGCGGTTTATCACATTGCAATGATATTCTACCGACCGTGGTAGCGGTTTATCACATTGCAATGATATTCTACCGACTCTGGTAGTGGTTTATCACATTGCAATGATATTCTACCGACCGTAGTAGCGGTTTATCACATTGCAATGATATTCTACCGACCGTGGTAGCGGTTTATCACATTGCAATGATATTCTACCGACTCTGGTAGTGGTTTATCACATTGCAATGATATTCTACCGACCGTGGCAGCGGTTTATCACATTACAATGATATTCTACCGACTCTGGTAGTGGTTTATCACATTGCAATGATATTCTACCGACCGTGGCAGCGGTTTGTCACATTGCAATGATATTCTACCGACCGTGGCAGCGGTTTATCACATTGCAATGATATTCTACCGACCGTGGCAGCGGTATAGCACATTACAATGATATTCTACTGACTGTGGTAGTGGTTTATCACATTGCAATGATATTCTACCGACCGTGGCAGCGGTTTATCACATTGCAATGATATTCTACTGACTGTGGTAGCGGTTTATCACATTGCAATGATATTCTACCGACCATGGCAGCGGTATAGCACATTACAATGATATTCTACCGACCGTAGTAGCGGTTTATCACATTGCAATGATATTCTACCGACCGTGGTAGTGGTTTATCACATTGCAATGATATTCTACCGACCGTGGCAGCGGTTTATCACATTGCAATGATATTCTACCGACTCTGGTAGTGGTTTATCACATTGCAATGATATTCTACCGACCGTGGCAGCGGTTTATCACATTGCAATGATATTCTACCGACTCTGGTAGTGGTTTATCACATTGCAATGATATTCTACCGACCGTGGCAGCGGTATAGCACATTACAATGATATTCTACCGACCGTAGTAGCGGTTTATCACATTGCAATGATATTCTACCGACTCCGGTAGTGGTTTATCACATTGCAATGATATTCTACCGACCGTGGCAGCGGTATAGCACATTACAATGATATTCTACCGACCGTAGTAGCGGTTTATCACATTGCAATGATATTCTACCGACCGTGGTAGCGGTTTATCACATTGCAATGATATTCTACCGACTCTGGTAGTGGTTTATCACATTGCAATGATATTCTACCGACCGTGGCAGCAGTTTATCACATTGCAATGATATTCTACCGACTCTGGTAGTGGTTTATCACATTGCAATGATATTCTACCGACTCTGGTAGTGGTTTATCACATTGCAATGATATTCTACCGACCGTGGCAGCGGTTTATCACATTGCAATGATATTCTACCGACTCCGGTAGTGGTTTATCACATTGCAATGATATTCTACCGACCGTGGCAGCGGTATAGCACATTACAATGATATTCTACCGACCGTAGTAGCGGTTTATCACATTGCAATGATATTCTACCGACCGTGGTAGCGGTTTATCACATTGCAATGATATTCTACCGACTCTGGTAGTGGTTTATCACATTGCAATGATATTCTACCGACCGTGGTAGCGGTTTATCACATTACAATGATATTCTACCGACTCTGGTAGTGGTTTATCACATTGCAATGATATTCTACCGACCGTGGCAGCGGTTTATCACATTGCAATGATATTCTACCGACCGTGGCAGCGGTTTATCACATTACAATGATATTCTACTGACTGTGGTAGTGGTTTATCACATTGCAATGATATTCTACCGACTGTGGCAGCGGTTTATCACATTGCAATGATATTCTACTGACTGTGGTAGTGGTTTATGACATTGCAATGATATTCTACCGACCGTGGCAGCGGTTTATCACATTGCAATGATATTCTACTGACCATGGTAGCGGTTTATCACATTGCAATGATATTCTACCGACCGTGGCAGCAGTATAGCACATTACAATGATATTCTACCGACCGTAGTAGCGGTTTATCACATTACAATGATATTCTACCGACCATGGTAGCGGTTTATCACATTGCAATATGATTCTACCGACCGTAGTAGCGGTTTATCACATTGCAATGATATTCTACCGACCGTGGCAGCGGTTTATCACATTGCAATGATATTCTACCGACCGTGGCAGCGGTATAGCACATTACAATGATATTCTACTGACTGTGGTAGTGGTTTATCACATTGCAATGATATTCTACCGACCGTGGCAGCGGTTTATCACATTGCAATGATATTCTACTGACTGTGGTAGCGGTTTATCACATTGCAATGATATTCTACCGACCATGGCAGCGGTATAGCACATTACAATGATATTCTACCGACCGTAGTAGCGGTTTATCACATTGCAATGATATTCTACCGACCGTGGTAGCGGTTTATCACATTGCAATGATATTCTACCGACTCTGGTAGTGGTTTATCACATTGCAATGATATTCTACCGACCGTGGTAGCGGTTTATCACATTGCAATGATATTCTACCGACTCTGGTAGTGGTTTATCACATTGCAATGATATTCTACCGACCGTGGCAGCGGTTTATCACATTGCAATGATATTCTACCGACTCTGGTAGTGGTTTATCACATTGCAATGATATTCTACCGACCGTGGCAGCGGTATAGCACATTACAATGATATTCTACCGACCGTAGTAGCGGTTTATCACATTGCAATGATATTCTACTGACTCCGGTAGTGGTTTATCACATTGCAATGATATTCTACCGACCGTGGCAGCGGTATAGCACATTACAATGATATTCTACCGACCGTAGTAGCGGTTTATCACATTGCAATGATATTCTACCGACCGTGGTAGCGGTTTATCACATTGCAATGATATTCTACCGACTCTGGTAGTGGTTTATCACATTGCAATGATATTCTACCGACCGTGGCAGCGGTTTATCACATTACAATGATATTCTACCGACTCTGGTAGTGGTTTATCACATTGCAATGATATTCTACCGACCGTGGCAGCAGTTTATCACATTGCAATGATATTCTACCGACTCTGGTAGTGGTTTATCACATTGCAATGATATTCTACCGACCGTGGCAGCGGTATAGCACATTACAATGATATTCTACCGACCGTAGTAGCGGTTTATCACATTGCAATGATATTCTACCGACCGTGGTAGCGGTTTATCACATTACAATGATATTCTACCGACTCTGGTAGTGGTTTATCACATTGCAATGATATTCTACCGACCGTGGCAGCGGTTTATCACATTGCAATGATATTCTACCGACCGTGGCAGCGGTTTATCACATTACAATGATATTCTACTGACTGTGGTAGTGGTTTATCACATTGCAATGATATTCTACCGACTGTGGCAGCGGTTTATCACATTGCAATGATATTCTACTGACTGTGGTAGTGGTTTATGACATTGCAATGATATTCTACCGACCGTGGCAGCGGTTTATCACATTGCAATGATATTCTACTGACCATGGTAGCGGTTTATCACATTGCAATGATATTCTACCGACCGTGGCAGCAGTATAGCACATTACAATGATATTCTACCGACCGTAGTAGCGGTTTATCACATTACAATGATATTCTACCGACCATGGTAGCGGTTTATCACATTGCAATATGATTCTACCGACCGTAGTAGCGGTTTATCACATTGCAATGATATTCTACCGACCGTGGCAGCGGTTTATCACATTGCAATGATATTCTACCGACCGTGGCAGCGGTTTATCACATTGCAATGATATTCTACCGACCGTGGTAGCAGTTTATCACGACGAATACACTGAGCTCTATACTTCTTGATTGTTGCTCCATCAAGTAACATCATGGGACACTTTTCTGAGTCAACGAACTGCATTCATTTTTTTCTAATCAGCAGACGACATGCAATGACCATAGTCTGACCATAACAGCCTGTGCAATAATAGTGCCAACTGTAGATATGATTTAACTCCTTAGTTACCATCAACCTTTTAACTGAACTTTCTAATAAGCTTAAAACCTGCACATACGTCTTTTAAGGCAATGGCTTGGGTGGCTAATGACAGCCAGGCTCCTGCTCTAACTGCTAGGGGAGGAAAAGCCTCACATTCTGTCGCTCTCTACATGCCACAAACAATAGCAAATGCAGCATGTAAGCAGATGATAGGGGGCTCTTTTTGTCACCCATCGATACTTTGCAATGCGATTGCAAGGTACCATTGGGTTCTCATGGCAGCCAGAAGCCTGAAAAGGCCTCTATGTTTACCTTGGAACTCAGTCTATTAGGCTCAGAGTCTAATAGGATGCGGTCCTAGACTTAGTAGAATGCACTACATAAATAATGCAGTGTACTATCATAGCAATCAAATGATCACATCTTCAAGTCCCCCTATGAAACCAAAAAAAGTGTCAAAAAAAGTTCAATAAAGTTTAAAGAAAAAAATTTCTGTAAACAAACCCATTTTAAACGGAAAAAATACCTAACATGTTTTATTAAAAAGCAATGACTAACATGCGTTTGTAACGGCCCAAACAATGCAGATATGATTTATCTCATGTCATGAACACCGTGAAAATAATTTTAACGAGTAACGCCAGAATTGCTTTTTTTCTTTTTTTTTTCACCTCCCAAAAAATGTCATAAAAATCACTCCAAAAGTCACATGTACCTCAAAATGGCACCCAAAAAAACTACAACTCTTCCTGCACAAAACAAGACCTCACAGCTCTGCTGCCAGAAAAATAAAAATATCCCGGGTCTCAAAAAGCAGCGATGCAGATTCAATTATTTTTCTTTAAAAACGTGTTTTTATTGTGGAAAACTAGTAAAGAATTAAAAAATCCATATAAGCTTGGCATAGTAGTAATTATGCTGATTAGATAAGAAAGTTACCATTTTTACCAAATGGTGAACGCTGTAAAAACAAAACCCCAAAATAATGGCGGAATTTCTGGACAATTTTTCCCACCTCCTCCCCAAAAAATTGGATAAAGTTCTACACCACATTATATGTACCCGTAAGTAGTACCATTAAAAAATAAAATTCATCCCACCCCCGCCCCCCAAAATAAACAAGCCCTCATATGGCTATGTCAACGAGTTATGGAAGGCAGTCATGGAAATCACTTTCAGGCACAATATAGACCGGTCGTTGATGAGTTAAAAGTTACACATACACCCGGTGAACTTTGGACCGGCAATTTATAACCACATACAATGCTGTTAACATGAGCAAACTTGATTCTGTTAGAGATGTTTTACAGTCACTAAATCAATACATGTTCAGAGAAGAAACTGCAATCCCCAGCATCTTCCAGACTCATTGGGGCCAGATAAAGGATTATACCACGGAGTAACTCCAACAATGTTAATAATTAGGTTTAGAACTAGAGATGAGCGGGCACCCAAATGCTCGGGTCCGCGTTATTCGAGTCGAGCTTTTCGTGAAATTCGAGTTTTTTTTCTTCTTGGTTCGTCTCTCTCTAGCTCTTCCCGCCAGACCAAAAATTTTCAAATGACGCGCGCTGCGTTGCGGTGGGGAGGGGCCAAAACAGGCATGTCACAGCAGGGAGGAGCCAAAACTGGGGCGTGGTCCAACACGATTTGATGCTCGTTCGAGTAACGAGCACCATCGAGTACGCTAATGCTCGAACAAGCATCAAGCTCGCCAGAGTACGTTCGCTCAACCCTATTTAGAACATGTAAAGAATAAGCAATAATAAAAACAAAAAATATGTCTGTATCCAGATGGGTCGCACCCCAGATTCCTTGTATAAGTTAAATTAACCTCTTCTAGTTAATAAAATTGTACAACATCTCGAAAGTTGGCATAACTTGCCCTTGCTGGGGAGAATCCACCTAATTAAAATGATGTGCATCTTATAATGATGTGCGATTATTAGACCTGCTACAAACTAACGATATCCTGAAATTAAATAAGGCCATTATTAATTTTCATTGGCAGGGTAAATGGCCGTGCATTAGTATGGCCAAATTAATGGTTGCTAGAAGTGATGGGGGAACTAACTTACCTGACATAAGAGGGTATAAGCCAGCCTGTCTGTCCCGCTATATTATCTATTGGATTCATGAGACTAGTTACTACTCTAACTTTGCCCTGGAATCTAGTGTTGTGCCCCTTGGGATTTGGAAATACTCTTACACACACCCTTGGGCATGATACCCCGGAAATTAAAACCTCAGCATTCCATTAGAGATATAATGACCTGGAAAGCGGTGCGGAAAAAATGTATACTACCATTCTGTAATTAAGTCCCTCTATGGAAACATCCAGGCTTCGACAAAGGCAGCACAAACCAGCAATTCAAGGAGTGCAGAGAGAGAGAGATTCTGATTTTACGATACCTCTTCCATGAGACAGAACCTAGGTGGTTGAAAATATAGACTACACCCTTTCATACATATACAATAGGCTCAAATCCAAAAGTTCTATATGGACCAATTGCAAGAAGTGAGAGGAGAGGCAAAAATAAAGACTAGATAATTTAGGTCTTGCTGGTAACAGGTCCTACCTTCATATCAGTCTTGGATAACCGTCTCAGAGATGTTCTGCTGAGCCATATTGTAAAGCAATACAATATCGGTACGACAACTGGAAGATGAGAATGTAGATGGAACATTATGAGAGGGTGAAGTGCGTCACAATGGAACGTGGTTAGTGAGGTACAGAAAGACACACATTTTACAATCGTGCATTGGGGGATTTTTGCTTTTAATCTCCTTCCTACTCCTCAAAAATCGGATAGATTAGTCCACTGTCCAAAATGCCATACGCCTAGGACAGATTTATTTCACGATCTCTGGGGTTGCAGTCAAATCATTCAGTTTTGGACCCATATTAGCCAAATGACTAATTATTAGAGTTGAACGAACGTACTCTGGCGAGCTTGATGCTCGTTCGAGTATTAGCGTACTCGATGGTGCTCGTTACTCGAACGAGCATCAAATCGTGTTGGACCCCGCCCCAGCTTTTGGCTCCTCCCCGCTGTGACGTGCCTGTTTTGGCCCCTTCCCAATGAGAGAGGGGGAAAGAGAAACACAAACCAAGAAGAAAAAAAAAAAGCTCGGCACCCAGCGTCCCACATACAAAAATGCTCGAGTCTCCCATTGTAGCCAATGGGGTTCGTTACTCGAGTAGAGTTCTCGAATTTTACGAAAGGTCAACTCGAATAACGCGGACCCGAGCATTTGGGTGCTCGCTCATCTCTACTAATTATCTATGGGGCTTCTCCCGTCCTCTCACTCCGATATTGCACCTTTTCCATTATGACGATAGAGAGGATACAATTACAATCAATAGGAAAAAAAACATCACCCCATGTTTTTCATTCCATTGCTTTGGTGGCTAAAAGATGTTTGTTGCAACATTGGCTGCAGTCCTCGATGCCTGACGCATAAACAGTGGTAGTAATCCAACCCAAGAAACTATTATCCATGGAGCGAATGGAAACCATGTCATTGCGTACTGGCTGCGCGCCGCTCACATATATCTCGCAACAGGCATGCTGTGAAATATGGTTGTGTGAGCCAAGTCTTATTCTGTACATTTTTTAAACTTTTATTTTTGTATCTTTTTTTAAACCTATATGTCTACCATGATGTCATAGAAAACCTCTGGGGAACAGTCACACTATCATTTTTGGCTTTTTTCACACTTTTCCACTATAACTGGGGCATCCATAGAAGCCCAAGTTACAGGAGAAAACAATCCCCATAGTGACAGTAGTGATTACATGACCGCCGGGTCCAATAGGCGAAACAACACTCCACACTGCTTCCTCTATTCTCTACATAGTGCTTATAGAGTGCTATGTAGGCTGGAAAACAGATGGCAGAAGCAGTTATAAACCACGTCTAACTTCTCCTCAGTGTCTTCAGCAGTCTCTGGCAGCTGAGCACCCTACCTACTCCTACTAGATTGCAGGTGCTTTAAACCCATGCCATATACATAATTAGGTAAAATATTGTGTTTGACAAAGGAAAATGAATTGTGAGTCGCATTAGGAACAGGAATTGTTATGAATGAAGACATTCTCCATACAGTATAGCAGAACATGTTGGCACTATATATGCAAATGGAAATGAATAAGAAATTATACAGTATACAACTGTGAGACTATAGGTTGTATCTAATAAGACACTACGGCTTACAAGCTGTGAATTTAAGTTCTTTCATTATGCCCTATAAGGCCCCCTGTCCAGGGCCGTGACGGAATATCGCCAGCGATATTTCGCCGTGGGGGACGAGGGGGGAGCGCTGGGAGGTCTCAGCGCTGAGCCTATCTGACAGATAGCTCACCGTGGAGAAATCGCAGCATGCCGCAATTTGAGTCCCGCAAGCGGAGAATCGCTATAATTCTCTGCTCGTGGACAGGGGGCTGCGCTTTCCATAGCAACGATATGGAAAGCCTGCACTGTTACTCGCGCCCGGATTATCGCCATGAGTAATGCAATGCACAATCGCCCGTGGACAGGAGCCCTAAGTATCCTTTCACCCAGAATGATTGTTGGCCACTTAAGCGCCCAACAGTCATCTCAACTGTAATCAAGCTCGTGCTTTCAGACGGGAGCAATAATCACTTAATGAATGGAGGCGGAGGGGGCTGGAAATCACTCCGGCTATCTGCCTCCATTTACAGTAAAAAGGCCGTCATTCATAGATGAGTGACTGCCTGCTTGCCCAAGCGGATTGTCATCTGATTTTTATGAATGATAAGCGAACAAATTATCATTCATCGTTCATTCGCCGGCAGCATTTCCCCATAACAATTATAACATGCGATCCAGCAAGAATCTGAATGATACACCTGACTGAGGTGCGTTTAAGTGCAGTTGCCACTATTTATTGTTGCACAGGTGGCTCAAGAATAAGTGACAATTTTATGTCTGGCAGGATCAATATGTAAGTTCTCAAAAACTACATAACATTAGTCCGAAAGTGACTGAAATCAGTGCCTGCCATTACTTAATTTTATGCCGCCCTTTCTGAGGGCATCATTACCAGGATGTCTGTAACACTGTATCATTACATGTACTATGACTGTCATAACAATGTATACTCTTACACAATAAATGATTTCATGTATTTGTTCTTTTATCCGCATATTTAGGCACTGCATTTTGATAGCCTTCAAGATGTTCATTCCAACTTTCAAACCTTGAATGGTCAGATTAATAAAAAATCTAGCTCCCATACCCTGAATCTGGCTAACCGGTTATATGGAGAACAGACCTTCCACTTCCTTCCTGTAAGTCAGTTTATTATTTATTATTGTTGTCGTTACCATTTTTATGTTTTCTTGTTTAGTAAGGGTGGTTTCGCATCTACGTTGTGGGCTCTGCTTTCCTGCTCCGTTCAGGAAAGGGCAATCCCCTAGCCGAACAGCTCCGTCTTATGACTGAACCGAGCAGCGACATCATTGACTATAATGATGTCCATTCAGTTGCCGCTCAGCTGCCCAGCTTTGTGTCATGCAGGGCTTTTACTTCCGGTATTTTGTGCCAGATCTGCGACGGAGCCTCCGGCCGGAGCTTCCGGCGAAGATGTGAGACCTGCCTAATTCTCAGAAAGAGGAAACCTCTATAATAACTTTTAGGGTACTTCCACAGATAACAAAACGCTGCGGATTTTCCACAGTGGATTTGCCTGTTAAAAATTTGCAGATTTTGCTGTACAGGAAATGTAGATGAATTTTCATAGATTTCATCACCCACTGCAGAAAACATCCACAGCATATGGCCCCCCTGCACACGGGCGGAAATTCCTGCAGAATTTTCATCCGTGCCCGCTAACATAGGATCGCATTACAAAACGCAATCCTATGCACACAGACACGATTTGTCCACGTGAAAACATGCGTGGAAAACAAATCGTGGCATGTTCTATTTCTGTGCGGGTCTCGCAGAGGCCCACACAGAAATGTCAGTAAAGACCCGCTGGCTCCGCTCTGCACATATGCCAGCTGGGCGGCAGCCGGCACATCACAGAGCATCGGAGACACCAAGAGCGGGTAAGTCGCAGGGCTGTGCAGGGGCACGGGTCCGCATCCCGCTGCGAGAATTCTCACAGCAGGATCTGACCCCGCTGTCTACAGGCGGCCTAAATTGTCTGTGATGCAGATGTTCAATCTGTAACATGTCAATTTGTGCTGCAAATTCCCTGTGCGGTTTCAGCCTTTGTGTAGCCTTACCTCCAGGCCCGGGCAATTCCCATGCTGTTATGGATGAAGTAATGTGGCCATAATTTGGGCTTTATACTGTTTTGTGACCTTACAGACATTTTGTACAAGACAATGATTTAGATTTTCTTTAAAGAGCTCACATAAAACTAATAAATACAAAATATTGTGATCTGTTACATCCATTAATAGACTTGATATTTCTGAAGATGATGATGGTGCGCTCTTTGCATGGCACGCCACCTGTTGTATGAACTTGTCACCTTGGCCCATTGAGCTGATAGATGAAGCACATATCCCCCCTGACTCCCAAGGCTGCGCTGAGTCACATCGCAGGCACTTGAGCTACAGCTGTTGCCACTAAGTGAGAAAGAGGCGGCAGAAATCCTTCGGAGTCGCTTCAGATTGTACATCTATGTATTCAGATACTTCGTGCTCTGATGTTTTTCCAGGCGGCTGCTTTTCTGTTATGCTGGAATTAGTGCTCTCGTTTAGACCTCATATCAGTGTTTCACAACATTTTTAGCCTTGGGGTAACCCTACAAAAAATTCTTACAAAAAACAAACAAAAAAAAATAAAAACACCTCCTTGTCACAGGATAATCACATTCAGAGCATCACCATCAATCAAACCTTTGATCTCCCCCTCCACAACAGTATATGTGTGACCAAACATCTCTCTCCTCCCTCCCCAGCGGTATATATATGGCCATATGCCTCTCACCCCCCCCCCCCATCTTCCCCAGCAATATATATTGCCAAATGTCTTTCTCCCCTCTCTCTTCAGCGGTATTTATATGGCCAAATGCCTCTCTCCTCCCTCCCTAGAGGTGTGTGTGTGTATGTATAATATATATATATATATATATATATATATATATATATATATATATATATATATATATATATATATATATATATATATATAGGCTATTACGAAAGACTTAGAGCCAATGTCACAATTAAACTCCAATAACAAACAAAC
Source organism: Eleutherodactylus coqui (assembly GCF_035609145.1). NCBI lineage: Eukaryota > Metazoa > Chordata > Amphibia > Anura > Eleutherodactylidae > Eleutherodactylus > Eleutherodactylus coqui. Next base: position 39,398,256 of record NC_089845.1, read on the forward strand.
TCAACCCCTCTCACCAAGCGATTTACCCTAAGATTTAAAGGGCTCATCGGGGACCATAAACCAACATCCCGTGCCGCAGTTAAACCAATATAATTTCCAATCATCAACAATTGTATATAGAACCAGGTATATATATTATGTATTTTCACCTACACAGGCAGATATAGACCAACTCCCATAAATTAGAAACTCCCATTTTAAGCCTCCAATCGGAGGCGTTACTTGAAGCTCCTGGGCCCCAATGCAAAATCTGTAACAGGACCCCAAACTATAATGCTTTATTCATAGTATTGGGCTCCCTATATGGAGAAGAGAGGCCTTATGGGCCCCTAAGACTCCTGGGCCTGGGTGCAACCGCATCCCCTGCATCCCCTATAGTTACCCCCTTGCCTCCAATACATCAATCCGTTTTCGTTTCTCAGAGTGGACCGCTGATAATCCATCCGCGCCTAAAAAGAAACTAGTGCCATATTTCATCCACTACAGATGGCAATAACATTTTCAATTTAGCTGCAGATGGTGAATATAGTAAGTATGGTTACTTTAAGCTATCCCCACGTAATACTGCACTTATCCCAATAATTTCACTAATAAGATGCATGTATTAAAAAAGAATAGAAGCTAGAAGCCAAATACAAGTGTAAGACGATCACATCCCTCAAGATGTAACCTCACACTGATGCACATGTAGGGTCACGCTGGAGCCACAGCTATTCAATTAGTGTTACACTGCACCAAAGATTCCATTGGCTTGATATTATAATGGTAGGCGTATCCTGAACAAACGATAAAGATAGAGCCAAACATTGTAAATGTAGAGAGCATTGCAGGTATATAGAGCTTTATTACATGAGACCTCCCCTTGATGGATGGGCCCTCTCTGGACACCTCTTGATGTTCGGTATGGGTCCATACCTGCAATACGCTCTATTATTTTAATAGGTGTGATACTTGGGACACAGAACTTGTTTCAAATCAGAGAGCTGCATGCAAAGTTTTACTTCCTAGGTTTTGTGCCTAAAGGAGGGGTGAATCTGTAAGTCCCACGAGGAAGAAAGAATACAGCTTGTTACTGTCACATCTCCTCCACTACAGCGTCCAGTGACCACAGGGGAATCCGAGAACTTCTCTTTTAATTTTTTTTATTTTCTTACTAAAGAATTAGAAAACTAGCAGTTGCGCACCTAATCATCCTCGACACTTATGAGCACTATAAACTAAGTTATGGGGCTCCTGGGCGCGGTTCTGAGGAGTCCATGGAAGTCTCTGCTACAGTGTGCTGGCACACAACTGCAGTGTTGAGTCCACTGGTGCCAACTTCCATGGGTGAGGGCACGGGGAGCTGGCTGAGTATAAAAAGCACATCCCCAGACTCCTTGGAACCTGGCCTTAGTTTATGGTGTTCATAAGTAGCAGGTTCCCTTTAACCAGGATATTGCCTAATCTGTGAATGAAATGTTTACACGCTTTGGATTGTAGCCATTTGTGGTCTATTTAGTTTTCGTTAATATATGTGCATGTAAACATAGGTGGGACTGGCATGTATGAACCCCATAAGCTTTATTTTTGGGTGTTTTATGTCTAAAGCTCTGCTGGGGACACACGTTTAGCTACAAACACGCCAACACCTTATTTATTTTACTGCAGCAAATGACATACAATACAATTAATTGAGTTTGCTTGAAACGCGGCACTAAATACTGTAAAAAGCGGTCTGTGTGAGGGTGGCTTTACTGAACCACCTGGGACAGATGGGAAATGGAGTGCATGATAAAAGTGCAGGCAGCCGCGCCTGTACTGATACTTTTGAATAGCATGAATCGTTCTGTTGATGAATCAGTAATGTAAATATAAAGTGCCATACCTTTCTTTACATTATTACTGACTTTTACTACTGCAAACAATGAGCAGTCTTAAATATATCTGATGAGCTGCAATTGTGGCGTTGGATACATAATTTCTTGTGTGACTCTGGGGGAATTCAAATTTTTAACAGGGACCTACTTAGTGTAAATGATTCTCACTCGAATATATGAAAATAATCAATTTTTTTAAAGATGTCTTATATTAATGAGACCCCCCCCCCCCCCCTAAAAAAAGAAAACCTATATTTGTACACTAAGGTCGTTGTCACACGGATATAAGCGTGCTTGCACCATGTATTTGTGCAATGGGCATTGCATATTTGTGTGCACACGTGCATGTTGTACTGTGCTTCTTGTGCGCAAACAAAACACACAACCATATTCCCATTCATTGAAATAGACAATTAGTGTAATTAGTTCTAGGTGTTCTCTTTCCCTGCGCAAATACGTAGGAAAATTTGGAGGTTCTGTCGCAGATTTGGAAGAAATAACGTTGCATGCAGCACTTTTCCTTCTGGTAAAATTCCAGGCGGCTGAGCGGAAGCAGAACGGACTCATTTATAGTCAATGGGGTCTGCTCTACGCTGTTCAGTTCCATCATAAGATGGACCCGTTTGGCCAGAGGGTTCCCCTTTCCTCCTCCCTGGACGGAGCAGGAAAACGGAACCCCTCAACGTAAATGTGAAAGCAGCCTAAAAGTGTCAGATACCTGTTCGTAATCACACCGATCCCCAAAAACTCTTCATTCCTTACTTATGATTCACTGAAGACATTGCATTTCTTTCTACAGCAGCTCCGAACGACGAGCAGCACGTTACTATGTATGTTACTATGTATGTTTTTATGTATGTTACTATGTATCTTTTTACGTATGTTACTATGTATGTTACTATGTATTATGTTTTTGGCAGGAATTTTTATCATCAATGCAAAATTTATACAAAGCTAAACTGGGCACAGTTGACTTTATATCTGCATGTGAAGCTGCTAGAAAGGAAATCAATAAATGGGTTTCGGAACAGACAAAAGGTGAGTATGCTACATCTGCTATTTCAGTACTAATGTTCATTACAGGAGGTGAGGAAGCATCAGCACATCAGGCCTGGAAAACTAACTACTTATTGACCACTTTGTCTAGTATTGGTCAGGGCCCTCATTTGCCGGCCAAATCTAATAATATGGGCTTCATTAACAGGCTGTAAGTTGGCATGGTTCACTAGAAACCTAAAAACATAGAAAACTAACAGCAGAAAAAGACCACACGGCCCATCTAGACCAGGAGTATCAAACTAATTTTCACCGAAGGCCATATCAGCACTATGGTTGCCTTCAAAAGGCCATTTATAAGGGCTGATTCAGAATCGTGTATTTGTGTTTCATATTTCGCATGCAATATGGACAGGCTAAACACCATAGATTTGCATTGGGGTGTTCGAATATGCATTCTTCACACGTATAAAATAGCAGCATGCCCTATTTTCTTCTGTACTACAGAACAAAATTGCCCAATAAAGTCAATGAGATCATGTAAATATGCATGATACATGCGTATTCACTACATACTTGAGAGAAATCTATAAGGCCTTCGTTTTGCACATGTGAATAATACAGTGAATGCATGTGCAAAAAACAAAAACAGACAGTAAGTAGACTGCTCCGTACATTGTATAGTGGCCAGTATTAGTACTGCAGGATGAGATTAATTGAATTGAACTCAGCCTGCAATACTAATTCAAGCCACTATGCAGTGTATGGCGCTGTTTGATTCCTGCAGCAAAATGGCTCAGTATACAAAGACACCAGTTCAGGGTAACAGCTGATCCTTGGGGGTAACAGGTGGCAGACTGCTGTCAATCTGCTATTGAAGACCTTTCCTGAAGATAGGTCAATTGCTAAAAGTGGTACAACCCCTTTTAATCATACATTAAATGAGACAGCTTGATTACCATGGAATCCCGAGCAGTGGGCCCCTGCCGATCAGCTGTTGATGGCTTATCCTGTGGCTAGCTCACCAATAGCTAGAAGTGAGAGAACCCCTTTAATGCTTTTTTTTGTAATCAAAGCATGTAATACGGATGATGTAATTGAAATCTTCTGGCTGAACAGATCTATCTTGTGACGGATCCGAACAGCACCGAGCGTTGACTAGAATAGAGTCCTTTTGGTTTCCGCTCAGCTCGCTTTTTCTTCCAGTATATTGTGCCGACCTGCGAAGGAACCAGCCTAGATGTAAAACCACCCTTACCTGCACTAGATAGCGATGTAACTCGAACTATAAGGTTCATCGGGCCTTTATGTTTTCTGCTGAAATTTAGAAGATTGTTCCCATTCACCGTTAGCAAGCAAAGATCCTGAAACTGCTGAGAAATGGAAACACAAGTTTAGGAGGAAGTTGAATAGTTTTGCATTGTGCAACAAATAGGTTGTATCTGTAACACTGGACAAATGTTTCAAGGTTTGGAATTAAATTGTAACACCGCTTCCTGCTGACCAAATAACTTACTGTGTTTTATAGGAAAAATTCCAGAAGTACTAACTGAGGGGTCAGTAGATGGGACAACCAAGTTAGTATTGGTGAATGCCATATATTTTAAAGGTGACTGGGCTGAGAAGTTTAACCCTGAACATACAACAGAAGTACCTTTTAGAATAAACAAGGTAACATCCTAAATTAATATTAATGGCATCATCATTAAAGTGTACCCACAATTTCATGTGTACCTATTTGAATTCTTAGAAAAAGCTGCCATGCGTGTGTACATGAGGATCAAGACTATATCTAGCTATTGTATGACTTGTATATGCAATAATTTACCAATATTTCCTCTCCACGGGCTGTATATACCTGATATGTCTGCTGTACTTTTTTACACATAAGGCAGCAGGATATTTTCTCTCTATCTCTCTGTAGGGCACTCTTATAAATAGAAGCATCATGGAGCATTATTCAGCAGTACTGAACAGTGTAGATGTGATTTCAGCATCAGTTAGACACATTTTTGAGTCCCTCTGCTTCTCTCTTCCCGCAGTTTCCTCCTATCCATAAACATCTATTGGCAACACAAGACAGTAGCAAGCAAAGAACCCCTCCCCCCTCCCAACAAACATATTTTTTTGTGCCTCTGTTTCAAGAGATGGAATTTACACGACAACAGGCAGTGGTCAGCAAGTTAGAAGAAAGTGAGACCCCCTAGTGGCCAGTACATTAGTGAGATTTTTTTTCAGCATAAAAACTATATTTTAGGTAAATAAAAGTGTTTTGCACCTAAAATGACCCACCAGTTTCTGGACAAAATGTTATCCCTGGACAGAATAGCAGGGGGGGCAAATTACTTGCATTTGTTCTTCTCTGGTCATCTGGTCCAGCTGTTTGGGGTTGTGTGTTAAGCCACCCAAGATGGCTGCAGAAACTTAATTACTACATAATGCACACTGTGCTTCGTCTCTGATTAGCCAGTGCTGATTACATGAGCAAATGCACTGTGGGGATTAGGTAGTCTGAATATTACATAGGCCATCTGGGATGTCCAGAATTGGCAGATGGGAGGGACAGTAGAGAAGAACAACTGTAGGTAATAAACGGCCCTCCAGTCCCGGGCCAAAATTTTGACCTGAAAATTAAGGGTTGCTTTTAGGTTAGTCATCACATTGGCTATCACATGACTACAAGTTTGTTGAAAGCACGTTGCCTATTTAACAGTTTTGTTAAAAGAACTGTTCTATAATATTATGTATCTAACATAAATGTATGTTTTTTTTGTCCAGAGGGAACAAAAACCTGTTAAAATGATGTACCAGATGAAAAGCCTGCCGTTTAACTACATCCCAGAACTCAGTTGTCGAATCCTGGAGCTCCCATATGTGGGAAAAGAACTCAGTATGATTTTCCTATTGCCAGACGATATCGAAGACGAAACAACCGGTTTACAAAATGTATGTTTATTTCATTTTAACGGAACGGAATATTATTTTATTTTTACTATTATTCTATTTTATTTATTGTTTCATTTTGGCACCCTACAATGGCATTATGGGACCCAATGAGGCGACAGAGGGCTCATCTCCGGCTAGCTGCTAAGACATTGTGGTCAGAATTAACCGCTGCATCTAAGTATTTCAATAGCCAATTAGTACAATCGCTAGTTGAACACATTAAAATTAATCTGATCACGGCCATAGCTGGCAGCTATTAGCTGTTGAAAACAGACAAAGTCCACTGGGCTTGGTTCCTGCATCTACATCATACAACTGCCGTGACACAGTAATTCAGATGAGGTCTGACTAAGGACCTCATCTGGAATACTGGGTCCAGTTCTGGGCACGCCACTTTAAAAAAGACATGACAAACTGGAGCAAGTTCAGAAAAGAGTTACCAAGATGGTGAGCAGTCTGCAAATCATGTCGTATGAGGAACGGTTAAAGGGTCTGGAATGTTTAGCTTGCAAAAAAGAAGGTTGAGAGGAGACTTAATAGCCGTCTACAAATATCTGAAGGGCTGTCACACTGCAGAGGGATCAGCCCTATTCTCATCTGCACAAGGAAAGACTAGAAGTAATGGGATGAAACTGAAAGGGAGGAGAGACAGATTAGATATTACAGTGAGGGAGATCAATGAGTGGAACAGGTTACCACAGGAGGTAGGGAGTTCTCCTTCAATGGAAGTGTTCAAACAAAGGCTGGACAGACATCCGTCTGGGATGATTTAGTAAATCCTACACAGAGCAGGGGTTGGACCCGATTACCCTGGAGGTCCCTTCCAACTCTACCATTCTATGACCGCATGCCTTATGTATATAGTATACACACATATTACAGTCATGAAGGAATTAAACAATTTTGCACTGCAAGTTACATGGGAGGACTGAGTCACCCTTTATTATAAATAATTGACTAATGACCACTAAGGGTTCCTTCACATCTGCATTGCAGCTTCTGTTCGAAGCCTCTGTTGTAGATCTCCATTAAAATCCACGTCAAAACAGCACAACATGTAGCATTAAGGCTGCCTTCCCATGGAACGGAAAATCGTGTGAGATTAGTGCTTTGCAAGACATACAAATCTCGCACAAATATGAATTCCATTCTCTTGGATGGTGTGTGATACACGAGTGATGTTTTCCCGCATCACACTGCGATGCAGGAAACAATTTGCGGCATGTCCTATCTTTGTGCATGCTCTTGCATTGCACCGCCCATTGGGAGACCTCGCATTGCATGCACGTAGCACTAAGTGGAATACTGCTGCTGGCCCCATTGAAGAAAACAATGGGAGAAACTCCGCAGTCCTCTGCCGTGGCTGTCAGCTTCGGCAGAGGATCACTTCTTCCCCGAACTGATGCGAGATGGTTTTAACATAAAAAAGGCCTCACATCTGCAAGGAATTCAGATGATGGCAAGCGTGAAATTGGGCCGTGAACCATGGCCCAGTATTGTGCTCGCCTGTGTAAAGTTAGGCTAAGTCCTGAATATTTCCGGAGGGTATAACAGAAGCCGGATGGATCCCAATAAAGTCAACAGAGTTCGTTCAGTGCCATTCATTTCCATCTTGTGATGGAAAGGGCTTTCCATTTTCCTACTCCTATAACGGCAGAGGAAAATAAAAATCTAAATGGCAATGTGAACAAGCGGTAAAAAATAAACTGTAGACTTCATGAATGTGTCCACCGTACAAAAGTCTTTAAACAAATCAAAAGAGATACAATAGTATGAAGCTTCTTTTGGAAGAATTGTCCTTAAAAATATCCTATCTTTATTCTGCTGAGAAGTTCAATAATACAAATGATCAACAAATATATACATACAATATTTCCCCAATTCTTTTACTTTTATCTTACTAAGGCCGCCTGCACACGAGCGGGTCGGATTCGGCAGCGAGAATTCTCGCCGCGCGATCCGACCCGAGAGCCTGCAGGGACGAGCGCGTGCTCACCCGCGCCTGGCGGCCCCGGCTCTTTCATGTGCCGGCTGCCGCGCAGCCGGCGCATGCGCAGACCGGAGCCGGAGGCCGGGTGAGTGCGTGCCCCGCAGAAAATTAGGACATGCCGCGGTTTATTTGCCGCGCGAGATTTCGCGCGGCCAAACCGCGGCCGTCTGCATAGGAGTGCGTATTTTAATGCACTCCTATGCAAACTTTCAGCGGCGGAAATCCCGCGGGAAATCCCGCGGCGGGATTTCCGCTCGTGTGCAGGCGGCCTAATTTGTATCACAAAATTGAAATTGTAATTATGAAAAATATTTCCAAAATTCTACACACATAGTAAACTGCAATCAGCTTGGCCGAGTATTACTGCACATTGTAAAATGAGAATTTCTGACACTATATGTAAATGTTGTTGCAGCTTGAAAAGCAAATTTCCGTAGAAAAACTTCAGGAATGGACGCGACCTGAAAACATGTATCCGACCGATGTTCATGTGCATCTGCCAAAATTCAAATTGGAAGAAAGTTATAAGCTGAAACCAGCATTATCTACGCTAGGAATCGTCGATCTTTTTGACGCAGCTCGTGCAGATCTATCCGGGATATCGGGTTCCCAGAATCTTTTCTTATCGGAAGTAATTCACAAGTCTTTTGTGGAGGTGAATGAAGAAGGCACCGAGGCCGCAGCTGCCACTGCTGGGATTGCATTGATGTGCTTGAGCCGGGAAGAGGAATTCAACGCAGATCACCCATTTCTCTTCTTCATTCGGCACAATGAATCCAAGAACATCCTTTTCTTTGGCAAATATAGCTCTCCGTAGAAAAGCAAAAACTGATGACTCAGCTATCGAAATATGATTACTTTTTTCATATGATTTGTTTTGTCATATTTCAAAGTAAATAACAAAATAGAAAGAAAATGAAGGAACTACTGTTATTTGATCAAGTCCTTTTCATGTTCACTTAAAAAAGCAAAACATATGTTGTACATTGTCAGAAATGTTGGACAGATACTTGATGGATGGTGGCGGCACTCTACATTTTTACTAAGGTCAGAACTACATAAAGAGATATTGTGGGGAGCCTCATCTGTGCCCTTAACCCTTTGCAATCCAATTTTGGATTCAGGATTTCCTAGGGGGCTTTCTCTTTCTGCTATTATACAATGGCGCCATCTGCTGGCTAGAGCCAGTACTGCGGTATGAGGCATGCTGGAGAGGCCCCCCCGCCACAGAGCGGCCAGTAATATACAGTAAGAATACCCTGACGGACGTCTTCTGACATCAGAGCTGTACAGCCTTCAATCAGAATGTCTTTAGACGTCAGACAGTGGATTGGAAAGGGTTAATAGCACTACCCTGGTTAGAAGGTGACTTGCCCAATGAGGTCAAAGATCACCCCACAATCAGTCCCACTAAGACGACTACTCTTGGGGTCTTTCAGAGAAAGGATCTCTCACCTGCCCCCTCTTCACTATTCCGAATCTTGGGAAACCCCTCCTTTCCACCAGGATTAGAGAACGGTGGTTTCTGTAGATGGCTAGACAACAAAAAATTCAGGGCTATTGATTTTATACAAGAGAAAAATTGGCTCTCAGTCAAATCCCTAGCCAATGTCACAGATTCAGCCCCCATTTCAACGTGGCAAATTCTTCAAATTCAACACTTCCTCACATCCCTCCCCCAACCCCGAGGTTTCATCCTCCCAAAGACCCAGTTTGAACAGTTATGTCTGGGGAAGGACCCATCTAGACATACGCTTTTGCATATTTATAATCTATTGAATTCCGAGCCTGACTCGCTAGCCCCCTCATTCATACGGAACTGAGAAAGAGAACTGTCGATTACACTCACAGAAGAGCAGAGACATAAGATTTTTACATTCACACATAAATCTTCTATTGCTAGCAAAGTCCAGGAATCAGGTTTCAAGATCCTTACGCGCTGGTACAGAGTGCCCTCTCACTTGCACGTGATGTTCCCTTCTATTTCCCCTGAGTGTTGAAGATGTGGAGGAGAACAAGGTACAATGCTACACATATTTTTGAAATGCCCAATGTTGGCCAGTTTCTGGTCTGAAGTTTGGCGGATCACCTCCAAATTCCCAAGCTTCATTCTACCCAAATCACCCGCGTTGTTCCTGCTGCATCTCAACGACATACCTGTGTCCACATACAAAAAGTCGGTGGTACGCCATCTGGTAAACACAGCAAGAGCATGTAGGCTATGGCGGCAGAATGTGACACCCTCCATTAAGATGTGGTTTAGAATGGTTAGAGAGATAATGGAGATGGAGGGTTTGACAGTGTCAGTGAAAGGCACACAACATAACTTTCAGAAAACTTGGTTTTATTGGATGGAATTCCAGGATTCTTTGCCCTTAGTATAGTTCAGAAAGGGATGCTGCAGTACGCCAAGGTCCTGCCAAATAATACGGGGACAAATGCAAGACTATGCAATATGATGTACTCTTCCTCCATTCTATTCCTTTCCTTTTTAGATTTCTTTCTTTTTTCATGGTTTGTTTTTCCATCCTACGCTGTTCCAATGTTACGCCACAGTCAGCGTTTTAAATAGAGAATAAAGAGAATAGAGAGGATATATGGGGTGGGTGGGGATTGAGCAGAAGTGTGGGCAGTAATGGGTCAGAGATTGACCTTTTAATGAGGGTCTTCTTCCCCCTTCACAGGCATTGCAAAATTTGTGACCAAGCATAATTACAGTTCACACTTGCAATACCATAGGTCAGGGGTGTCAAACTCATTTTCACCGAGGGCCACATCAGGCTTATGGTGACCTTCAAAGGGCCGATTGTAAGGCCGTCTGCAGACGGCCAGGTCGGATCCCGCTGTGAGAATTCTCACAGCGGGACCTGACCCGAGCCCCTGCAGGAACCAGCGCGGCACTCACCTGCTCCCGCAGCTCCGGCTCTGTGATGTTCCGGCTGCCCCGCACAGTAATAGAGCATGCTGCAATTTGTTTTCTGTGCGAGATTTCGCGCAGACAAATCACAGCCGTCTGCATAAGATTGTGTTTTCTAATGCAATCCTATGGCAGCTTTCACGGGCGTAAATTCTGCGGGAAATACCGCCACGGAATTTCCGCCCGTGTGCAGGGGGCCTAAGACAGTATAGTAAGGGCTCGTTCACACAAGCGTATTTGCGTACATAATATGCAGTGAATAGAAGCCATTGATTTCAATGAGTTCATTCACATGATGTATATTTTCACACAGCATGACCTATTCTGTTACGTACTACGCACCCCAATAGGCCATTGAAGTGAATGGGCCACACAAATACGTGGTGAATGCGCCGGAAACCTATGTATTCACTGCATATTTGCGCACCATTTCAGTGGGTCCACCTGTGTTCCTTTTTACGTTAGCAAATATACAGGCATAAGCGATTTTCGATTGCGCAAATACGCAGCGCATTTGTGCGACCAAAATACAATTACACCCGTGTGAACGAGCCCTGATAGTGGCCCCAGTACAAATAACAACTCCACAGTGGCCCAATTAGTAATATTAACCCCCATAGCAACGTTATAATTATAAGCCTACCCCCCAGTAATAAGCCCCCACCTCTGTAATAATAAGCAGCCCCCCCTCAGTAATACTAATAAGCAGCCTCCCCCCAGTACTAAGCAGCCCCCCCCTCAGTAATAAGCATCCCCCCTCAGTAATAAGCAGCCCCCCAGTAATAAGCACCCACCCCCAGTAATAAGCAGCCCAACCCCCTCAGTAATAAGCAGCACCCCCCAAGTAATAAGCAGCCCCCCACCCCTCAGTAATAAGCAGCCCCCCCAGTAATAAGCAGCACCCCCCCCCCCCCAACCCATATACTTACCTCCTCGTTGCTGTCAGCGTCGCTCTCTCTCTGCTTGCCCTGACGTCAGTATGCAGCCCGGAACGCTTCCTCCCTGAGTCCTCTCCTGCGGAACTGAAGAGCAGGGGACTCGGAGGAGGATCCTGGCTGCACACTGACATCAGTGTGCGCCGGGATCAGTGGCAACAGCGCGATTACCAACGGGGAGCTGCGGCACCCCAGCTGGTTATCGCTTCAGTGGTGAGCAGCGTCGGCACGCCGCGGGCCACATAACACGAGGCAGCAGGCCTTGTGTTTGACACATGTGCCATAGGTAGTACCTGAATGGCCCCACCTCCAGGGGTTTATAACATGTTCTTCAAGGTTTAGCACATTGTCTTAATCCAGTTGGGGAATTTTGTACCACTGTTTGGGTTGCAGGTTGTCAATTTCTTTGCATTACTTAACAGTGATTTACCTTGTGGTTTTGGAAAAATGGAAAACCCATGAATAAGGAATTTATAAAAAGAGATATTGTAGCATGACAGTTCTCACATAAGGATACTGAATATCTCTGGAATATGCAATCTTCATGAGCATTACAGGCAATTCTCACACAACAAGTACTGTATATAAATAAGTCACGGGGGGAAAAAGTTTCATACAAGTCAGGCCCAATGTCCGTGGGGCACTCATGCGGACAATTCACAGTTTAAGCTGTCTGTAGGAAGACATGGGTGACCACAGCTGAATTAAAGAATGCGGATTTGTTTTGGACTGGAAAATAAATTGTAGCATGCTCCATGTTGCCGCAGTTCCCGCATGGATGGATTCCATTGAATTCAATGGAAGCCGTCCGATCAGCAACCCGTTTACATTTGAATTGCAGAGGGGCTGCGGATTCTGCAGGAAAGCTAAAAAAAAAAATCCCTACTGCGCATTTGTGTCGACCAGCGCTTTCGCACCACATCTGCAGTGAAGAGCCGGTCCGGTAAGCACTGTCCTCGGCCACGGGCAGGGTCGGATCCCGCTGTGGGTTCCCGCATGTGGAATCCCACCCACCCGTGGACATGAGGCCTCAGATACAAATTCTGTGAAGTTGTTTATGAAGCTGTTGTTGTGTGTAAGGTGTGCAACAGTTGCAAATGGTGTTGTGTCTAGCCCCAGGCTTAGACCCAATATCCACAGGTGGATTTTAATTATAAAATCCACGCATGTCTCCCATGCAGGAGATTTGCAAATGCAGAAGCCCATAGGGATGCATTAGCATTAGGGATGAGCAGCACGCTTGGATACAGCAATTACTCGAGCATCGCTCTTCTTGAGTAACTGCTTACTGGTCCGAGCGTGCTCGGGGGGGCGGGGGGGAGCAGCGGGTGGCGGGGGATCTCTTTCTCTCCCCCCTGCTGCCCGCCACTCACCCCCGCAGCTCCCCCGAGCACGCTCGGACCAGTAAGCAGTTACTCGAGAAGAGCGATGCTCGCTCGAGTAACTGCTGTATCCGAGCATGCTCGCTCATCTCTAATTAGCATCCGCAGGGCAATCTAATACATGCAGCATGCTCCATTTTTCTGCGGATTCCGCAGGGATGGCTTCTATTGAAGTCAATGCAAGCTGTCATATCCGCGTCAGTCACAGCTGTCATTGCGGTTGCGTCGGGGATATGGGGAAGAGCAGAAGATTAAAAAAAAAATGAACGCTCAGCACGTGCGCGCGGCATGCTGCTGGTGTGCCGACGGCATCCACTGGGCAGAAAAAAGAAGATCTGGCCGCAAGTGACAAGAGTCCCACAACATCCGGAGAAGTGAGTAATGGTAATTTTTGGCCTTATATCTGCGGGCACAGGTGGAAACCACTGCGGGATTCCACATTTGGAAACCGTGCGTGCCCGTGGACATGAAGCCTTAGACTTTTGGCACCACACAACATACATTTATGGTGCTGGATGTCTGAAACATTCCATGCATTATTTGTTCAAACCTTAAATCATAAGTCTAAAAGTGGGTCAAAAAATAAAAGTTAATTACAGATATCTAACTTTCTGATGATATAACTTTCTTTCATATTGTTGATGCCAAAAAAATATTGGAATGCTGAATAAAAGTGATCAAACATAGAAAAAAAACTCAAATTATATATATTTGGCATCAGCAATATGATCCACAAGATAAAGCTAGTATGTTATTTTTACCATTTGGTAAAAGGTCATGTTTGTATGTATGGATCATGACCGCAGTCATGTAAACGCAGAAGAGTACAGAAACTTCTAGAACCAGCAGCATATTTATGGTTCAAAAATATTTATCATAACGTCACAGCTACTTGCAGGTTATCCTCTATACAAACAACGAAATATACAGTATATAGCACTGGCGTACGGTGGGGGGAAGCAGGGTCGCAACGGCGACCCGGCCCTTGAGCTGAGGGGGCCCAGGGGACCGGTGCTGTCGGCCGCATGATGGCTGAGAAGGGAGAGGGGAGGAGGGAGAGGAGAGAGACGGGAGGCAGCGCCGCAGGTCGGCAAGAGCAGAGGGGAGGGCTGTTAGACATGGAGTCGGCAGCCAATTACCAGGGGGAGGGGCTACTGCGGCTCTACTCACCTCCGCAGCGCTGGATGCACAGGACCTGGGAGAGGACCTGTGGCTGCAGATCACATGACCAGGCTCTGGTCATGTGATCAAACGACGGGGGACTTCCATTACAGGCTGCCCAGACACTGCTGCAGAGGTGAGTATAGGAGGAATTGTAATTATATATGTATAGCTGGTATACGTTATACCAGCTGTATTTATATAATTATATACAGGGAATACACAGGTTACACCAGCATGGGACATACCATTATATACAGGGGTATATATATACAGTGGATCAGACAGCGCCAACGGATACTACACCGACTTCAGACGTGCTTTATCTCCTATCCTCCGTGCAGGAGGAGAGCTGCAAAGACAATGAGGGGGGACTCTCACCAGGAGAGTGAGCCCCCAATAAAAACAAACAGCAGGGTTTCAGTAAAAAAAGCTATGCGCTCGTGAAGATTACAACAAGTCAAGCGGAGTTTAAACAATCTCCGTCCTGTGGAGGACGGAAAAAAGGAAATGAAATAGAATAGAAAGGCACTTACTCAAAAGGAGGGGGGTGTATAAAACAAGAAGCCCCCTCCTCTAAGTGCTGACTCCTCTGGGTCCTCTTAGTCGCCGATGGAATTGGCAGGAAGCAAGATGGTTTCTTCGGTTTTATTTGTATAAAAGCAAATTTACAAAGAGGCAACGCGTTTCGGTGCAGCATGCACCTTTCTCAAGCCTATGTATACATCAGTATAAAACACACATTTACTCACATTTATAGGTCTCTAGATAGTGCTTTCGTTTTGTGTGTGACTCCATTTTCTGGGTGGATCTGTGTAGATCTAGAGGGAGGAGACTTAGCTGATAGGTCCATATGTGTCCCATGTTTAATGTGGTGACGTGGCTGGGTTCCCCGGATGTGCTACGTGGCACTATGTGTTTAATTTTCACTTTCAGTTGCGTGGTGACGCTGCTATAGCGTTCCACGTCATCACACAAGGTGATTGGTCACTTTGTCTGATGACGCGGTCGCGCTGTCAGTGCGTGCCGCGTCATCATGGGGAGGCCGATGGGTTAGTAATGTGGTCACATGACCCTATGACGCGGTCGCACTTTTAGTGCGTGCCGCATCGTCCCGGGAGAGCCGACGGAGTAATAATGTGGTCACATGACCTAATGACGCGGTCGCGCTGTCAGTGCGTGCCGCGTCATCCCGGAAAAGCCGATGGATTTGCGATGTGGTCACATGATATGATGACGCGGTCACGCTGTACTTGCGTGCCGCGTCATCCTGGGAGAACCGATGGATCAATGATGGGGTCACGTTGGATAGGCGTAACGCCTGTAATGTGAGTCACCTGATCATGTGTAGGCGTCTGAGCTTCTTATGTTGTTATGGAGAGCGGTCATGTGACTGTAGTAGAATGCTATGGTGTCATTCTCTAGCTCCATGGAAACGATGCAATATAATGGCTGTTTTTAGTAGGGAAAGTGTGTGTTAGCTTTTGCACTATTTTATACAGTCCTCAGATTAAAAATACATATACATTCTGTTTCTTATATTTTATACAAGGAAACAAACAGTGGATTGTTTTTGTTCTGTAGCATCTCGTAAGGTATAAATACGCATAAATATAAAAAAGTAAATGAAATAAATATAGATATATAGCTTAATAAATTTCCCATAAAAAAACTCATTCATTGTTAAAAAGCATGTAATATCATATATGTTTTTTGGAATAAATTATATTCTGTGTTATGTACATTAGCTAGCAGAAAGAAACGTCTTTACCCATATGTGTATTTAGAAGTTTTTTTCAAGTGCTTCGTTGAGCCCCTGTGGGAATAGTGTCTGCATTTTAAATATCCAGTACATTTCTCTTCTTTTTAGAAGAGAGAATAGACCTGGTTTTATTGTTTCTACTGGGGTGACTTTCAGTCCTGTGGGGTCCATATTGTGTATTAATTTGAAATGACGGGAAACACTGTGTTTTTCGAAGCCTTTGAGGATGTTGTTTCTGTGTCTATTTATGCGTATTCGGAGGGCATTAATCGTGCGACCGATGTATTTAAGGCCGCATGGGCATTCCAGAAGGTAAATGACATAGTTTGTGCTACAGGTCATCAGGGATTTCAGTGCATGTTCTTTTCCGGATTGAGGCAGTGGGATTTCTTTTTTACCATTGATGATAGATGTGCAACATTTGCATCTTGTCAGTCCACATTTGTATGCACCCTTAATGGGCTTCATGGTGATATTCCTCGTGGATATTTCCTTGTTAATTTCTCCTTGTTTTGGTCGGGATGGGGCTATTAGGTCCTTAATTGTTTTGTTCTTGCGAAAAATTATTAGTGGTCTATCAGTGATTCTTTTCTTGAGGAATGGATCTTCTTGTAAGATATTCCAGTTTTTAAGAAGTATTTTGCGTATATTCGTATGTTGTGTGTTATATTTCGTTATGAAGCCAGATTTGAACGAATCTGGGTTCTTTTTGGATCCTTCTTTACCTTCTTCCTTTTCCTTGTTTGTTGTTTTATTAATTTGTTCTGTCGTTGGTTCTGAACTGAGGGCTTTCTTGTAAGCTGTATCAATGAGGGGGGTTGGGTAGTTCTTCTCCTTGAAACGTTTTTTTAGAATTGCTGATTGGTCCTTGAAGTCTCCTATTTTCGTGCAGTTTCTCCGAAGTCTAATAAATTGCCCGTAAGGGATGTTGTTTTTCCAACTCTTTGCGTGACAACTGTTGTATTTGAGATAACTGTTAGTATCTGTGGGTTTAAAGAAGGTTTTAGTGTGTATTTTCCCATCTTCTATATAGACTTCAATGTCCAAAAAAAATGCTTTGTCCTTACTAATCGTACTTGTGAACTTCAACCCCCATTCGTTATGGTTCAATTCTTGTATAAATTCGTTTAGGTCTTCCTCTTTCCCGCCCCATATCAAAAAGATGTCATCGATAAAGCGTCGATAGAATAGGATTTCAGATTCATGAATTTTCTCTTCAAAGGCTCCCATAAATAAATTTGCGTAAGCTGGCGCAAATTTCGTCCCCATCGCGGTTCCCTTTTTTTGTTTGTAGATTTTATTATTGTGTGTGAAGTAATTGTTATTTAAGATGAATTTGATCGCACGGAGAATAAAATCTTTTTGTTTTTCTGGCATCAGAGGGTCCTTTGTTAAAAAGTGGTTCACAGCTGAAATGCCTTTGTCATGCGGAATGTTTGAATATAGTGCTGTTACATCCAGTGTGCATAAGATGTAATTGGATTGCCAGTTGACTTTTTTTAGGTTGAATAAAAAATCTTTAGTATCCTTTAAATAAGCAGGTAGTTTGATTACTAACCGTTGTAGTTGATGGTCTATATATTCAGAGAGTGCACTTGTTGCGGAGTTCATGCCAGCAATGATGGGTCGTCCGGGGGGGTTTTGTCGATTCTTGTGTATTTTTGGTAAGAAATAGAAATAAGGTGTTTCTGGTTCTTTCACGCAGATGTAGTTCTTTTCTTCTTTTGTTATACATTTTCTTGTTAGAGCGTCTTCCATTAGGTCATGGAGTTCCGTTAGAATTTTCATTAAGGGGTTCTCTTTGAGTTCTGTATAGTATTCAACGTCGCTAAGGATTCTTCTTGCTTCGGACTCATAGTATTCCTTGTTCATGATAACAATGGCTCCCCCTTTGTCTGCTTTCTTTATAACTATTTGTTGATTTCTTGCCAGATCTGATAATATAGTTTTCTGTTTTCTATTTTTTATGAAGTTTGATGTTGGAATTCCTTTGTCACACATAGAGGTGAGGTCTTTTAGCGTCTTCTGATAGAATGTTTCTATAAAGCAACCTTTGCTTTCCAGGGGGTAAAAAAGGCTTTTGGGTTTTAAGTCGGTTTTTATTATATCCGGAATGGGATCAATAGGCTCATTCGTACCCATATGGGTGTCTTCTCTTGAGTATTTTTTTATTATTTCAAAATGACGTGTTAGAGTCAGTTTCCGGGTGAAAGTATTCAGATCTATAAACAGATCAAACATGTTTGCGTGCATTGGTGGGCTGAATGATAGGCCGTCGGCCAGGACTTCTAGTTCCTTTCTTTTTAGGATATAGTCCGAGATATTGAAAATGCCTCTGGAGATTTCTTCTCCTTGATGTACTATTTGGTTATCAAGTTGTTTCTTTGTTGTTGCATTTTCCTTATGTTGCTTCTTCCCGCCTCTTCTCCCCCTTCTCCTCTTGAGAGTCTTCTTTGCTGGTTCGGGGGGATTTTTGTTGGATTGTAGAATTGAGTTATTTTTGTTCTTGGGACCGGGATGGGATGTAGTTTCGTGGTCTGGCTCCGTGTCGTTCTTGGACTCATCTGGTTGGGTGCATCTAGGTGTGTTCTTGTCTGTGGCGTTAAAGTCCTCTTCTGTCGGTTTTCTGTTGCTTCTTTTTGTACCGCCCCTAGGTTTTGGGGTGATTCTAGAGTTCTTTCTGTCACTTGCTGGTTTGGAGTTATCCTTAGTTCTGACTCTTGTACTGTTCTTATGTTGTAGATTTTTTCGTTTGTTTGTTCTTTTGTTTTTAGGCTCTCCTTCATTCGATCTAGGTCTTTTAGGATCTCTATTGATGTAGTGATCGTACCCCTCGGTGGTGGTGTATGTCCTCGTCCTAAAAAAGAGGGTGGGGTTGATCCTGTAGCGCCGCCCAGTAGTGTTTCTTCTAGTAATTCTGGTGAAATGTAATTGGGGTCTGGTGTTTTCGGAGGTTGGGGGTTCTGGATGGTGTTGTTGGTTTGGTTGTCCCTTGTTCCTTCGGTGGGGATAGCTCTCCTCTGATTTGTATTGTCAGAGCAAAAGTGGGTCGTAGGTATTCTTATCCTTGGTACCCTTATGTCGTTGAGGGTATTCTCTCTTCCCCTGGTGGTGGTGTTAATATTCTGGTTCTCATTCCAGCGATTGGGAATAAATGTTGAGCTCCTTAGGTATGTCCTCTTTTTAAAATGAGGATACTGCGTATAGTTATATGTGGGGGATGGAGCAAATCCCTCTTGGTTATTTCTATAGTCGTATCTATACGTCTCATTATACCGTGGTCTATACAGGGGTCTATCATATCTGTCAGTGTTATGTCCATTTCTGAAGTTTCTATTGGTGTAGACCCTGTTGGTCCAGGGTCTATACTGAGGGTTTGGTTGTCTGTTGTCTTGTATGTTTTGTCGGTTTGACCTGTTGTTCTGTGGGTATGTATTATATCTACGGTGTGGGTTATTGTTGGGAATATTTTGTGTGGGAATTATTGTGGGTTGAAGATTCTCTGTGTCAATTGTCTGTGTTGTTAGTGGTTCGGATGGTGTTGTGTTCCCTTCCCCTGTTTCTTTGTCACTGTCATTATCCGTAGTGCTTATTTTGTGTTCCCAAGTATAGATTTTCTTAGAAGCTAGGTCAGCTAGATCCCTCTTAAGTTTCACTATCTTACGTGATAGGATTTTGTATTCCATATGGTTTGTGTAGTTCAAGGCAAAAGCAAAGTCATCATCGTTACAGTGTGTAGCAAGACAGTATAAATCTTTAAGGGTTATCAAACCAAGATCTACACGTTTGGCAATAATTTTGTCAAGCATTAAATCCGAAAACGTGTTAAGCATTAGTTTCCATTCGCCAGCGAAGGTACTATCATTCAAAAAAGCTGGTGGAATACCCACTCTTAGGCCCCTAGGGGCCACCTTATTTTCTTTATATAGACATAAGAAAAACCAATCTAGTACATGTCTCCATAACGTTTCAATACAGCTTTTCAGTTTATATTTTAAAAGATTCTTATCGGGTGGGTTCTCCATTTGTCCGGATCCCCAGACCCATTCATTAATGAATTCCTGTGGGATGGAATTCATACTAAAAGAGGAATTATCTCCGAAACCGCGACGTAGAGAGCCGGCCACTCTCATAGGAAGCGATTCCCATTCTCTTATCAAAATGTCCATTATCCTGTCGCTTTGTCTGAAGAAAAAGGGGGGGCAACCGGTCTCCCTCTGGATCCGTGAGGAGTATATATATACAGTGGATCAGACAGCGCCAACGGATACTACACCGACTTCAGACGTGCTTTATCTCCTATCCTCCGTGCAGGAGGAGAGCTGCAAAGACAATGAGGGGGGACTCTCACCAGGAGAGTGAGCCCCCAATAAAAACAAACAGCAGGGTTTCAGTAAAAAAAGCTATGCGCTCGTGAAGATTACAACAAGTCAAGCGGAGTTTAAACAATCTCCGTCCTGTGGAGGACGGAAAAAAGGAAATGAAATAGAATAGAAAGGCACTTACTCAAAAGGAGGGGGGTGTATAAAACAAGAAGCCCCCTCCTCTAAGTGCTGACTCCTCTGGGTCCTCTTAGTCGCCGATGGAATTGGCAGGAAGCAAGATGGTTTCTTCGGTTTTATTTGTATAAAAGCAAATTTACAAAGAGGCAACGCGTTTCGGTGCAGCATGCACCTTTCTCAAGCCTATGTATACATCAGTATAAAACACACATTTACTCACATTTATAGGTCTCTAGATAGTGCTTTCGTTTTGTGTGTGACTCCATTTTCTGGGTGGATCTGTGTAGATCTAGAGGGAGGAGACTTAGCTGATAGGTCCATATGTGTCCCATGTTTAATGTGGTGACGTGGCTGGGTTCCCCGGATGTGCTACGTGGCACTATGTGTTTAATTTTCACTTTCAGTTGCGTGGTGACGCTGCTATAGCGTTCCACGTCATCACACAAGGTGATTGGTCACTTTGTCTGATGACGCGGTCGCGCTGTCAGTGCGTGCCGCGTCATCATGGGGAGGCCGATGGGTTAGTAATGTGGTCACATGACCCTATGACGCGGTCGCACTTTTAGTGCGTGCCGCATCGTCCCGGGAGAGCCGACGGAGTAATAATGTGGTCACATGACCTAATGACGCGGTCGCGCTGTCAGTGCGTGCCGCGTCATCCCGGAAAAGCCGATGGATTTGCGATGTGGTCACATGATATGAACATGCACTGAAATCCCTGATGACCTGTAGCACAAACTATGTCATTTACCTTCTGGAATGCCCATGCGGCCTTAAATACATCGGTCGCACGATTAATGCCCTCCGAATACGCATAAATAGACACAGAAACAACATCCTCAAAGGCTTCGAAAAACACAGTGTTTCCCGTCATTTCAAATTAATACACAATATGGACCCCACAGGACTGAAAGTCACCCCAGTAGAAACAATAAAACCAGGTCTATTCTCTCTTCTAAAAAGAAGAGAAATGTACTGGATATTTAAAATGCAGACACTATTCCCACAGGGGCTCAACGAAGCACTTGAAAAAAACTTCTAAATACACATATGGGTAAAGACGTTTCTTTCTGCTAGCTAATGTACATAACACAGAATATAATTTATTCCAAAAAACATATATGATATTACATGCTTTTTAACAATGAATGAGTTTTTTTATGGGAAATTTATTAAGCTATATATCTATATTTATTTCATTTACTTTTTTATATTTATGCGTATTTATACCTTACGAGATGCTACAGAACAAAAACAATCCACTGTTTGTTTCCTTGTATAAAATATAAGAAACAGAATGTATATGTATTTTTAATCTGAGGACTGTATAAAATAGTGCAAAAGCTAACACACACTTTCCCTACTAAAAACAGCCATTATATTGCATCGTTTCCATGGAGCTAGAGAATGACACCATAGCATTCTACTACAGTCACATGACCGCTCTCCATAACAACATAAGAAGCTCAGACGCCTACACATGATCAGGTGACTCACATTACAGGCGTTACGCCTATCCAACGTGACCCCATCATTGATCCATCGGTTCTCCCAGGATGACGCGGCACGCAAGTACAGCGTGACCGCGTCATCATATCATGTGACCACATCGCAAATCCATCGGCTTTTCCGGGATGACGCGGCACGCACTGACAGCGCGACCGCGTCATTAGGTCATGTGACCACATTATTACTCCGTCGGCTCTCCCGGGACGATGCGGCACGCACTAAAAGTGCGACCGCGTCATAGGGTCATGTGACCACATTACTAACCCATCGGCCTCCCCATGATGACGCGGCACGCACTGACAGCGCGACCGCGTCATCAGACAAAGTGACCAATCACCTTGTGTGATGACGTGGAACGCTATAGCAGCGTCACCACGCAACTGAAAGTGAAAATTAAACACATAGTGCCACGTAGCACATCCGGGGAACCCAGCCACGTCACCACATTAAACATGGGACACATATGGACCTATCAGCTAAGTCTCCTCCCTCTAGATCTACACAGATCCACCCAGAAAATGGAGTCACACACAAAACGAAAGCACTATCTAGAGACCTATAAATGTGAGTAAATGTGTGTTTTATACTGATGTATACATAGGCTTGAGAAAGGTGCATGCTGCACCGAAACGCGTTGCCTCTTTGTAAATTTGCTTTTATACAAATAAAACCGAAGAAACCATCTTGCTTCCTGCCAATTCCATCGGCGACTAAGAGGACCCAGAGGAGTCAGCACTTAGAGGAGGGGGCTTCTTGTTTTATACACCCCCCTCCTTTTGAGTAAGTGCCTTTCTATTCTATTTCATTTCCTTTTTTCCGTCCTCCACAGGACGGAGATTGTTTAAACTCCGCTTGACTTGTTGTAATCTTCACGAGCGCATAGCTTTTTTTACTGAAACCCTGCTGATTATATACAGGGGGATATACATCCTGTATAAAGTGATATGTACCATGCTGGTGTAACCTGTGTATCTCCTGTATATAATTATATATGTGCAGCTGGTAAAACTTTTACCTCTCCTGTATGTATGTATGTATGTATGTATGTATGTATGTATGTATGTATGTATATATATATATATATATAATATTATATACAGGAGATACACAGGTTACACCAGCATGGGACATACCACTATATACAGGGGGATATACATCCTGTATATAGTGATATGTACCATGCTGGTGTAACCTGGAGATCTCCTGTATATAATTATATATGTACAGCTGGTATAGGTTATACCTCTCCTGTATATAATTATATATGTACAGCTGGTATAACCTGGGTGTATACTGTATACAGAATCTGCACTGAAATACAGCATGCCATGATTATTCCTCAGTGAGCGAAAACCCGCAATTGCTTTCCGCTCGTGTAGAGAAAAAACGCTTTTCCATAACATGCTATGGGCGGTACATGCTGCGGAATCTGTAGGCGGATGCCCGCTCCATATTCCGCAATGCAAATCCAGCCATGTAATGTGTGCTGTGCCCACGGATGTGAGGGGTTGTTGTGTTAAAACCAGCTCGCATCACATCATCATATTCTTGTGCGATGCAGAGAAAAACCAAAACATCGATCCTGTGTATGATCACATTCAAAAGAATGGGGTTCATATTCATGTGTGATCTGTACGTCTTGCAACGCACAAATCTCACACAACTTTTGCGGCCGTGTGAAAGCAGCCTAAGACATTACCAACAGGTTTTTATGTAGTCAAGGAAAGGAGTCCTGATGAGAAGACTTACAAAAAGGGTCTCGATCATGTTTGTAAATTAGCACGGTTTAGGTATAGGTACGGGTACAGATGGAGGGGGGGGCCCAGCTGAACTTTTGCACCTGGGCTCCTTAGCCTTTAGGTACGCCCCTGGTATATAGCATACAAAAATTGAAGTGATCTAGAGATTCCAGTATAATTTAACAACAAAAAGTAAATCAATAGCAATAGGTGGAAGAATTAAGTGAAGAAGAAAATAGAGAAAGGAAGAGAAAGTCAGAAAGGAGGGAGAGGGATAGTTTTGTGGTGTCTCGGATGGTAGTCAAGGCAATAGCACACTTATTTAAGACGTTGGATAGCCAAGTTGAAAAGGCTCTAAAATCTAGCCATATGGCCCAAGTGAAATAGAGGTTTGAAATAGCGTTTCCATCTAAAGATCCTAGTTCTTCCATATATCTTAGCGAGTCCACCTAAAAGCTCAATTTCATACTTTATGCAAGGACCATCTAGTTTGGACGGCATAAAATATATGACACTATGGGCTGAATCACAACTGCGCTTATTTCATCCCTGATGAGACTGATAGCACAGCACACTTTCACTATCTGGCTCGCATTGTTTGGCATGACAGCTAAGCTAGAGTTCAGACATGACAGATATATTTGGAGCAGTCACTATAGACAAAAGCTTCTTTCAGGCACTATCAGGTGTCAGCAGTTTGGGAGGGCTTATGGAAGCCACAATACTAGACAAATAAACAGCTGAGCATCAAACACTACTGTCTTTATTCTATGAAGCGTCTCATCAGCTTTCATTAACTGTGCTCATCTGTTTATGCTCCATTCTGTGCAGGAAATAACCATATCGGCCACATTTCTTCCCTTCGGCACTGGCCTATTTTTTCACAACAAAAGTGTCTTCTCAAACTATTTGAGTGTTGCTTTGTTTCGTAGTCACAGTGTTATTTACATGACTGGCACTTTAACAAGGTAAAACAGTCTAATGGATCACTTTTTATCGCAGTCAGGAAAATACAAGAATTTAGCGCACCCTGTGGAGCTTTGTTGGTATTTCAGTTTGCTCCCCTCCTTAGTTCCTTGTTGTCTATAGTAGAAATATAATAAGTGCATAAAACACAAATACAAATCCTTTAAGCCACTAAAATGCCAACAAGAGTGTCTCCATCCACAGTGCCCCCTTTAACATGCATATTGGCTATACTATTTTGTTTTAGGCTAAGTACAAATGGTGCAAAACTAATGTAACAAGAACTGCACTTTTTAGCTCTAATCTCAGTTTTGCCTGTAATAAATTAATACATGTTTCTATAATTGTTACGGATAGCGAGTGTGGATCCACTGGACCAACCAACCGGTTTGGCATTTGGGCTACTCCCGGTGTGGCTGGCCCCTAGTGGTCATGGGTACCACTGCAAGGCAATCTCAGATGGAAAACTTGCCCTTAGCTAACCAGGAAGATGGGAAGACCCCTGCCTAAAAGCAGGGTAGGCGTTCTGATAAGAATGGCCCCACTGTCTTCACCTTGGGGCTAACTATCTCTGACAGGACACAGAGACGATGTACTGAACACAGAGCATGCAGAACAAGACTGACTTACCACAGTGGCGGGAATGATTCACAGGCTGGAAGGAAATGGACAAGTGCACACAGGCTAAAGCACAAGGCAAACAATAAACAGATACAGGATCAAATAGACTAAACAGTCCTGAGACAGGTGACCTAGATGTGCTGGGTGTCTGAGACAAACACACAACAATACTGAGGCAAAGATTCCCAGCTCAGCTAAATAGGGAGGTAATTGTCAATTAAGCTGCAGCTGGGCTGTAAGCACTGAGCATTTTTCACTGACTAGACTATCTAAAATTTAGATTTAATTAAAAAACTGATTAAAAACATATAAAGGGTACAAAAAACATCTAGACATGAACAACAAAAAACTGGCATCAGTTGAAACTGAATAGAAAACCACCATTAGGATAGATAAGTGCGTTTATTAACTCTAGGTTACAGAAGAGTATTAACCCTTTCCAATCCACTGTCTGACGTTTGAAGACATTATGATTTAAGGCTCTACATCTCCGATGTTGGAAGACGTCCGTCTGGGTTCTCTTAGTGTATATTGCCAGCCTCTCTGCTGTCGGAGCCTATCCAACGTGTCACCTCATGCAGTACTAGCTTTAGCCGTTGTATAATAGCAGAAAAAGAGTATGCTCCCTTGCAAAACCAAGATACAAAATGGATTGGAAAGGATTAAGGTTTGATCAATTTCATCACACCAGACACAGAATCGCTTGTGGGGTGAGGTCCGTTGTTTCAGAACCGATATATCGGCTCCCCGTGGGTAATGGGGAGTCACAATAAATCAAGTGGTCCAGAACAACGGTCTAGCAATTAGTTTTATAACGAATGGGCTGATGGGTTTCACTTGAGGTGTAGATCTTCAGGGACCACTATAACTCATTATGTGTTTTCCCTCAATGGGGTAGACAATGTGCTAAATAGCCCAAATTGTTCACATAAGCCACCCAGGCGTGGGTAATATATATCTTTTCTCAGAACCTCAATAATTTATGATGGAGATGCTTTTACTTGCCCCCTCTGTTCACCATCCGGCATAAAGTTGAACACGAAAAGCATGGGGCCTTTTCCGGCAATCCACCATCAGGGTTGTTGGTTCTTCTATTCATCATCTTTATTATTTTTTCTTTATTTCTGAATCTTAAAGGGGTTGTCCCGCGCCGAAACGGGTTTTTTTTTTTTTTTAAACCCCCCCCCCCCCCCCGTTCGGCGCGAGACAACCCCGATGCAGGGGTTAAAAAAACAACCCCCACAGCGCTTACCTGAATCCCGGCGGTCCGGCGTCTTCATACTCACCTGCTGAAGATGGCCGCCGGGATCCTCTGTCTCCATGGACCGCAGGGCTTCTGTGCGGTCCATTGCCGATTCCAGCCTCCTGATTGGCTGGAATCGGCACGTGACGGGGCGGAGCTACACGGAGCCCCATAGAGAAGAGGAGAAGACCCGGACTGCGCAAGCGCGGCTAATTTGGCCATCGGAGGGCGAAAATTAGTCGGCACCATGGAGACGAGGACGCCAGCAACGGAGCAGGTAAGTATAAAACTTTTTATAACTTCTGTATGGCTCATAATTAATGCACAATGTACATTACAAAGTGCATTATTATGGCCATGCAGAAGTGTATAGACCCACTTGCTGCCTCGGGACAACCCCTTTAAGACAAGCCTCTACAGGATAGGTAGCAGTAGCCTCCTGCGAGAGAGAACCAGAATCTAATATCCAGAAACGGCACCAGTAATTCTAATAGATTATGTAAGACATCTACGATCTGGTGAAACCTAGGGGCCCGATATACTGCACAGACTGCTAGCAGAGATATAGACACTAACAGTAGTGAAGAGGGTGGTTATAAGTATCGATGAGCTTGGCAGCTGAGCATCCATGTTTTGGAAAGTAAACACAGGTCACGTCTAAAGAAATAAAAAACTCAGCTTGCTAAAATACGTTCTCTGGAAACACCCATGAATATTATTCCCCTCTGTCCACTCTGAACAAATTGCTTAAAGGGGTTGTCCCGCGCCGAAACGGGTTTTTTTTTTTTTCAACCCCCCCCCCCCCCCGTTCGGCGCGAGACAACCCCGATGCAGGGAGGTAAAGAAAGCTCACCGGAGCGCTTACCTGAATCCCCGCGCTCCGGTGACTTCTCTACTCACCGCTGAAGATGGCCTCTTCCTCCGTGGACCGCAGGGCTTCTGTGCGGTCCATTGCCGATTCCAGCCTCCTGATTGGCTGGAATCGGCACGTGACGGGGCGGAGCTACACGGAGCTACACGGAGCCCCATAGAAGACTGCAGAAGACCCGGACTGCGCAAGCGCGGCTAATTTGGCCATCGGAGGGCGAAAATTAGTCGGCACCATGGAGACGAGGACGCCAGCAACGGAACAGGTAAGTATAAAACTTTTTATAACTTCTGCATGGCTCATAATTAATGCACAATGTACATTACAAAGTGCATTATTATGGCCATGCAGAAGTGTACAGACCCACTTGCTGCCTCGGGACAACCCCTTTAATACTAGGGAAGAGATAAACACACTTCTAAACCAAAAGTTTCCCTGCTATCATGATCTAAACAAAGGGTGATGAGTAAGGATTTGGCGCTCACTAGAAGGATACTGGAGAGTGTAGTAGATGAGTGGTCTTGATTCCCAGGTGAAGATGAATATTCGTAGGTGCTGTAAACAATCTCATGAGAGAGAGCAGCTAGAGGGAAACTCCAGTCATGGCATGAAGGAGGAAGACATAAATGAAATAAAAGGGAAAAAAACCTCAGCGCTCGCACCGTAGAATAAATGAAAATGGAATGTACTGAAAAGACTGAAGTTATGTCACTTACTTCCAGGAGGCGCCTTTAGGGTAGGCGCCTCCTAATCCAAATAGGCGTATCAGAAATGGCACCGATCAACAATGATGAACAGGTTCCACGATTTTAATAAAATAAAATAAAATAATATATAATACACAACGCGTTTCGGCCGCACAGCCTTTTTCAAGTGTACATAATATGAATAAAACTGAACATATATAATGATAAAAGTACCTTGTAATCTTGTGACAAATGAGGGTAATCAGGCTGCCAAATCCAGACCGGCATCTGTTGTATCAGCGTCAATGCATATTGCAGAGGGAAGTGAATGGAAATATGCATTGACGCTGATACAACAGATGCCGGTCTGGATTTGGCAGCCTGATTACCCTCATTTGTCACAAGATTACAAGGTACTTTTATCATTATATATGTTCAGTTTTATTCATATTATGTACACTTGAAAAAGGCTGTGCGGCCGAAACGCGTTGTGTATTATATATTATTTTATTTTATTTTATTAAAATCGTGGAACCTGTTCATCATTGTTGATCGGTGCCATTTCTGATACGCCTATTTGGATTAGGAGGCGCCTACCCTAAAGGCGCCTCCTGGAAGTAAGTGACATAACTTCAGTCTTTTCAGTACATTCCATTTTCATTTATTCTACGGTGCGAGCGCTGAGGTTTTTTTCCCTTTTATTTCATTTATGATCTAAACAAAGATATTTTTATGAAAACTCCAGTAAGTGCAGACTGTTTTTTAGCTCAACTTTTATACCCGTGGTCGACACAAACTGTTATCCCCAGGATTAAGAGACTAGATGAACACAACCCTATCAAAATAGCTGACACATTCTAAGCGTATTATCAAGGCTTATATAATATTAACCCTTTATCCGTGCAGGATAAAAAGTGTTCAACTTATTGTACGTGTCTTAACGGACACGACAATACCAAATATGTGGGATTTTTTTATGCTAATTTGAGAAAAGGCATAAAAAGGGGTTTTTTGCATTTTTATTTTTTGTACATTATTTTGATCTTTTTTTACACCATTTTTGTCCCTCTGGGGGACTTACACCGTAGCACCTATGGTCGCTATGATAAGGCATTGCAGGACTTCTCTCCTGCAATGCCTTATTGCCTATTACATCGATCATAGGCAATAGTAATACAGGATGTCTGTAGGTGGTGTCCTGTTACCATGGCAACCAGCTGAGCTCTCTGCCATTACATCGCGAGAGTCCGCTGACGTCACAGAGGTAGTGCGCTCCCTCTGTGAACCCTTCCCCTGCCACGATCTACATAGATCTACATATATCGCAGCAAGGAATAGGGTTAACAGCGGGCTCCCGCTGCCAGATAGCGTGAGATCTGTCATGATCTTGCGCTATCCCCATGACGTAAGGGTACGTCATGTTGCTGGAAGTACCACTCTACTGACTCGAGGTATCTTTTTCTCTTTTGGTAGCCCTACGTTGGTTTTCCCGATACACCTGAATTTCAGAGCCTGATCTCTTTGGAAGTAAGCCCTCCCTTCTTCCACCACTTTTTTTTCTTCTTCCTTTTTGCTTACTCTGGCATAAGCCTATTTTTGTTGTATGTCTGGGTATGTTTGTGTATTTTATGTGATCTACACTGCAGAATCCAGATCCTGTTGGCATTTTTCACTCTTGTTCCATTATACTGGGATAACGGTACAAGATTGTGCTAGACAGTATCCTTGTCCTAATGTATTGTACTAATCTGTCTTGCTTTGAGCTAGTTCCATGTATACATTTATATCTTCACGTTTTCAACATATATGTTGTAATGTAACAAAATCAATAAAAATAAATAAATTAAACATGAAAGTGAATTCATAAATGGAGGCGATAGTGCTACCACACTGAGGCGGAATCCCGTGTTGACATGCCATTTTACCATAGATCATTTGTTAAACACCGCACGGTTTTGCAGTAAAGCTGCATGTCAGCGCAGTGTATGACATTGCCTTTGCCACACAATTTGAGTTCTCCTTCACAGGATAGGCCCTAAATACCACTTCTGGTATTCCCATCTACCAGGTGAACAAGGATCCACCAATTCCCTCCTGCCACGTTCTCCGTATACGTTAGTGGGGAAGTGGCTTTATACAGACGTGGCCACCTTTCCTCCAGCCATTGAAGTGTATGGAGAATGCCTGTCATTTAGGTGGGGCATGTAATCCTTGAGACTCAAGAAAGTTCAACTCGAATAGTAGTTTGTAACCTCTTTGTTATTGCAATGTGAGTAGTGTCTCACAAAGGGCACAATCTTGGTGACTAAACATAGAATTGATAACCTGACCGAATTGTGGGACAGAGTTTGGTGGTCATCAGTGGAATGAAGAAATCTCTCAATGCAAGGGCAGGCTCACACGGGCGTATGGTCAAACATAGCGTTTAACTGGCGTGTGGGCTGCAGTCACCGTGATTGTGATACACTGTCATACACTATCCTACACACACTGTCGTGCATTGGCTTCTTTTTAGTTTTCTTTTCACTTTACTTGTCTTGTTTCTGAGTAATATGTGTATAAAATGCCGCACATACGCAATGTAATGGTATATGTACAGTGGTTTCATACACACCCATAGAGAACAATAGGGCTCTATCACGCGTATTAAGCGCACATAATAAGTAATGAAATTACGCTTGGCCTAACACTAAAAAGTTGCCCATAGTAATAGCAACAGTCCATTGGTTTTGGCCAAAGTATAGCTCATAGTAACCTGGTTGTCCATATAAGGGCTGTTGCACACTGGCGATAGACTTTCCTGCGATGCGAGAGTGAGGGAAAAGCATGATTATGAAACTAATGATTTTCAGTGGTTTCATTCTTATTTGCGATGTGTTTACTGAAGCTTTGCTACGATAAAAAAAAATCTGTGATATCGCCCATTGTTTTCCCATATGGGGAGATATGTAAGATATCCCCTGTAGCTATGGCCCCCTCTCTCTCTCCTCGCTATGGGGGATTCCAAGGCTGTTTTGTGATCTTCTACCATTGATTTCAATGGGCCCTCATCCTCATTAAAAACAATGGGCGACACCACTGATTTTTTTAACGCAGCGAGGCTTGAGTGAAGACATCGTAAATGAGAATGAAACCATTGAAAATCATTGGCTTCATAATCATGCGTTTTCACTCACTCTGGCATTGCTAGAAAACCTATCGCCAGTATGTAAGAGCCCTAAAGCAATCATACCTAGAAAGCCAAATCCTGGGATGGGCAAGTCAGACAGCAAAGTCCCTCCAATGCGATCAGCACTAAGGGTTGTAATCATAGTGATTACGAGTTGATAACGAAGTTTCGCAGCAAGGCTGATATCGGTATCAAGTAGACAGGCAACAGGTGCATTGGCGTGTCCTTTTCAACAGCTGTGCTGCTACCTATTCCTGTCTTGTACCTTTATTGTTGGAAATAGACTCCCAATAATCAAAAATGGATAGCCTATGCTGTTAGGCCAGTCTTACACGACCGGATTTCAATTATGGAATACACGATTATCACCCGAGCAGATGATCCGCGGTATTCCACATAAACTGAAAAAATAGAAGATTGGCATGTCCGCTCAGATGAGTGGATAGCGAACGTGATTTTCACGAGTGGATTTAAAATCTCAGTATGTTCTATTTTTATGCGGAATCCTCACGGACGGCTTCCATTGAAGACAATGGAAGCCGTCCGACTTGTAACCCATCGCAAGTGACATTGCGGATGGGCTGCGGGTTCCTGCGTCATCGCCTATAGATCGCATAGGAAAAACTGTCTTGGCTCTATAACAAATCTAGCACACACTGTACACTTACAATATCTTGAATCCTTAGGTCTATAAAACCTAAAGCTAGGCTAAGAATCACATACCTGCAATTCCATCTGCACACAAAGATAAACATTGTATTTGTTTTTCCAATGAAACAATTTATACGTTTTAAGACTCAGTAAGGCTATATTAGATCAGATCACCAAGAACCGCGGTGGACCTCACTGATTTATGATAGCGTGGGCCAGGCTGACAGGATATTGATGCTACAGATCGATTTTTGTATGCAAAAAACCATGCAAAGAATCACTGACAGATATCTAAAAATGGTTTCGTGAAGAAAGCCAAAATCACCCAAATAAATCTGAACATAAAACATGACATACAGTATTAGGAATCCTGCAGATGAGTAAGACTTTACTGGGAAGCTCTCAATGAGTTTATTTTCCAGTATGTCTTTTCCTTCCTCCACTTGCGCTGTTTACTCTGATGCTAATGTGCCATCTAGTGGGCAACTGAAGTAGCGACAAGTTCAACGAGAATTAAAAAGAAACTATTCCAACTATATAAGGACTCGGTCACGTCTGCACTTTTGTTTTCTGTTTTACAGTCCTGTCTGACGAGCAGACAAATGGAAACCGGTTCTGCTTAAGTTCCCATTGCTTGTAGTGGGAACTTCAGTACTCCAATTCAGCTTAGTAGGCCTCCGTTTCAGGTTTTTAAAAAAGCAGACTACCGTACTATTGTTTCCATGAGAAAAAAAGGAAATCAAATGGAAAGGAACACTTCCATTGTTTTACTTTGTAGTAAATAAGTAACTGGAAGGAAAGGATCCCATTTGATTCCATTTCTAAAGTCTGTTTAAGGGTTCCAACCCACTTGCGTTTTTTTAACGCTGCGATATCGCTGCGTTTTTTTAACGCGATTGTCAACGGGACCTTTTAATGTTAAAAACGCATCGCACAAAAATCGCAAAGCACAAACTTGCGATGCGTTTTCTAATATTAGAAAGTACCTTCCTATCCTGTAATGTGGATGACCGTGACAGCTTGCCGTCGGTCATGTGTAGTACAGGGTTTTTTTTCTAAATATTTCTATTTCCCGTACCTACACATAGAGATGACGCGGATATCCACGGCCCATATACAACGTTAATTGCGTATGGGCTGCGAGTCGGAGTCACTGTAATATCCTATTGAAATCAATAGGTGTGCGTAAATATGCTGCTGAGCCGGAAGAAGACCGCTGTGCCTGCATTGAAGCACTCTTAGTTGGAAATGCAGGCATAGTATTCATTGAATTGAATTCAAGGGCTGTGACAATGCGGAAAGACAAATCTGCTTCTGGTGCTGTCCGCACTGATGGTGGGCTTGGCAAGCAGCTAATGAGCAGGAATCCTGGGGTGTGGAACCCCAGCAATCTACTATCGTTGACCTATCCCGAATCCCGGGAAACCCCTTTATTGTGCGTTCACACTTAGCCAGGTTTAGTGTAGAACAAAAAAAAAAGAATACATCACCTAAGAGTCGCTGTCTGTCTCCTCTGCAGCTCCGTCAGACTTGCTTGTAATTTTTAGCCAGCAGTTCCTTGTTGAGAGGGTCACAATCCCTGCCTCCAGGAAGCGCCAGCTATGATTGGTTATCGAGCGCCATTGGTCAGCCAATCACGGCAGTGCTCGATGAATCAATCACAGCAATCACATTGAATGGCTGTGATTGATTCATCAAGCGCTGCAGTGATTGGTTCTCGAGCACCGCAGCTCAGCCAATCATAGCCAGCGCCACGTGCGACTTTGTAGCAACACAAAATTATGCAAAAAATTGCAGTGATATCGCTGACACCTGTGTGAAAGAGGCCTTAAGCTGGATTCAAACAAACAGCCATATTTAAAAGGGGTCATGTGCTTTGACCAATCCCTACTTATTAGAAGTATTTAGAGTTCTGTATCCGCACTCATTAGAGGAGGTTTCAGATATAGTTATATTAAATACATTGATATGAGATATTGATGCTATTATTCAAATCTTTATAAGGGTATGCAATATAGATGGGACTCCCCTGGTATAGAGCCAGTCTCAAATGACAAGGCTCCACACCTATGGTCCAGGATTGCAATCTAATATCCTCGTGGGTAATCCTGCTCTGTTGGTGTTAGTCAGTGGAACGGCATAGAAAAGGGTCTGGGGTCTGTCTGCCTCAGTAGTAAACAGTAGGCTCAAAGTCAAAAAGACCAAATAAAACTATTCTACAATGGAAGCCAGCCACGCGTATTCCCGCCGCAAATAGATCATGTGGCTTTTTCCTTTCACGCTGTAGAATTCTGCGGTGAAATACCTCAGCGTGAACATTCAGCTATTAGGTTCAAATGAACCTAACAGCTGCGGACAACGCTGTGGATCTCCGCCGCGTGAAATCCGGAGGTGGGCATTAGCCCATAGGCCGTTATTATGTGTATCCAGTATGTAAAATAAAGAATGCAATAAAATTGTAACAATTGTTTCAGTTATTTGGAAAATCTGTAGAGCTACAGGATGATGTATGGAGTGTGTGCGCCACCTAGTGGTCAGAAAGTGGTGATTTCCAATGACTTTCTAAAATACAGAATTTCTGCAGAATGTGAATCAGTGTTAGTCCGTGTTGTGGGAATGTCTTTACTAATATGTATAATGAGCGGGGGTCTTGCCATAAAACTGCTATTAAATGTATAGTGCAGAACTTAATCCATGATAAGTATTGTCGTATATAGAAGAAATAGAGCCATATAGCAAAGATCAAAATGGGCCCATTATTAAAGTGCTGGATTTTGGCATCCAGGACAGAGGGGTCTGGGGTCTGTTATTTTTCCCCACTCTGATGACCCTTAAGAGGAACCTAGTAAAGAAAGTCCATGAGCAGCATCAAGGGCGCAAAAATGTTACATCAAAGCTGATGCATCTTTATTTATTGCACAAAAGATCTGCACAGGCATCACCTACTCTAAAGAGGTCCGCACTGCGCATGCATGAGAACCAGTGGCCCATGAGACTTATGGCAACGCGTCGTAGTGTCCCGAAGGGTATCACTGTGTGTGCGCAGGGATCCCCTCACATTGTGTGTTTTCCTGCAGCGCTAATGTAGTATATTCTCATCCGTATACCAACCAGGTATCAGAGCCGCTCACTTAGTGTGGATATCTGCCTACAGCAAACCCTGCTATAAAATTGACACTTTCAATAGAGGACTAATCCTGTCTCTGTTTCTCTCTCTTTCTCTCAACACTTCTCTCTGTCTTGACACTTCTCTCCCTTTTTCTAGACACTTCTGTTTCTTGCTCTCCACTTTTCTCTCTGTCTCGCCACTTCTCTCACTCTCTTTTCACTTCTCTCTCTTTCTCTCGACAATGCTCTTTCTGTATCGCCACTTCTCTCTCTCTTGCAGCTTTTCCTCTCGTCACTTCTCATTCTCACGGGTTCTCTCTTTCCCTGCTTGTCTCTGTCTCTCGCCGCTTGTCTGTTTCTCTCTTGCCACTTCTCTCTGTCTCTCCACTTCTCTCTCACCATCCATTCTCATTCTTCCCGCTTTTCTCTCTCTTTTGCCGCTTTGCTCTGTCTCTCTCGATCTCCCCGCTTCTCTCTTAACCTGATATCGCCCTTGCCCGTGTGAAACCAGCCTCACTCTCTTGCTGCTCACGTCTTGCTCTGCTTTGCAACGCTTCACTCTCCCTAGCGGCGTGCGCCCATAAACTTAACATTGCAACTTTGGGCTGCCCTCACAGGTCACTCAATGTATCAATGTCAAATTTTAGGATTTTAGAGTGCTGGTGAGGATGTCACTAATGAGACCAAAATCATCCACCTAGGGTCAGAAAAAAGGTGCAAGAAAAAGCCTCTACACATTCCCCCAAGCGCTGATCTAGGTTTTGCGTCTTCTCTTTGATTAAGGTGACCAGATTTTCCCACAGTCAAAACAGGACAAATGGGTGTGGTCAGGGGTGACGTATAATGTAACGTATGTCGTTATAAAAAGTACAGGGCCATTTCAAAAAAAGACAGAGCAAATTACGCAGCATTTCTGCTTGCAAAAAACCTATCAAAATCCAAGCCAATGGTGCAAATTGTAACTGGAAATTAGCCGCGTACCCACAACTGATTTCATACTATGCGGCGCTCCCTCTCACCCCCTCCGGATGCCTTCCACTGTCAGTGCTGCCCGGCTTCTGGTTCCCAGCAGCCTGTAGTGCCCTCACTTGACCAGCATCACCTGACCCTGACCAGTGGCACCGCACTTGTCCAGGGAAGCCTACAGAGGAGGTGAGGGGGAGCGCCGCATAGCATGAAATCAGCTGCGGATCAGCTGGTTACCAATATGGTGACCACAGGGTCCCAAAGTGGGACGTCTGGTCACCTTATTTTGATCTATATAAGTTTGTTGCTGAATCCGTTGCATAGATTTCTGCAAACATGAGTCAGATGGATGGAACAGCCACAAACAAATCGGCCCATGTGAACATAATCTTGATTGTGGCGTTTAACCGCAATTTCCAGAGCGTCATCCCGACGGCCCCATTACATATGGAGGTTGCCCTCTGACCCAGGTAGGGACAGGAAGAGTTTAAAAGCACCTCCCTTTCCACCCGTGCTTCAGTGTCTTCCTGTCCCTACGGTGGGACAGAGGAGCAGCTCCAGAGCTGCAGGAGATAGGAAGCTGCGAAGGCAAAGAAGACTTACCGCAACGAAACTTACCGCACGCTGTGCGGCCCCCCTGGAGGGGTAGAGGTCGGGGCCGCACACTCAAGAGTCCCTGCATCCCCGACCTGCGCCGCCGACGGAGCCGTCAGTCGCCTCAGTAGCGCTGGTCTCCCTCGCGCGGATCGCGTGTTCGGGCCGCCGCGATGGGATAGTTCCTCCTGGCAGGGGAACGGCAGCGGCGGCCTCCCTGGACCTCGGGCGCATAGCGGTGACGTCATCCGGCGTGGTGACGTCACGCGCACAACGTAGGGGGCGTGGCTACCGGCGAAAACCCGGAAATGGCGCCAAATTTGAAAATCCTCCCCATAAAAGCAGGCTAAACTCCATGGAGGATCCTGCCGACTGCCAGACAAGTGTATGTGAGTATGTCTACCCGCGACAGCTCAGCACGTGAGGGAGAGATTGACACCCTACCAACTGTAAGTAGGCTATACGCCAAAAGATGCGCAAATGGTCACTTGTACAGCGGATGCATATATGTTCCCTTTCTTGTCTCCCCTCTCCCCCACTTTCATGGGTAGATGGATAAGGAGGGTCCAAAGAAAACGGACCCGAGGAAAAAAAATCGAAAAAATGCGTCCTCTGCAACAAAAGGCTCGAGGAGAGCTATAAAAAACCCCTATGTGAGGAGTGAGTGTATTACCGCAAGTAATGCTCCTGAATCCAATGCTTGCACTGCTATAATAGTGAATTGCTCTGCCTTCACAGATGCACGGGGAAAATTCTCGCAGAGGAGAAAGCAGCATTCAAATCCGATATCCGCTGCATGATAAGGGAAGAGCTGCAGGCTTCCATGGCGTCCCTTCCCCAGGCCCAGCCAGGTCCGTCACGGGTCCCTAAAAGACCTAGACAGACCGAGTCGGCGAGTTCGGTCTCCGGCGAATCACTGGAGCTCCTGTCCGAAGGGGAATTAGAGGACCCACCAGTTCCCATAGAAGACGAGAAGAAATATTACTTCTCATCAAGCGACATTGCGCACCTCATCAAGGCGGTGAGGGAAACAATGCAAATCGAGGAAGATAACCCGCCGAGAACAATCCAGGATGAGATGTTTGGCGGCCTCCGATCTAGAAGAAAGATCATGTTCCCAGTCAACCAGACGCTGCAGCAAGTGATCACAGACGAATGGCAGGAACCGGAAAAAAGGATCACTGTTCCAAGAGAGATCCGAAACCGGCTCGCATTCGCTACCGAGGACGTCCGCCTGTACAGGGAAACCCCTAAGATGGACATCCAAATCGCAAAAGTGGCCAAGAAGACCCTCTTGCCCTTCGAGGACACCTCCCAGCTATCCGATCCGATGGATAAAAAAATCGACGGATTAATGAAGAAAGCCTGGGAGGCAACATCCCTCACCATCGAGGCTAACATAGCCTCAACCTCAGTGGCTAGATCCATGGCGCTCTGGCTAAACAGGCTAGAAGCCTCCATAAAGGATCGGGCCCCCAGAGAGGAGTTGGCCAGCTGTCTCCCCCTCTTAAAAATGGCTACCGCCTTCCTGGCTGACGCATCAGCGGAGACGGTAAGATACGGGGCAAAAACCGGAGTCCTCAGCAACTCAGCGAGAAGGGCACTATGGCTGAAGACTTGGGCCGCAGACATTACATCAAAAAATAAGCTCTGCGCCATCCCCTTCCAAGGGGAATATATGTTTGGGACCGTCCTGGACAAAATCCTGGAAAAAGTCGGCGACAAGAGTAAAACCCTGCCCGACAGACAACCTTTCAGGAAACCATCCTTCCCGAAGAGGACGCGCCAGCCTCCTCCCGAAGTTAAAGGGAAAGGGAAGACGGGAAGATGGTCATACCCCAAGGGAGGTCGGGGTAAGGAAGTCCAACCCTCCCCTGAACAAACAGGGGGTAGATTAGCGGGCTATCTAAGCCAGTGGCAAGGGGTAACGTCTAACCCCTGGGTACTCCGAATAATCGAAGCAGGGTACCAAATTGAATTCCACTCGCTACCCCCTAGGAGATTCCTTATAACCTCCCCGGGGTCCCTACAGGAACAAGGGAACCTCATAAAAGGCGTTCAGGAACTTAAGGACCTAGGGGTCATTACACAGGTCCCCGATTACGAAAGGGGTGAGGGATTCTATTCCCCCCTATTTCTAATAAAAAAAACGAATGGTTCCATTAGGACTATATTTAATCTTAAAGCCCTAAATAAATTTATCTCGTACAAAAAATTCAAGATGGAAACAGTAAGATCCATCGTCCCACTAATAGATCGAGATAGTGTAATGTGCACCATAGATCTTAAAGATGCATATTACCATGTCCCAATAACGGCAGCCCATCACAAGTACCTGAGGTTTGCTCTGCGGGAGGGAGACAAGATCCAACATTACCAATTCACGGCCCTTCCATTCGGAATCTCCACCGCCCCTCGGGTATTCACGAAAATCGTAATAGAGATGGTAGCCTATTTCAGGCGGAACCAGATCCGCATATTTCCGTATCTGGATGACTTTTTGTTGGTGTCAAGGACGGAGAAGACCATGCGTATAGACCTATCCATGGTCTTGTCCACCCTAAACAGTTTAGGGTGGATAGTTAACAAGCAGAAGTCCGACTTGAACCCTGGTACACAAAAGGTGTACCTGGGAGTATTCCTAGACTCCCACATCCAGGAATCCCGGCTTCCATCATCTAGGAAGGAAGACCTCACCCAAAGAGTAAACTCCTTCTGTCAGGCTACGGCGGTTTCCATTAGAGAAACAATGAAGGTGCTGGGCATTCTGACAGCTTGCATTCAGATAGTCCCATGGGCACAAGCCCATACCCGGCAACTACAAGGATTTATCCTTGCCAACTGGGACAAACGGCAGACATCCCTGGATAAGAAGGTGAGCCTGTCCGTCCGAGTCAAAGAGTCCCTGCGCTGGTGGACCTCACAGAGGAACCTAAGCAAAGGTACCTCTTGGTCACAAGAATCTACCGTACCCATCACAACGGATGCCAGCAAAACGGCATGGGGAGCCCAAGTAGCCGACCAAAATCTACAGGGAATCTGGGACCCCCAAGTAGCTAAACGCTCATCCAATTTCAGAGAACTAAGGGCAATCTGGGAAGCCCTTCAGGCGGCAGAACCCCTTATAAAAGGAAGGCATGTCAAAATTCTAACCGATAATATGACAGCCCTGTCATTTGTTCATCACCAGGGGGGAACGCGACACCCGCACCTGCAACGACTGGCAACAGAGATACTCCGCTGGGCGGAATCCAACGTGCTGTCCCTCTCAGCGATCCACTTAAAAGGGTCCACAAACGTCGCTGCCGACTTCCTGAGCAGACAGAGCATTCATCCAGGAGAATGGGGACTGAATCAGCGAGTCTTCGACCAACTAATCTGCCAGTGGGGAGAACCGCAGATAGACCTGTTCGCCACGAAGAGAAATTCAAAGTGCCAGGACTTTTACTCGCTGAACCCCAGAGACAATCCACGCGGGGTAGACGCCCTGTCCCAAAGCTGGGACATGGACCTAGCCTACGCCTTTCCTCCCTTCCCACTGATCCCCCGCACCCTCAGGAAAATCCAAAGCAGCCGGGCGTCAGTCATACTAGTTGCCCCTATGTGGGACAAAAGGCCCTGGTATCCCCTGCTAAAAGCCTTGGCGATCCGGGGTCCATTCCTACAACCAGCCGTAGAAGATCTTCTCCTCCAGGGCCCACTAACATACCCAGGGGTCGAGAAATTGAAGCTAGCAGCATGGATGCTGAAAGCATGATACTGCGTGGGAAGGGACTCTCCCATAATGTAATTACTACCCTAACAAAAAGCCGTAAACCTATCACGACAGCTATCTACGATAGGATATGGAAGAAATTCACAGAGTTCTGTAAAATAGAGCCGGGGAAAATCCCAGGGATTGACATTCCCGTAATCCTGGAATTTTTGCAGGCAGGCCTAGAAAAAGGCCTTAGTCCTAGAACCCTTAAAGTTCATACAGCAGCACTAGGGTCCTATCTAGATTTTCCCTTGGCAGAACACCGCTGGGTGCGTAGGTTTCTCAAAGGGGCAGAACGGCTTCGACCCTTTGTTAGAGAAACCTTTCCTACCTGGGACCTAAATATAGTCTTAACTAGCTTTTGCCAACCCCCCTTCGAACCCCTCTCACAACTCTCCTTGAGGCTGCTCACACTAAAAGTTACCCTTTTAGTTGCCATAACTTCGGCTCGGAGAATAGGGGAATTGCAAGCATTACATTGTATTGAACCATACATGGTAATACAAGACGACAGGATTACCTTCAAACTAGACCCAGCCTTCCTTCCGAAGGTAGTGTCAAAATTTCATAGGGAGCAGACGATCACTCTGCCCTCCTTCTGTCAAAATCCCCGCAACGAGAAAGAGAGAGAATTTCATAACCTAGACGTTAGGAGAGCTGTTCTAGCGTACCTAGAGGCCACCCGTTCTTTTCGTAAAAATAATAACCTCTTCATTCAATTTCAGGGGCCGGCAAAAGGAAAGACGGCAACTAAGAGCACCATCGCGAGGTGGATCAAGACCGCCATCCAAGAGGCATATAAAGCCAGGGGTCTCAATCCTCCGGGGAAAATTAGAGCCCACTCCACACGCTCTCTCTCCTCCTCTTGGGCAGAAAAAGGCCAGGCGTCTGCCGAGCAGATTTGCAAAGCGGCGACCTGGTCTAGTATACATACATTTACCCGACATTACAGGGTTAACGTCCAGTCGGACAAAGACCTGAGTTACGGACGTAAAGTCCTTCAGGCAGTGGTCCCACCCTAGGGCCACGTATAATTTGGTATACTCCATATGTAATGGGGCCGTCGGGATAACGCTCTGGAAAGACACGGATTACTTACCGGTAGTCCCATTTCCAGGAGTCATCACGACGGCCCATAGTTCCCTCCCCTTTAAGAATAATTTATGTTCTTCAAATGTAAATATGACCGAATAAAGGTAAAATTTGGTTTAGTAAACATTGTCCACCGTAATAATTTATAAGTCACTGAAGCATGGGTGGAAAGGGAGGTGCTTTTAAACTCTTCCTGTCCCTACCTGGGTCAGAGGGCAACCTCCATATGTAATGGGGCCCTCGTGATGACTCCTGGAAATGGGACTACCGGTAAGTAATCCGTGTCTTTTTATCGGTATTTTCAAAAGCAGGTTACTGTGTTCCACAGAGCTTTTTAACGCACCCCCTCATTGTAATGGGTGATGAGGTGCGATAAAAAGCTAAAAAGCACGCCAAAATAAAACAGACAGCACTCGAAAATGGTGGTGTTAGAAAACGCTGCGTTCGACCACAAGTATGCAAGGCCCTATTAAAATCAATGGGAGAGTTGTATCGTGATTAACACAGCGGTCTTAGGCCACTCTCACACATTCAAGCACATGTATGAGAGTGGCCTAAGAGTGCTATTAAACTGCAGCATTTTTTCCCTGCAGCATGCAGGTGGCGCTCCACTGATGGCACCCGGCCCCTGTACTTCTCAGTTCGGTGACCGTGACAAGTCCTGGTGCCGACTGCAAACAGTGTTTCCCTGCCTGCATTTTGGCGGGGAGAAACGCTACTGATTAGTGGTCACAGGAGGTGGTATCACCATGCAGATTCAGGATACAACGCAGCACAGAGTTACACGAATATGCACTTAGGAACTTAATGCATACTGTATACCAGGGTTCCCCATCTGTGGCATGTGACTCACAAGCCGCTGCTGTCTCACCAGTCTGTATGTTCACCCATCTGTGGTCCTTTTATGTCATCTTCCATATTTGCTTCTGGTTCCTTCTGTGCGGTGTCATGTATAGTCAGTGCCTTGCTGGACTCGGACCAGTGCTGATGGTATGAGGTGCGCTCCAGGCTTCTACAACAGCCTGATGTCCCTGATGGCTGAGAAACTGGGTTTGCTGATGGCCAAGTCAAGAAGAAGAGCCATGCGCAGGGAATAAGAAGCCCGGAGATGGCGGAGGGAGACCTCAAGTTGCATCTAGTACCATTGTGCAGAACTCTTTGTTGTTCAATCAGGGGTAGTCTAAAATGGGCTGATCTGACTAAGCATAGGTGCTGGCAGTGCCCGAACTGCCAACTTTACAAAGCATATGCACTGTGGCTGTGGAATACTAATCAGAGGCGGGAATGAGAACGAAGCCTGTGTGTACACCCAACAATTGGTGGGAGAGCAGCAGACCCCAGCCGATCAACTGTTTAAACTCTAGTATGGATAAGAAATCTGAACTAGAAACCTAAGTAAAACAGCAATATAACTATTAAAGGGCTTGTCCACCTCAGGACTTAAAGAAGTTGATGGAAAAGATCCTCTTTTATCAGCTGATCATCTGGCCCGCTGTCCAGTGCAGTGGGCCGGATGTTATCATCAGCGGATAGGGGCTGAATTGTGTGCTCCGGCTTCACTCCCATTGAAATCAATGAGAGAACCTCGCTGCTATGGCACTTCCCTCTCTTCTCCTGATCAGGACTGGATGAGACGTCCTGACTGACAGCAGGCCGGATGATCAGCTGATGGATGTTGTCCCAAGTGGCGGACCCCTGTCCATTAACTACTGATTACCTATCCAGAG
The DNA here is from genome assembly GCF_035609145.1 of Eleutherodactylus coqui. Taxonomy (NCBI): domain Eukaryota; kingdom Metazoa; phylum Chordata; class Amphibia; order Anura; family Eleutherodactylidae; genus Eleutherodactylus; species Eleutherodactylus coqui. The sequence goes on from NC_089845.1 coordinate 39,441,399, forward strand.
GATAGGTCATCAGTGTAAATGAGGGCAGACAACCCCTTTAAATTACATTTTAAAGGGGTTTTCTAGGATTTTCAGTTGATGACCCACCCTTAGAATAAGTCATTAATCTATGCCTGATGAAAGTCTGACTACTGGTATTTCCACTGATAAGCTGAACAAAGGGGCAACAGGGCTCACTGACGTGCCAGGCCTCATCCACTGTTGTATGCGGCACAGCAATGTATATACATGTGCAGCCTGGTACTGTACCTGAGATTTATTTTGCCTGTTCATTTCAATAGTCTAAGTATATGTCACAGCCTTAAGGCCCTTCTACACGCAAAGATAATTACTCAAATTGCCAAAAGATTGAAAGATTTAGCGATGGTTTTGCATAAAGTTACACACACAAATAATCACTTCATTAGCTAATTAAGCATCTATGATTTGCTCGAAGAGTTGTTTGCTCAGCTGGGCGTGTGTTTAGGATATTGTTATTGCTGAGCAAACATCTGGCTGACACATTCCATCCTTCTCCCTGCGGCTGAGTAAACACTGCTCTAATGGAATATGCAAAGCAAAACAAGGCCATTGCTGGCTGCTGGAAACACTGAACAAACTGAATGCAAACTGGAGTTTTGCCAGCCTAAAAACCTTCGCTAATGATAATTGTACAAATAGTACACGACTGCCCGTGTTTACATGTAACAATTATCACTTGTTTGCCGCTGTTTGAGCGAATTTTGAGCGATAACCATTGCGTGTAAAAGAGCCTTTATCTGTATGTGGTTGGCTGTGCTACATACTGCAATAAAGAGGCCATCGAGCTGTGTACTGTTGATCATGGGGGGTCCTGGGAGTTTGACGCCTCTGATCATATATTGTTGGTCCTTTGTAAGGGTAAATCATAAATGATAAGTCAACATTGTTATATAACACACCGCATTAACTGACTTTTTTACATCATCTCTCCATTACTGATCAATGAGTCCACAGACTTTGCAGTCCGAGCTCTAAATGGAACACTTACAACAAAGGCAATCACACCATGGCCTACCCAACGGCAGCCCTCTCCCGTAGTTACATCTCTTTGCAAGGATTTTTGCATTTTTTCCTGAGAATACAATAAAGAACTTCTATTCTCTACAAAAATTCAACCTGAGTCATGGCATTCTAACAAAGAAAGTCTAAGGCATTAAAAGCAGTCTCAACTAATCAGAAACCGTAAAGACAATCAGGTGACATTACTGTTATATTGGCATTCACCGTAAACTAATTTCCATTCCATATTATTAACATCTCTCTCCATATGTCTCTCTATCTGTAATATCTAATTTTTCAGAATTTTCGCGTAGGTTTGAAATATAAACCATAGTTACCGCAAAAAAAAACAAAACATTACCTAGCAGGCTCGGTCCAGGTCCAGGCCGCTGCTCACCAGAGCTCCAGCACGGTTCCCGCAGTCCTCGGGCACTTATACATCACCACTTCCTGGTTACCGGATTCATAAATCCCGCCCTCAGGAAGCAATGGCTGTGATTGGTTCGTAGAGCGCTGCATTGATTGGTTCTTCGAGTGCTGCGGCTTAGACAATCAACAGCCATTGCGTTGTGGGGGCGGGATTTACGAATTGGCTGCATTGTGTGGCTCAAAATACCGGAAGAAAAAGCACTGCATGCAGCCCTTTTTCTTCCGTCCAAAAGCCAGGCAGCGGAAATCGAATGGACCCCATCATAGTCAAAGTTCATTTGGCGGTGTTTGGTTCTGTTCTGAGACGGAGCCCTTCAGCTGCAAGGATTCCCCTTTCCTGCTCCCTAAACAGATTCTGCAATGGATAATGCACTCAGCCGGCCGCAGTACATCGGCAAACCAAATAATCAATGAACTTAAAAAGCCAAATCCCAATGCGCACTATTATTTGAACCGGCAGCAAAAAGGTAGAACTAATTTATCATCATCAGTTGGGCACAATTCCCCTAATTAATGCAACCCTGCAAAGATAGGCAAGAGGCAGCAAACACAAAGCTCTAATTAGTCCAGGGAAAATATTTGAGGTTGCCCATACACACCGCACAAAAGCATGTGGACTTCCGGTGATTGCCGTCAATGCCAGGCGGCACATGGACTTGTGTAGGGGGCAGCTGGAAATCTTTATGGGAAAGATCCATAGCATGTTCAGGTAACATCGTACAAACAGAGCTACGGCAATGCATCGCATAGAGATCAGAGCTTTTATGGGTCAAGTTCCCTACCAGGACATAAAAAAATGTAAAAAAAAACAAAAACAAACCCCCCCTTTTTTTTTACACTTTTCCCTATTTCCCTATCATATCTGTAATGGCCCATACAATGAATTGTCCACACAATTTATTCTGCACATCAAAAACCATTTAAAAAAAACGTTTAAAATTGAGGCAAAATGCCTATTTTGTTGATTTTACCTCCAAAAGAAATGCTGGAAAGGTGATCAAAAAGCAGTATGTAACCCAAAATGCTAAAAACTACAGCTCTTCACACAAAACAGCCCTCGCAGATCCACGTCCATAAAAAAATAAGGTTAAGGGACTTTAAATGCAACATTGTAAAAAAATCCCCAAAAAAGGGTTTTTATTGAGCAAAAGTAGAGAAACCTAAGAAAAAAAATATAATTTTGGTATAGCCATAATTGTACTGGCCTGCAGAAAAAAATGATCCTGTCATTTATGCTGCATGACTAACGCTGTAAAAAAGACAATGTCAGAATCGATGTGTTTTCCCTGCCCTCCAAAAAAAATGTATAAAACTCTTACAATACATTATATGTAGCCAGAAATGGGACCAATAGAAACTACAGCTTGCCACATAAACACACAAGCCTCATGGGGCCGACGGAGAAATAAGAAGGGTATGGCTTTTGGAAAGTGGAGATGAAAATCCCCCCCAAATTATTGCCTCCTTTTGGCCAAAATATTGGGTGCCCTGAAGGGGTTAAAGCTCTCTGGGTAATATTGCCCGTCCTTCAGACCCGCTACATATAAGTCAGAAGGTGAAATCTGCAACAAAACTAAGAAAAAAGCCCAGAAACTACATCCTCAGAAAGTGGGCTTTAATCCTAGAGGACGTAGTTTTATGCATCCTCTTTGGATTAATGCCCACTTGCCTGAGGACGTGACAGCTCCATGCTGTCGGTGCCCGCAGGTAGCCGACAGCATGGAGCTGTCATCCCAGGATGCGGGCAGTCCCCCCTGGTATTGCGATCGGCGCTAACCAATGGATAGCGCCGATCGCAAAAAAGTAAATAAAACTGTCAAAAAAGTTAGTTATTCAGCTGCCCTGATGGATCGGATCCACCACGGCAGCTGAAATTACTTACCCGGCTTGTCGGCGGTGTCCCACAGAGATCTCGTCCTCCCGGACCCGCCGGCGGCCTTCTACGCATGCGCGCCAGACGATGACGTCACGCGCATGCGCAGAAGCCCGGGAGCCCCCAGCAAATTTAAAATCTCCTGGCTCCCGGCTCCTGAAGGTAGCCGGGAGCCAGGAGGTGTTACCGGGGATCGCTGTGAGCGGTCCCTGGGCCCGCGATTGCCGCTATCCATTGGATAGAGGCGATCGCAAAAAAGTTGAAAAAGTAAAAAAAAAGTAAAGTTTCACCTCCCCTCATGGATCCGATCCATGAGGGGAGGTGAAAATACTCACCCCCGGTCCTCTGCGATGTCCCGATGTCCCGGGACCCGAAATCCCCGTCTGCGAATGCGCGCCCGATGATTGACATCGGGCACGTGCACAGAGGGGCTCGAGCCCCGGGAAATTCAAAATTCCTCTGCTCCCGGCTGCCATGTGTAGCCAAGAGCAGAGGGATGTCACCAGGGACATGATCACTGTCATCCAATAGATGACAGTGATCATGTAAAGTAAAAAAAAGTGTAAAAAAGTTAAAAAATAAAGTTTTAAAAAGTTTTAAAAAGTTTAAAAACTTGCGTTTCATCTCCCCCCCCACGGATCATATCCGTGAGGGAGGATGAAATGACGTACCTAAGGCCCGCGGATTTATCCGCGGACCTTACCCCTGCTTCTGCGCACACCGCCGTCGCCACAATGGCAGGCGCATGCGCAAAAGCTGTGATAATTTAAAATCTCCCTGCTCCTGGCTACAAAACTTAGCCGAGAGCTTGGAGATTTCACGGGGGGCCGCAGTGAGCGGTTCCTGATCACGTGTTCGCCGTTATCCAATGGATAATGGCGATCACGTAAAAGTAAAAAAAAGGTGAAGGTTCATCTCCCCCCACCGATGCGATTGGTGAGAGGAGATGAAACTTCTTACCGGAGGCCTGCGTATTTGAACCCCGACGCAATCTTCTTCCGTGAACTTTCCCGGATTCTGCGCATGCGACCGCCGGCAAAACACCGGACACATGCGTAGGAGTCGGGGAGCCCAAGAAATTTAAAATTTCCTTGCTCCCAGCGACCAACGGTCGCCGAGAGCCTGGAGCAGTGACGGGTGGCCTCGTTGGGCGGTCCCCGGTCACGTGAAAAAAAGGTAGCGATCTAACATAGGTTGGTCTCACATGACCAGATAGGAATTACGGATTCCGCATGCTTCTGATCTGCGGTAATACGCAGATCAATCGCATTGGATTACACTATTCCGCTCACATTAGCGGGTCGGAATTGCGTAATCCACTCGCAGAAAAGAGAACGCAGCAGGTTCTATTTTACCGCGGATATCCGCAACATAGAGCCCATTGTGCTCCATGGTCGCGGATATACCCGCAGCCCATATGCAACTACCTTGTATACGGGCTGCGGGTACCCGTGTCATCGCTAAGCGACGGTGCGGGAAATACAAACAAAAAAAATGTACTGCGAATGACCGCCTGTGTGAGTAGGCAGTTATGCGCAGTACATTACTCAGCCGTACGCAGGGTCACAGCCGGACTCACACCTACGGCCATGTGAGCCCGGTGTTATTCAGACCGCTACCTGTAATACGCAATTTACAAGAAGCCCCAGGAACGTTCGCCTTCCTGCGGTTCCAGGAGCAGCTTATTGAGCGCCTTCTGTGTGAGACCGCCGCACCTCATCAAGCTTACGGAGACTCACAGTGCGCCACTTTTTACACCCCATACCCGCTACTAAGGTCACGAAATACCCCCAAAAAGCATGAGAGGAGGGGGGATACACGGTTTTATTGCCCCATGTACCCATCCCAACCAGCCTCCGTAATTACCCCTGTCTTTGGAAATATTACACAGTTCACATTATTACTTTTATCTAAGATTTGGGGAACGCCGAAAAGGGCGCGGAGTGTGTGTGTCGGGGGGGGGGGGGGGGATATTTTTAAGGTGTTAATTTTTATTCCGTACAAGTGGGCAATGGGGCCTGTAATTTATTCAGTTGTACCCTGCAATCCAATGGGTGTTCCCTCCATTATAGGCCTTGCCATGTTTCCTGTAAGTAGATTAGGGCCACAATGGGTATGTTTTTGAACACGGGACAAACGGGGGTATCCATTTTGGGGTGAAGGTCTTCATTCCTATGTACACTGTACAAAAAAAACAGTTTTTAAATTGACAAAATTGCCAAAAAAATGAAAATCGTAATTTTTTCCTTCTGCTTTGCTTAGATTTATTCAAATACTGTGGGGTCAAAATACGCAATACACCCCTAGATGAATTCGCTGAGGGGTCTAGTTTTTAAAATGGGGTCATTTGAGGGGGTTTCTCTATCGTTTTGGACGCTCAATGGCTCTATAAGTGGGCAATGGGGCCTGGAATTTATTCCGTTGTACCCTGAAATCCAACGGGTGCTCCATCCATTATAGGCCTAGCCATGTGTCCTTTAAGTAGATTAGGGCCACAATGGGTATGTTTCTGAACACGGGACAAACGGGGGAATCCATTTTGGGGTGAAAGTCTTCATTCCTATGTGTGCTGTACAAAAAAAAATGTTTTTAAATTGATACAACTGCCAAAAAAATGAAAATTGTAATTTTTTTCCTACTGCTTTGCTTAGATTTATCCAAAAATTGTACTGTAAAAATACACAGTACACCCCTAGATAAATTCGTTAGGGGGTCTAATTTTCAAAATGGGGTCATTTGTGGGGGTTCTCTGTCATTTTGGCCGCTCAAGGGCTCTACAAGTGGGCAATGGGGCCTAAATCACCTTCATGCTAAATTTCTGTTCTGAAACCCACCGGCTGCTCCTTTCATTTTGGGTCCCGTTGTGCATCCAGACAAAAGATTAGGGCCACAATGGGTATGTTTCTGAACACGGGAGAAACGGGGGTATCCATTTTGGGGGGCAAGGCTTCATTCATGTGTGTGCTGTACAAAAAAAGCTGTTTTTAAAATGACAGAATTGACAAAAAAACGAAAATCACAATTTTTTCCTTTTGCTTTGCTTGAATTCATTCAAAAACTGTGGGGTCAAAATGGGCAGTACACCCCTAGATAAATTTGTTAAGGGGTATAGTTTTCAAAATGGGGTCACTTGTGGGGGTTCTCTTTGATTTGGGCCACTCAAGAGCTCTACAAATGTGCTATGGGACCTAAAACGCCTTCAAGGAAAATTTATGTTCTGAAAACCACCGACTACTCCTTTCGTTTTGGGCCCCTTGTGCATCCAGCCATAAGATTAGAGCCACAATGGGTATGTCTCTGAACTCGGGAGAAACAGAGGTATCCATTTTGGGGTGCAAGGCTTCATTCATGTGTGTGCTGTACAAAAAAAGCTGTTTTTAAAATGACAGAATTGACAAAAAAACGAAAATCACAATTTTTTCCTTTTGCTTGGCTTGAATTCATTCAAAAACTGTGGGGTCAAAATGGGCAGTACACCCCTAGATAAATTCGTTAAGGGGTCTAGTTTTCAAAATGGGGTCACTTGTGGGGGCTCTCTTTGGTTTTGGCCGCTCAAGAGCTCTACAAATGTGCTATGGGGCCTAAAACGCCTTCAAGCAAAATTTATGTTCTGAAAGACACCGACTACTCCTTTCATTTTGGGTCCCGTTGTGCATCCAGACATAAGATTAGGGCCACAATGGGTATGTTTCTGAACACGGGAGAAACGGGGGTATCCATTTTGGTGTGTAAATCCTCATTTTCATGGGCTCTATAGGAAAAAAATATGTCTTTAAAATGACATATTTGCAAAAATATGAAATGTTATTTTTTCTCCTCTAAATTGAATTAATTCCTGAAAAAAACTGGTGGGGTCAAAATACTCATGACACCCCTCAGTGAATACATTAAGAGGTGTAGTTTTTTAAATGGAGTCATTTGGGGGGGGGGGTATCTATTATTCTGACACTTATGAGCCTTTGCAAACTTGGCTTGGTGCAGGAAAACAAAGTGTTCCTCAAAATGCTGAAAAGTAATGTTAAATTTGTACGTCCTCTAAATGGTAAAAAAAAAAAACACAAAAGTTTTTCAAGTGTGCATTCAAAATAAAGTAAACAGATGGAAATATGTATCTTATCAAAAATTTGTACAGTATGTTTGGACATATTTGAGCTATTATGGTTGAAAACGTAAAAAAAAAATGACAATTTGTTCAAAATGTTTCCAATATTGGTACTTTTAATAAATATACACAAATTATATCGGTCTCTTTTTACAACCTAAATGAAGTACAACATGTGGCGAAAAAACAATGTCAGAATCACTGGGATATGTAAAGCCTTTACGGAGTTATGCTACGTTGAACGACGCATGTCAGATTTCCAAAATTTGGCTCCGTCACTAAGGCGCAAACAGGCTTCGTCACTAAGGGGTTAATAAACTGGATTAAATACATATTTTGTCATTCATTCCTTATTATTCAGTTGATCAGCCTTATATATCAGACTACTATGTGTGTTACTATAATTCTGTATACATAAAAGATGGATTTACATTACTGACTTTGTATTTTACTACTATGGTGAATTATTTAAGAAGTCACAGTGGTATGAGAATCTATATGTAATTTTTGAAACCCTTCACAGATATAGATAAAAATTAATAACGTTTATTAAATTATTTAAAAGACATTGGTTTACACTGACAAAAAACAACACACAAATCAAGACGGAACAGGGAAAAAAACAAAAAAAAACAAAAACAAAAGAGAGTACCCTGGTTCGGAGTTAGATGGGGAATTCGACACCTCAATAGTACATAGAGGTAAGTATATTCATCCCTTATAGTCTATATAGGAATAGTCCATAGGTATTAGCACAGACAAGTTTTGTCCAAGGGTAGATGGTGTAGAGCACGTCAAGTCTAGATATATGAATCGTGCTGGGATGTATTCAGACAAAGTGTGTATAAACCCTTAGATGACAGGACACCTATATAATCATATAATGAATCCCCAATGATACCACAATAATTGTTCGTAAATAGAGTTATTGTTTTCTGGGTCTGGTTATAGTGTTTTTAGATGTTAACCAAAACCCGCGGAAACAAGCTCTTTGTACCTTGGTAGTATTAAATCTACCAGTATGAGGCCAAAATTGGCCCGGCATGCGGCAAGTAGGAGTCTACAAGCTCACAGCTTGCTGTCATGCCATGTAATACTGTTAAGAGAATATGTTCATGCTCAAAAGTAGGCTCGACGCGTTTCCCTATCCGATTTTTTGGATAGTTCCTCAGGAGCAAAAGGTACGTATACCGTCAATTCATATATAGTCCTTTTTTGCTGTGGACCAGTCAGCACCAAGGTAGGTGAAGAACTGTAGACCAATCAACACCATGGTAGGTGAAGAAACCAGTATCTAAGTAGAAAGTTTTTTTGGTGGATTTATAGTTTAACCACCCGTTCCTTAAAGGGGTTGTCCCGAGGCAGCAAGTGGGTCTGTACACTTCTGCATGGCCATAATAATGCACTTTGTAATGTACATTGTGCATTAATTATGAGCCATGCAGAAGTTATAAAAAGTTTTATACTTACCTGTTCCGTTGCTGGCGTCCTCGTCTCCATGGTGCCGACTAATTTTCGCCCTCCGATGGCCAAATTAGCCGCGCTTGCGCAGTCCGGGTCTTCTGCAGTCTTCTATGGGGCTCCGTGTAGCTCCGTGTAGCTCCGCCCCGTCACGTGCCGATTCCAGCCAATCAGGAGGCTGGAATCGGCAATGGACCGCACAGAAGAGCTGCGGTCCACGGAGGAAGAGGCCATCTTCAGCGGTGAGTAGAGAAGTCACCGGAGCGCGGGGATTCAGGTAAGCGCTCCGGTGAGCTTTCTTTACCTCCCTGCATCGGGGTTGTCTCGCGCCGAACGGGGGGGGGGTTGAAAAAAAAAAAAACCCGTTTCGGCGCGGGACAACCCCTTTAATTGAAAAATACCGTGAAATACGGTTGTAGATTGTTTCTCGTGCTCTCACTAAGCGCTAAATCGCGTATCCACATTGACTGTCAGACCGACTGGTGTTAGAATATAGCTGTCGGTACTATTGAAAGATCAGTCATTAGTGAGATAGGTTGGAGCCAAGTAGCCCTTAATATGTGGCAGTTACTACACAAGAGATTGTGTCCGTGTAAGCAATCTCTATTGTGAGTCTGCTTTAAGAGGGTATATTTTGGCTAAGTGCTCAAATCTGCCATTAAGCCTGTACGAGGTTGCGTGAGCAAATCCCCTACAGGTTAATTCTTAGCGCCTAAGATATCAGTGATAAGGCTGTATGTCAATCCTTGGACAGCCGGAGCAGATGCTCCATTTATCACTCTATAGTAGCTCTGTAATGTTTAGAAAAAAGGGGGGGTAATACGAGAAACAATCTACAACCGTATTTCACGGTATTTTTCAATTAAGGAACGGGTGGTTAAACTATAAATCCACCAAAAAAACTTTCTACTTAGATACTGGTTTCTTCACCTACCCTGGTGTTGATTGGTCTACAGTTCTTCACCTACCTTGGTGCTGACTGGTCCACAGCAAAAAAGGACTATATATGAATTGACGGTATACGTACCTTTCGCTCCTGAGGAACTATCCAAAAAATCGGATAGGGAAACGCGTCGAGCCTACTTTTGAGCATGAACATATTCTCTTAACAGTATTACATGGCATGACAGCAAGCTGTGAGCTTGTAGACTCCTACTTGCCGCATGCCGGGCCAATTTTTGAGCCTACTTTTGAGCGTGAACATATTCTCTTAACAGTATTACATGGCATGACAGCAAGCTGTGAGCTTGTAGACTCCTACTTGCCGCATGCCGGGCCAATTTTGGCCTCATACTGGTAGATTTAATACTACCAAGGTACAAAGAGCTTGTTTCCGCGGGTTTTGGTTAACATCTAAAAACACTATAACCAGACCCAGAAAACAATAACTCTATTTACGAACAATTATTGTGGTATCATTGGGGATTCATTATATGATTATATAGGTGTCCTGTCATCTAAGGGTTTATACACACTTTGTCTGAATACATCCCAGCACGATTCATATATCTAGACTTGACGTGCTCTACACCATCTACCCTTGGACAAAACTTGTCTGTGCTAATACCTATGGACTATTCCTATATAGACTATAAGGGATGAATATACTTACCTCTATGTACTATTGAGGTGTCGAATTCCCCATCTAACTCCGAACCAGGGTACTCTCTTTTGGTTTTTTTTTTTTCCCTGTTCCGTCTTGATTTGTGTGTTGTTTTTTGTCAGTGTAAACCAATGTCTTTTAAATAATTTAATAAACGTTATTAATTTTTATCTATATCTGTGAAGGGTATGGTGAATTATTTCTATGGCTTTACTCTTATTAATGTTAACTTGAGGGATTTTTTAAGTTAAAACTTTCCTGTGAAAAGGGGTCCCAAGTGTGAATAATATAATTAGCAGTTTTCACTCACTTCTCCCCACTAACCGGCCAGTCCCCACCGGCGGCTTCGGGCTCCTCACTGACACAATTTTTCACATGGGGACTCCTTTTTGCATAAAAGTTTAAACTTGTACAACCCCTTTAAGTGATTTACTGAAACTTTTAAAAATATTTTGTATCATTGCTGATTCATTATTCCACATAAGTGCCTTAAGAGGGAAGAAATGTACCTTTTGGGTGAATAATCACCATAGCACCTGATGTGTTTGAGAATGCTGTATATTCTTCAGGATTATATATACATGGTATCTATGAATAAATACAGAGATATTTGGGTGACGAAGAATAAATATGGCGCTGGGATAATTTTTAAATTGTATTTACATCAATCTTTATTGACATTTTCTTTATTTCCTCTTTTCTGTGTAGAAGCAACAATGTGACCTCCAGGTAAGCTATGAAATTATAGTGTTCAGTTACTATACAGGGACGGAACATATACACATAATGTAGTGACAGATCTATAGGGACATTTACACATAATATACGAACAGGTCTATAGGGACAAAAAGTAGGTGTCAGCAGCACATCCATAAACCCATGTGGAGAAGCAAACGGAGAAAAAATGCACGCTCAATATTTGGACGGGGACTTCCACACCCACTATATTTAGACCCCAAATTTTTGAAAAAGAGCAGCATATAAGGTGCAAAAAAATAAAAATAATCTTTAAGTCGTCCTTGGTGTAGTTTTAATAGTTCCACAAATAGACAAGCAACGTTTCAACAGCACCCTGCGGTCTTTTTCAAGCTTGAAAAATACCACAGACTGCGGTTGAAACATTGCTTGTCTATTTGTGGAACTCATAAAACTACATCACGGATGACAAAAGGATTACTTTTCTTTTTTTGCACCTTATATGCTGTTTTTTTTTTTTAAATAATGTTTTTAGGTATATAGGGACTGCACTGGGATCTACATGTTTAATGCGGTTACACTGTATGTGTTTGTCCTAATATTAATCCCTTCTTCTTTCCCTTGTTAAGGATCATGGACGCCGTAGTTGGAATACTACGAATGTTATTCAGAAGAGGCGAGAGAGGACGGAAGAGGAAGAGGGATCTCAGCCCATGTAAGGAAGACCCCCCGAAGAGGAGGAGGGATGACCGGGCCCAACCACAGGAGGAGATGGCAGCGTTCCTCCGTGTCCTCGGTAAGACACATTGGCCTTTCCAATGGTTGTAGTGTTGAACCCTGTACACATTATCCAAGATGAAGCTGTCAGACGGCACCATGTCATTGATATTTGTATATTACAACAATTGGTGGTTTTTAGGTTGAGTTTACACACAGTAGATTTGTCACTTTACTGCAGTCACTAAACAAATTGATACATTTATTGATGAAATATTGATTTTTTTTTCTAGAGGAAAATTATTTCTGGATGTTTCTCGCCTGTGATGAGTGTATGAAGATATCCGACATGGTAATATTACAGAATATACACCATATATACATGTAGGGACTTAGGCTAATGTAATAGGCCTGGAGATACACCGCACTGTATAACCTGGTGACATAACAGTCATTATTAGATGTAACACTGAGATTTACCCATCCAGAGTAGTTATTATATCCTTTACTTGTTAGTAGTCGCAGCCTCTAACTGTCCTTCTCCTCCCACCAGTACCTCCTGGCGATGGTCCTCGTGTACTTCAGGAGAGCCGGACTCCGTACCGAGGAATATCGCAAGAACTTCTTCCCAGCTCTGTGAGTTGCTTTTATTATACCAGATCTGTAAATAGAAAAATGTATACTAAAACAAGTAACAGGAGAGTCCGAGTGAGATACGGTGAAGATTCCAGGATCCAGTAACATTCCTTCTACTAGTGTTCTTTAGCTCTCCCCTTTTCTCCTGGTCTCTCCTTCTTATATAGGTAATCCGTTCTACACTGTTCTGACTCGTTCTATCATCTCGTTTAATTATTTTTGCCAGGTTCCTAGCCAATCAGATGGAAGAGGAACTCCCGTTTCGGTGGCAGATCTACCCCTGGGCCTTAGGAGACACCTGGATGGAGAACACAGAAGTACTCCTCCAGCACCGGGACCAGCTGCTCCGCCGGATGGGATTTAGAGCTTGGGTGGACCGAACCACTTGTGATCTGGTTAGTAAAAATTAGAGATGAGCGAACGTACTCGTAATGAGTACTTACGCACCCGAGTACCGCCATTTTCGAGTACTTCAGTACTCGGGCGTAAAGATTCGGGGGGTGCCGGGGGGCGGGGAGAGGCGCGGCGGTGCGGGGGGTAGCAGCGGGGAACAGGGGGGAGCCCTCTCTCTCTCCCTCTCCCCCCCACTCCCCACTGCTACCCCCTGTGCCGCCACGGCGCCCCCCGAATCTTTACGCGCGAGTACCGCTGTACTCGAAAATGGCGGTGCTCGGGTGCGTAAGTACTCGTAACGAGTACGTTCGCTCATTTCTAGTAAAAATCATATAAAATACTCCAGTCTTTGATGAAGAGTCTGTGGTGCTAATGATATTCATACACTGTTTAATTCTAGGTCATGGCAGAAGCCCCTTCCCATTGGGCATGGACAAGAGAGCGGCAGCCGGATCACAGCTTGGCTATTCCGATATTCAGGATGGACGAGGAAGACTTTATCATCAGCCACAGACGGTTCCAGCATCCATACTGCATCCTCTGCAAGACCCTCCGCCGGTATCCAGTGTTGAAGAAATTCTGCCAAGCAGAGGAGGATCCCGACGACAGCCTCATCCCATGAGGACCGGTATAGTTTTTATAATTACACACATGCACACAGACACCATCTCACACATTGATGGCTCATACTCATACATGTGCGCACACACGTACACACCGTACAGCCATAAACACATTCAATAAACATCATTACACAGCGTAGGTAGTCCCATGCAGTCACTGTAGATAGTCCCATGCAGTCACCGTAGATAGTCCCATGCAGTCACCGTAGATAGTCCCATGCAGTCACCGTAGATAGTCACATGCAGTCACCGTAGATAGTCACACATAGTCACCGTAGATAGTCACATACAGTCACCGTAGATAGTCACATACAGTCACCGTAGATAGTCACATGTAGTCACCGTAGATAGTCACATGCAGTCACTGTAGATAGTCCTATGCAGTCACCGTAGATAGTCACACACCTTCACCTTGCACACATGTTATAGTGTTACCTCCCTTAGTATGCCCGGAGGAAGGGCAGTACAGCAGCCATGGTTTCCCTGCAGGCTTCCCCCACAGGGGTTTTTTCCTGTCCTGCGTGTTGCTGTACCCTCTTCGTGAGTGATGGGAGGTAACGACCAAACACGCATAATAAAAATAAATGTTATATTATCTAACTTACTATACTTGGTCTGAGTCATTTTTTCTATTTCTGTGTGATAGTAAAATCTAGTTTACAGGGGTCCGGTGTAATAATACTCACATATAGCCTGGATGTGCTATCAGTATGTGATCGGTGCCTTCAGACCACTGGGGTTCTCACTGATCATGAATATGAAGGGGCTGCTGTATTTCGGGGGTCACAGCGGTCCTTTCATTGTCACCAAAGCAAGATCTGCGTGTGAGATAGAAGAGGATATGAGAGAAGAAGAAGAAGAAGATATGATTGTCGACAATTCTGCTACTTGTTTTCATTCAAAAGGGTATCACACTGAATATTTCATGCAAAGACCGAAGTGAGCCTCAAGGCCGGAGCCTGAGACTATAACATGGCTCCATCCTGTGCCTTGTGGTTGCTGGAATCATGTAATAGCAGTGTGGGCAACAGTGCCCGAAACCCTAAGGCCCCCTGTCCACAGCTAAGGCAAAATATCACTAGCAATATTTTGATGCGGGGGAGGACGGGGGAGCGCTGTCAGGTCTCTGAGGTGAGCCTATATGATAGATAGGCTCACCGCAGAGAATCGCGGCAATCGCAGTATGCTGCAATTTAAATCTCCCGAGCAGAGAATCGCTGATCCACCGCTCGTGGACACCAGCGCTGCGCTTTCCATAGCAACGCTATGAAAAGCTTTACACAGCGTGACCCGCTGGCGATCATCGCCCGTGGACAGGCAGCCTAAGACTGACTGTTGTGCTAGACTGAAAATGAGTCCAAGAAATGTAAAGATACTGCCAAGCTAAATGCCTACCATTATTATAACCACCAAGTTGTGTGCCTTATACTGACTATGTAACCATCAAGCTTCTATCCCTTGTGACTGATTGCTATGCTTTGTGTCTCCTGTGTAATAAAGTATTCTTCTGTTACTGCTGTGGTCCGCCTTACTTATTGTGCCATCTTCCAGCATTACAATTGGGTCAGGTGCCACAGTTAAATAAATTGACCCATCTGTACATTCATGCTGAAGCAGCAATGAAGGATATGTATCAGCACCTGAGCATTGTTTGTTAGTAAGGCCAGTATCACACGGCTGAGAATCTCACGCAAATATGAACTTCATTCTTTTGAATGGAACCATACACATGAGCGATGTTTTGCCTCACTGCGATGCGACGAGGGAAAAAACCGTGACACGTTCTATTTTTTCGCGTTCCTCGGAATGCATCGCCCATTGATTTCAAAGGGATCTTAAATACATTGCATGGCTCCCGCATGCCATGCAATTGTGATGCAAGGGTTCCCATTGAAATCAATGAAAAACACTTCCGATGCTCAATCACGTGTGAAAGTCGTGCAAGAGGAAACGCAGGTATATGTGTGCGATATCGTGCTCACCCGCATGCAGGTAGCCTGAGGGCTCCTACCTACGTTATTTTAACGATGCGATATTGCTGCGTTTTTTTAATGCGATTGTCATTGGGACTATGTAATGTTAAAAATGTATCACAAGTTTGTGCGCTGCGATTTTTGTGCGATGCGTTTATAACATTAGAAGGTCCCATTGACATTTGTGTGAAAAAAAGCACCAATATCGCAGTTTTAAAAAAACGCAAGTGGGTGGGAGCCCTAAGGAGTATCTCTGTATAACTAGTCAACGAGCATCTTAGCTCTTGAAGAACCCTTGTGCATTCTTCCAGGTTTCGCTGATTTGCTGGTTACTGGAGCTTACTGGGGGGGGGGGGGGGGGGGGTAAAAAGATCTGCAAAGAAACGTAATTTAGTTCAAAAGTCAGGAAAATGTAGGCATCCAAACATTTGTAAATGTCACTTAGCCCTGTTAGAACTCTGAGCTGATGGGCCAATACGCAGTCACAGTCAGGTAGT
The DNA here is from genome assembly GCF_035609145.1 of Eleutherodactylus coqui. Classification (NCBI taxonomy): domain Eukaryota; kingdom Metazoa; phylum Chordata; class Amphibia; order Anura; family Eleutherodactylidae; genus Eleutherodactylus; species Eleutherodactylus coqui. The sequence continues at coordinate 39,457,422 of NC_089845.1, forward strand.
CACTGACCGCCCTACAAGTAACTTCTACTGAACTTCACACTTTTCTGAAACAAAGGGGGGCGGCTTCTTCATGCACAATAAGGAGATACATGACCCAAAGAGCTCCGCATGGTAGAGCTGCTGCAAGAAAAGCCATTGCTGCAACAATGTGCCAAAACAGGCCAGTTATAATATGGCAGCCGACACCTCAGGGGCCACAAAGCCCCTGCAAATAACCAATGTGAAGGGATGAGTCAACATGGTAGCATTGCCACAAGTAAAGCCAGTGGCTATGTGTTAGGCCTCATGTCCACGGGGAAAATCAGATCCGCTGCAGATTCTCCATGGAGAATCTGCAGCGGGTCCCTCCTGCCCCGCGGACATGAGCGCCGAAAATAGCAATTTAAAAGAATTTACCTATCCGGCGCGGGCGACGAAGGTCAGCTGTTCCTCACGGCCGGATCTTCATTTTCGGCCGGCGGATGAATTCCTGACGCCGGCGGCACGTCGCCGGCACGTCGTCGACGTGCCGCGCGCATGCGCCGGGCACATCCGCCGAGCCGAAGCAAGGGAGATGCGGCGGTGAGGAAGAGAAGAGCTTCGCGGTCCGCTGCGGGTGAGTAAATGCTTTAAATTCCTATTTTAGGTCTCCCGCGGATCCGGACGGCTTCCATAGGCTTCAATAGAAGCCCGCGGGAGCCGTCCCCGCGGGAGACCCGCATGAAAATGGAGCATGGTCCAGATTTTTTCATGCTCCATTTTTTTTTAAATCACTTTTATTGACGATCCGCGGGTATTTATGTACCCGCGGGTGGTCAATGCATCCCTATGGGGTGCGGATCCGCGCGCGGGAGATCCGCTGCGGATCCTAAATCCTATTTTCCCCGTGGACATGAGCCCTTATGGTGCCCAGCACTCACTATGGGGGCGTTCGGGGTTTTCTGACAGGGAATTGATTATTTCATGTTCCACACCGCAGCATGAGGTAGTCGGTGTGACAGTCAGTTCTGGCACTGAGTGCAGGAGCGCACGGCTCCATCAAGCTCAAAATGTAAGTTAATGGGCTGCAGTCTTATTAGCTTACTCTCTGTCCCCCAGTACAAAGTGTATGCGTCCATCCAGCGCTATCAGGGCCATCCGGCACTATCAGGCCCATCCGGCGCTATCAGGCCCATCCGGCGCTAACAGGGCCATCCGGCGCTATCAGGCCCATCCGGCGCTAACAGGGCCATCCGGCGCTAACAGGGCCATCCGGCGCTATCAGGCCCATCCGGCGCTATCAGGCCCATCCGGCGCTATCAGGGCCATCCAGGGCTATCAGGCCCATCCGGCGCTATCAGGCCCATCCGGCGCTATCAGGCCCACCAAGCGCTATCAGGAGCATCCAGCGCTATCAGGCCCATCCAGCGCTATCAGGCCCATCCAGCGCTATCAGGCCCATCCAGCGCTATCAGGCCCACCAAGCGCTATCAGGCCCACCAAGCGCTATCAGGCCCATCCAGCGCTATCAGGCCCATCCAGCGCTATCAGGCCCACCAAGCGCTATCAGGAGCATCCAGCGCTATCAGGTTTATCCAGCGCTATGCAGCCCGTCCAGCGCTATCAGGGCCGTCCAACGCTATCAGGGCCGTCCAACGCTATCAGGGCCGTCCAACGCTATCAGGGCCGTCCAACGCTATCAGGGCCGTCCAACGCTATCAGGGCCGTCCAGCGCTATCACGCCCGTCCAGCGCTATCACGCCCGTCCAGCGCTATCAGGCCCGTCCAGCGCTATCAGGTTTATCCAGTACTATCAGACCCATCCAGTACTATCAGGCCCATCCAGGACTATCAGGTTTATCCAGTACTATCAGACCCATTCTGTACTATCAGGCCCATCCAGCACTATCAGGCCTAACCAGCACTATCAGGCCTATCCAGCACTATTAGGTTTATCCAGCACTATTAGGTTTATCCAGTACTATTAGGTTTATCCAGTACTATCAGGCCCATCCAGCATTATCAGGTTTATCCAGTACTATCAGACCCATCCTGTACTATCAGGCCTATCCAGCGCTATCAGGGGCATCCAGCGGTATCAGGGGCATGCAGCGCTATCAGGGGCATGCAGCGCTGTCAGGGGCATGCAGCGCTATCAGGGGCATGCAGCGCTGTCAGGGGCATGCAGCGCTGTCAGGGGCATGCAGCGCTATCAGGGGCATGCAGCGCTATCAGGGGCATCCAGCGCTATCAGGGGCATCCAGCGCTATCAGCGCCATCCAGCGCTATCAGGCCCATCCAGCACTATCAGGCCCATCCAACGCTATCAGGTTTATCCAGCGCTATCCGGTGCATCCAGCGCTATCAGGCCCATCCAACGCTATCAGGCCCATCCAACGCTATCAGGCCCATCCAGCGCTATCAGGCCCATCCAGCGCTATCAGGCCCATCCAGCGCTATCAGGCCCATCCAAAGCTATCAGGCCCATCCAAAGCTATCAGGCCCATTGAGCGCTATCAGGCCCATTGAGCGCTATCAGGCCCATTGAGCGCTATCAGGCCCATCCAGCGCTATCAGGGGCATCCAGCGCTATCAGGGGCATCCAGCGCTATCAGGGGCATGCAGCGCTATCAGGGGCATGCAGCGCTGTCAGGGGCATGCAGCGCTGTCAGGGGCATGCAGCGCTATCAGGGGCATCCAGCGCTATCAGGGGCATCCAGCGCTATCAGGCCCATCCAGCGCTATCAGGCCCATCCAACGCTATCAGGTTTATCCAGCGCTATCAGGCCCATCCAGCGCTATCAGGCCCATCCAACGCTATCAGGCCCATCCAACGCTATCAGGCCCGTCCAGCGCTATCAGGCCCGTCCAGCGCTATCAGGTTTATCCAGTACTATCAGACCCATCCAGTACTATCAGGCCCATCCAGTACTATCAGGTTTATCGAGTACTATCAGACCCATTCTGTTGTATCAGGCCCATCCAGCACTATCAGGCCTAACCAGCACTATCAGGCCTATCCAGCACTATTAGGTTTATCCAGCACTATTAGGTTTATCCAGTACTATCAGGCTCATCCAGCATTATCAGGTTTATCCAGTACTATCAGACCCATCCTGTACTATCAGGCCTATCCAGCGCTATCAGGGGCATGCAGCGCTATCAGGGGCATGCAGCGCTGTCAGGGGCATGCAGCGCTATCAGGGGCATCCAGCGCTATCAGGGGCATCCAGCGCTATCAGGCCCATCCAGCGCTATCAGGCCCATCCAGCGCTATCAGGCCCATCCAGCGCTATCAGGCCCATCCAACGCTATCAGGTTTATCCAGCGCTATCCGGCGCATCCAGCGCTATCAGGCCCATCCAGCGCTATCAGGCCCATCCAACGCTATCAGGCCCATCCAGCGCTATCAGGCCCATCCAGCGCTATCAGGCCCATCCAAAGCTATCAGGCCCATCCAAAGCTATCAGGCCCATTGAGCGCTATCAGACCCATCCAGCGCTATCAGCCCCATCCAGTGCTATCAGGCCCATCCAGCGCTATCAGGCCCACCAAGCGCTATCAGGCCCATCCAGCGCTATCAGGCCCATCCAGCGCTATCAGGCCCATCCAACGCTATCAGGCCCATCCAGCGCTATCAGGCCCATCCAGCGCTATCAGGCCCATCCAGCGCTATCAGGCCCATCCAGCGCTATCAGGCCCATCCAAAGCTATCAGGCCCATTGAGCGCTATCAGCCCCATCCAGCGCTATCAGCCCCATCCAGCGCTATCAGGCCCATCCAGCGCTATCAGGCCCACCAAGCGCTATCAGGCCCATCCAGCGCTATCAGGCCCATCCAGCGCTATCAGGCCCATCCAACGCTAGTCATCCAACGAGGTGAGAGGAGTGCCGCATAGTATTAGACCAGCTGCAGATACATGGCTGATTTGCATTTAAAATCCGCACCAATCATACTCCAGTGCTCCAGCTAGGAAAAAAAAAAAGGCTTTCCTCCCTGTCTATTTTGAAACCGATCACAGCTCTGATAATGACCGCCATGGCCAAACTACTTCACTTTCCCATTACACTGGTTTTATAATCTCTAAGGGTGCATTCACACGAACGTATATCGGCTCGGTTTTCACGCCGAGCCGATATACGTTGTCCTCATCTGCAGCGGGGGGAGGATGGAAGAGCCAGGAGCAGGAACTGAGCTCCTGCTCCCTCTCTACCCCGTCTGCACTATTTGCAATGAAAGGAGGCGGAATGGGGCGGGGCTAAGTGCCACGAATTAGCCCCGCCCCCGCCCCTCCTCTCCCCATTGCAAATAGTGCAGACGGGGTGGAGAGGAGGCAGAGAGGGGGCGGGAGCTCAGTTCCTGCTCCTGGCTCTTCCATCCTCCCCCCCTGCAGAGAGAGTCAACGTATATCGGCTCGGCATGAAAACCGAGCCGATATACGTTCGTGTGAATGCAGCGTAAAAGTTGTATTTTCCTTCATTCAGTCATTATGCGTTATTTACAACTGGAAAACCCCTTTTAAATAGATGTTATCACATGTGCAATAGGTTTGCTTGAATGTGTTAGACCCTATTTACACTGACAGATGATCACTCACAAGTCACTCAAATGACAGTTTGAGTGACCGTTTTGGGCAATCATCTTTGCATAGTCTACAGCAGCTAAGCAGCTACTAAAGAACTATGCAGACAGAGCAGGACAAACAATACAGCTGTTCTGCATAAGCAAACAGCTGTATTGTTCTCTGCAATTACAGCTGGCGTCCCACTGTGAACTACCAGTGGGACATGATCTGTAAGAATCTTATCAGCGCTGCCAACTGTGATAACAGCCTTTGTTCATTGCTCAATTCAAGAAAACTAGAATAGAGCGAGGAACGACTCGTGCACAAAAACTGCACGATATCCATGCATTTAGATGCAACGGTTATCACTCAAAAGACGGCTTTGAGCGAGAATCAGGTCTAAATGGGCCATTACTGTCCTTTTAAATTAGAGGTAGTTTTACCAATATTACATTTCAGTGCTTTAGTGTCTTCAGATAATGATAAATTGGCAAAGTATTTGCTTTTTCCCCTCTAGGGATGAAGATAAACCCCCCAGCCACAAGAGGAGAAGGAATAATGAGGACCTGTATGCGCTGCAGTCTAGAATGTTCTTATGTATAACTTTACTTGTTCTGTAACTTGTTACATAAAACCGAGTATGAAGAACATTACAAGGTGGATCCCGTTACTGCAGTTCTAGGTTAACAATAGATGGACATCCCTGTAAATACGGAATAAAACCCAGAAGAGTATTAAATTGCCTTAACAATAAACCTGTATTGGCGTTGTGATTTAATGTCTCCATAAGGCCAATTTCACGCAGACTAGCATAATATTGGGCCGTGAAACGCGGCCTGATAGGCTCGGGAACGTGCAATGTCCCCCCGGACCCAAACATCTCGCATCACTTTAAGGGAGGATCAGCAAGCGTTTCCCTTTGTTTTGAATGAGAAATGTCGCATTACGTGCACCTTATATGCCATGTGATGGTTCTCCCAGGCCCGTTGAAAACAATGGGCGAGGCGAGGCAATTTTTGCTGCGGGGAAAAAAAAAAATCGCTTGAGTATATGACCCCATTCAAAAGAAAGGGGTTCATATTCATGTAAAGTTTATGCGTCTTGCAACACACACATCTCGACTGATTTTCTCAGCCATGTGAAAGCAGCCTAAGAGGAGAGTAAAAAGCGGAAGGAAAAGGGGATTAAGAGAAAATTGATGAATATGCAGTGTGCGATGTGAGTCTAGCTAAGAGCCCCATATCTGCTGACATTATCAGGGCGGCCCCCCTATGTTGGTACTTTTTCATAGGGCATTATGGTGTTGACTGGTCTCATCCAGCCTGATGGGGAATGGGGTTCCACAACCATCCATTTTAAAGCAATTAGGTTTTTTGGCTATAAACAAAATATCCGTGTAGAACGAGGCCGAAGTTCCTCATCCAATAAACCAAATAACACAATTTTCGGATCTGGATTTAGATTGAGGACAAAGCTAGAGTGGGGATATGCACAGGGGTGAGATATGATTGGTGTGTGAAATAAAGTTGTATTAGGGTCCATTTACACAAGACGAGTGTTGGGCAAACGATGCCCGACACTTGTCCCTGTGTCTCCGCGCTCCTGGGCTGTTACACGGGAGCTAGAAGTGCTGGCCCACTCACGGAGCGGCCAGCAGGGGGGCGGGGCCGTGCAGGAGATTTTACTACTGAATGGCCGCTATTTAAACTGAACGATGAGCGATGAAACTCATCGTTTATGCATGCAAAAAAAGTGTAATGAGGACAACTCCATTGGAATCAATGGGTTTTATTCTCTTGGGGCCCCTTCACAAGGGCATATTTGTGCTGCTACAACTACTGTGTTTCCCCGAAAATAAGACAGTGTCTTATATTAATTTTTGATCAAAAAGGTTTAACTTTTTTACATGTATAGCTGCCTGTTTTATTTGCCTATTTAAATTGACTTTTTTAATTAACTGTTAGCAGGGCTTAATTTTGGAGTAGGGCTTCTATTTCAAGCATTCTCAAAAAGCCTGAAAAATCATTTTGCATCCTCAAAAATTCTGGAAAATCATGCTATGTCTTATTTTCAGGGAAACAGGGTAGTAGGAGGTAATTGTCTGCGACACCCTACAGCATGGTGCTGCCCCACAATGTCCACCTTTTCCTCCTCTCCATGCAAGCTGCAATCATGACTCTCCCTACTTATTTATGTTGGGTCAAGCACCTCATCATCCTCCACCTCCTCATCCTTCTCCTCCTGAAAGGGACTCTGTCACAGTCATCACTGGGAGCCGAAACCTCCTTTCCACATCCCCGAGGACACATTGCCGGTGAAGGGCTGACTGCCGCACTGACCCGCCTTACTATTTGCAGGGAAAAATGGTTGGGCATCAGTGCATTCAATGTCTTGATCTTTTTATTCTCATTATTTGGGCTGCCTGGTTGACATCCATTACACTGAATGATACAACGGCTCATCAGAATGTGGACTGCTTCAGAGGGTGCGGGGAATTTGGCACAGGATGAAGTAGAGGGGAAAATGTTCATGGCCGACTGGTGCACTGACTGCTTTGTGTCAGGAGGAAGAGGAGGTGGTGGTACTTGAGGCATGCTGTCATCCTCTCTACGACCCGTTTTGCGTGCTGTGGATATAACGCATGGACAGAACCTCTTCTAAGGAATGGTAGTGGGCCTGCCTCACCTCCTGCAGAACGTAGAGCAGTTGCTTTAGTGGGAGCCGCTTGAAGTGCCAACTTGGCCCGTCCTCCACCACCACCAACACGTCCCCGACTCTTGGGCTCTTCGTGTTTCTTTTTTACTTATTTTCTGTTTACTTTTTAGTGTAGTTTTATGTAACTTATCAGCTAACTTTGTAGTCTGCAGAATACAGTGCTAGCTGTGTAAAGCCTGCAAATAATTCGTAGTGGTTTGGCGACTATGAATGACATCTGAGGCCGCTGACATGCACAGTTTGTATTTGCTCTCTCCGTGTTTGATTTTTCGTTAACATAAAACCAAAAGGAAAACCAACACCAACTAAATATGTTGCAATCCCTGGGAGGCACCATATGTGAGAACAGAAGGCCACATAGTGCAGGTTGTATATTTGTGCACTGTCCCTGTTTGTGCTAATGCCCGTGGGCATATGCTTAAAACGGATGTCTGGGTATCTGACATCGCGGACATGCACAGAGTGATTTTTTAATTTTTTTTTCTAAATCTCCAGCAGCAGTCAGTTCTCTTACTTGATGCCTCGATTGAAAGGATTTGTAGCTTCTGCTGTAGAGACTCAGCTCTGGTTACAATTTCACATCCTGGATGATGCTACTATAGGCTGACTTGCAGGCCAGGGTGATAATTGGCAGGAAATTTCTTCTTCCTACTTTAATTTAACTAGAGGGACCCGTCAGCGCCGCCTCCGATCCCTTTTATTTGCTTTGGCTATTGAACCCCTTGCCTTGATTATTAGAGTGGAGAATAGGAAAGCTTAAGGTATAGGCAGAACCAAAAAAAGGTCTCCCTCTATGCTTATAAGAAGGAAGCATCACTGCCACTATCTATAGCATAATTAGAAGTTTTTTTCTGGCCTATAAACAGAGTGGTAGACATCTTTTTTGTCTTACGCTGACCCTAGTACAGCCCGGGATACTCCCCTACAAGATATACCACTAAATGCATCTTTTAGGTATGTGGGGGTGATGGTTCCCTGGAGGGTTCAGGACTCGTCAGCAGTGAAGGATTGCTCTTGTGAAATTGTTGCGGCCGCTGTGGTGATCATTATTACAAACAGTCCAATCTGGATCCCACTGATGTTTTATGAAACCCCTTACCCGTCAGCCATTTATAACGGGGAAGATTATGGTCTCGATTAAATCCCATCATACTAGGTAAAATGAGGTCATAGAATGGGAGGAGCTGGGAGGGCGCAGCTTGTCATACTGAAGTAATTAAGGATGTCCCTGACACAATGAAGCTTCATTAGAGTAGTGCTTGTGACGCTGCACTAATTGCAATAAAAAGCGGTGTGTGTGACAGCGGCCTTAGGTTGCATTTACACGCTGCGGATTTAGTGCAAGATTTCTGTGGTAGAACATCTGCATCAAAATCCATTCTGTTTGGTGCGGACTGTACTGGAGATCTGCAGCACATTTCACCCCTTCAGCTGGACAGAATTGAAGCAGCTGAAATCTGCACCAATAGCCCAGATTGTTATGTGGATTGTGATGCAGATTTTCTGCTGTACCGCGCTGCAGAAGCCAAAATAATGGCTTCATTTTAGCGAATAGAACTGAATGAAGCCTTACTGGAAGCAACAGGTATAATTTAGCAATTATTAACCCCTTAGTGACGAAGCCAAATTTTGGAAATCTGACGTGTTACTTAAAGGGGTTGTCTCGCGGCAGCAAGTGGGGTTATACACTTCTGTATGGCCATATTAATGCACTTTGTAATATACATCGTGCATTAAATATGAGCCATACAGAAGTTATTCACTTACCTGCTCCGTTGCTAGCGTCCCCGTTGCCATGGTTCCGTCTAACTTCGGCGTCTTCTTGCTTTTTTAGACGCGCTTGCGCAGATGGATCTTCTCCCTTCGGCTGGTCTTGGAAGAATCGGCGTTTTGGCCCCGCCCCCTTGTACGCATCATCGCGTAGCTCCGCCCCATGACGTGTGCCGGTTCCAGCCTCCTGATTGGCTGGAATCGGCACATGACGGGGGCGGAGCTACGCGATGACGCGAAAAGGGGGCGGAGCCAAAACGCCGATTCTTCCAAGACCAGCCGAAGGGAGAAGATCCATCTGCGCAAGCGCGTCTAAAAAAGCAAGAAGACACCGAAGTTAGACGGAACCATGGCAACGGGGACGCTAGCAACGGAGCAGGTAAGTGAATAACTTCTGTATGGCTCATATTTAATGCACAATGTACATTACAAAGTGCATTAATATGGCCATACAGAAGTGTATAACCCCACTTGCTGCCGCGAGACAACCCCTTTAACATATCATAACTCCGTGAAGGCTTTACATCTCCAAGTGATTCTGATGTTTTTTCGCCACATGTTGTACTTCATTTAGGTGGTAAAAATAGACCCATAGAATTTGTGTATATTTATTAAAAACCCCAAAAATGGGAAAATGTTGAAAAAATTGTCATTTTTCACGTTTTCAACTGTAATATCTCAAATATGTGCAAACACGCTGTACAAATTTTTGCTCAGATATATTTCCATCTGTTCACTTTATTCTGAATGCACGTTTGAAAAACTTTCGTTTTTTTTTAACCATTTTAGGAGACGTACAAATTTAACATTACTTATCAACATTTTGAGGAACGCTTTATTTTCCGGCACCAAGCCAAGATTGTAAAGGCTCGTAGGTGTCAGAATTATAGATAACCCCACAAATGACCCCATTTTAAAAACTACACCCCTTGGTGTATTCACTGAGGGGGGTCAGGAGTATTTTGACCCCACAGTTTCTTTTCAGGAATTAATGCAATTTAGAGTAAAAAAAAATAAAATTTCATATTTTTGCAAATACGTAATTTTTAACACAGAATTTTTTTCTAAAGTGCACATGAAAACGAGGATTTACACCTCAGAAACATACCCATTGTGGCCCTAATCTTCTGTCCGTATGTACAACGGGGCCAAAACCGAAAGGAGCAGCCGGTGGCTTTCAGATCAGACATTTTGCTTGAAGGCGTTTTAGGCCCCATTGCCCACTTGTAGACCCCTCGAGCGGCCAAAACGATAGAGAACCCCCACAAATGACCTCATTTTGGAAACTAGACCTCTTAGCACATTAATCTAGGGGTGTACTGCATATTTTGACCCAACAGTTTTTGAATGAAGCAAAGCAAAGCAGAAGGAAAAAATTACGATTTTTGTTATTTTTATCAATTATGTGATTTTAAAAACATTTTTTTTTGGACAGCAGACATATGAATGGAGGCTTTCAACCAAAAATGGATACCCCCGTTTGTCCCGTGTTCAGAAACATACCCATTGTGGCCCTAATCTTCTGTCCGTATGCACAACGGGGCCCAAACTGGAAGGAGCAGCGGGTGGTTTTCAGAACAGACATTTTGGTTGAAGGTGTTTCAGGCCCCATTGCACACTTATAGAAGCCGTGAGCGACCAAAACGACAGAGGACCCCCACAAATGACCCCATTTTAAAAACTAGACCACTTAACGCATTCATCTAGTGGTGTACTGCGTATTTTGACCCCACAGTTTTTAAATGAATCAAAGCAAAGCAGAAGGAAAAAAATTACGATTTTTGTTTTTTTGGCAATTATGTAATTTTAAAAATAGTTTTTTTTGTACACATAGGAATGAAGACATTCAGCCCAAAATGTATACCCCCATTTGTCCCGTGTTCAGAAACATATGCATTGTGGGCATAATCTTCTGTCTGGATGCACAACGGGGCCCAAACTGAACGGAGCGTCAAACTTTAACTGTCTTTTGACTTTTACGTGACCGCCATTATCCATTGGAAAATGGCGATCACGTGACCGAAGACCGCTCACCGCGGCCCCCCGTGACATCTCTAGGCTCTTGTCTACCTTTAGTAGCCAGGAGCAAGGAGATTTTAAATTTTCTCTTGCCCTCCCCAGCTTCTGCACTTGCGTCCGCCATTTTGGCGACGGGCGCATGTGCCAAAACTGGGGGAAGGTCCGCGGATAAGGATCTCGTCAGGGAACCTCGCTGGTGGCCTTATTTAAGTAATTTCACTTCCCCTCACCGATCCGTGATGGGAGGTGAAAATTGAGCTTTTTTTTACTTTTTTACTTTTACGCGATCACGTGACTGGGAAACGCGTACCGTGGCCGCCCATGAAATCTCTAGGCTCTTGGCTACATTTAGTAGCCAGGTGCGGGGAGATTTTAAGTTACCGTGCCAATCTGCGGCTTTTGCGCCTGCGTCCGCCGTTTTGGCGACGGACACAAGCGCAAAAGCCGGGCAAGGTCCTCGGATAAATCTGGGGGCTTAAGGTACCTAATTTCATCTCCCCTCATGGATATGATCCATGAGGGGAGATGAAACAAACTTTTTATCTTTTTTTAAACTTTTACATGATCGCTGCTATCCATTGGATAGCAGCGATCATGTGACAGGGAACCGCATACAGCGGCTCCCGGTGACAACTCCCTGCTACTCATTCTAGCCGGGAGCAGGGAGTTTTTAAATTTCCCGGGCCTCCCGGCTCTCTGCGCATGACGTAATTCGTCTGACGCGCATGCGCGTGACGTAATTCGTCTGATGCGCATGCGCAGACGCCGGCGGCAGTGCCGGGGAGAAGACCGAAGGATCCGGACGCTGCGGGGGACCGGGGGTGAGTACTCTCAGCTCCCCTTACGGATCCGATCCGTAAGGGGAGCTGAAACTTTAATTGTTTTTAACTCTGCATTGACTTTAACGCGATCGCCGGTATCCGGTGGATACCGGCGATCGCGTTACCTGGGGTGGGGTCCCGCGGCCCGGGATGACAGCTTCATGCTGTCGGCTACCTCCGGTAACCAGCAGCATGGAGCTATCACGTCCTGAGCCTGCAGGGCTGTCATTCCTCGAGGATGCATAAAACTACGTCCTCTAGGAATAAAGCCCAGCCAGCCAGGACGTAGAATCCCGATGGGGCGGTTGTTAAGGGGTTAACATTCCACATATTAACCCCTTAATGCTTCCTGCTCATACATTTATGTCCTGCCGTTTTGGGGTATGTATGGAGAGAGATCGTGGGGCAATCCCGCTCCATACAATGCAGGTGCAGCTGCTTCTTACAGCTTACACCCGCCCGCCCGCAACAGCTCCGATAAGCCGTGCCACTGATTGGAGCTGCTAACCCTTTAAATGTAATCAATAAACAAAAGCCACGGCACTCACAGAAAAACCCCCGCAGAAAAGATTTCTTATAGGGGGGGGGAAGAGACCCTTTAAATGCCGCTGTCAATTCTGACTTTTTTTTAAATGCCCCAATCGATGTTTGGGGGTCCTGCACTACCCCTGTGAAGAGATTGCGGGTTGCCATGCAGTTGTCATGGCAACCGGGGGCCTTCTAAAAGCCATGCACGTAGCATGGCTTGATAGTTTGCCTGTCAGATCACATTATAATGTAATTCAATGGTATTACATTATACTGCAGGTTCATTCCCCTATAGAGGCTAAAGAAAATGTAAAAATTAGTTTAAAAAGGTTTTATAAATGAAGAATAAGATAATAAAAGTAAGAAAAAAAACCCTTTGGAGAGGAGGGAGAGAGGGGGCAGGAGCTCAGAGCACTGCTCACGGCTCTTCCAGCCTCCTCCCCCTGCAGAGAGAGACTTCGTATATCGACTGAGCGTGAAAACCCAGCCGATATACGCTCGTCTGAATGCACCCTTAGAATTTTTATTACATTTTTCTGTACATCATATAGTACCACTGACAAATTCAATTTGTCCCGCCAAAAACAACAAGCCCTCAGACAGCTACGTCAATAGTTAAATATTAGAGTTATAATTTTTTTTTAAAGGCGGGGGCGGGGATGGTGATGGGGGGAAAATGAAAATGGAGACAAAAAAAAGTGAGCTGTCCTTAAGGGGTTAATGATATGGCTTATTTTGAGCATAAGAAATAAAAAATAGCCCCACGCTCTTTAGGGATGAAGGTACATTCTTTCCATTAGTAAAGAGTGTAATATGGATCCCCATGTAAACAATTATCCATAAGTTTATTTAAACTGTGCCTTGCTCAAGCATAAAAGAACATATACATATAAACATACATATATATATACACACATTATATATATACATACATACATATATATATATATATATATATATATATATACACACACACACACACTGTATATATACACATTTAAGATAACTCTGTATGTGTTTATGTAAGTTATGTTTTATGCTTGAGAAAGGCAGTTTTAAAGTGACGAAACGCATTGCAATAAACCTATGGATATTACTTCACACAGAGATCCATATTACACTCTTTACTAATGGAAAGAATGTACCTTCATCCCTAAAGAGTGCGGGGCTATTTTTTATTTCTTGGCCCTTCCTATTAAAAGCTCCTGGTTCACCAGGTAGCTTTTTCCTGCTCCAGACGTCTCTCCAAGACCACTGGATCGCGGACAAAGGGTTTGCCGACTCGGCCGTATGAGGGATTGTTTTTTGCGTGAAGAACTGTAGTTTTTATTGGTAGCATTTTTGTGTACATAGACTATATTGTAACACGTTTATGAGAGCAGGGAAAGGAACATCAGTTCTTCTATTGTTTTATTTTTTTATGTATTTTTTTTTTATAATAGAGAAATTCTTATTTTTTAAATAGAATAACCAATAGTAAAGAAAAGAGGCACATTTCCAAAACTAGGTATAGATATCAAAATATATAACATGACAGGTATAGAAGCAAGTGCATCAGAGAATAGTAAAACCCTACGTAAAAAAAACTTGCTGGCTCGGATGCACTCATGAGTGGCCTTCAATATTCATGTCTGATAGACCCTACGCCGGATTCGCACTACCGCTCAGCCAACAACCAATATACGGTGTCCTTGTCTGCAGGGGGAGGAGGATGGAAGAGCCAGGAGCAAGAACTGAGCTCCCGCCCCTTGCCACTATTTGCAATAGGAGGGGGCGGGACGGGGGCGCAGCTAAGCATCGGCACTTAGCTCCGCCCCCATCTCGCCCCCTCCTATTGCAAATAGTGGAGAGGAGCGGAAGCTCAGTTCCTGCTCCTGGCTCTTCCATCCTCCTCCCCCTGCAGACAAGGACACCGTATATCGGCTCGGCGTGAAAACCGAGACGATATACGGTCGTCTGAAATAGCCCTTATGCATATAATATTATATTAGTGCCCATATGTATATTTATGGTCCGATAGTGGTCATTACTTGCTATATATGGTAACGAAGTGTAAAAGGGACCCGTGATTGTGTATTACTATTGATCATACACTTTGTATGAGGTGTATTTATATGCTTGTCCAATACTTATCTTTGTCTATACCCATTATAGTTTTGACAACCACACTATTAACTGCTGCGTTTGTTTTAACAATCGATTGCCAATGTAACTACGTTATCATTCATCTTTGAATGAATGACACACTGCTATGTCTGATACACCTTTTGTGACGCATGCTCAATCCTCATCAAAGGAATGACATGCGCAGTACGACTTCAAGCGCCGCTATGGAACCCTCTGTTTCTCGTGAAAACGGATGCGCTCCATGTGATGTACTCTGGGATCTCCCTCTACACATGCGCGCTGTATAGCTGTGGATGCCGGACGCCAGACCGCATCAGCCGGGTGGATGGATCGCCGCAGCTGAAGCATAATTATCTTCCATTGAGCACACATCCTATGGGTGATTTGTAGACCATGTATTAATTGTTCACTTATGTGTTGGTATGTTCTGATGGCTCATGACTGCTCCCTTGTTCTATTTAGTCTGTGTATTGACATTCACTGCTTAAGCTTGATAAACACCAGATCGCTGGTCGAAACGTTGCTGCAATATTTTTCTGCTATGGGAAAATAAATACTTTTGATTTTCTATGCACCATCTGATGCTGTCATCTTATTTCTACAGCTGACGTTTTGGGACTTGATCCACGTCCTGGCGGCTGTTGCATCATAGGTTTGTCCCACCCTTACTTGGCTACAAGTGCTGCTGGTGTGATATACGCTTCTCTGGCCAGCCCGTACTGGTGGGCTATGTATGAAGAGAGAGCGCACGCTGATCTCCCTCCATACATCGCAGTCGCCGGCTTTTTCCTACATTGACTGATTAGCTGTGAATGATCGAGCGCCGGTTGTGATTGGCTGGCACTCAATCCAATCACAGTGCTTACTTACACAGTACTGACAGATGACAGAGCAGAGCAGAGAGGACAGCGGGGAGAATTCAAGCAGCTTGCCCCACAGACACAGACTGGCTGGGAGTTGAGTATGGAGGGTTGTTTTTTTTTTTTGTTTTTTTTACCCAGTATATACTCGAGTATACCTCGGCTTATACTTGAGTCAATAAGTTTTACCGTTTTTTTTGTGGTAAAACTTATTGACTCGGATTATACTCGAGTCGGCTAATACTAGAGTATATACGGTAATTAAAAAAAAAAAAAAATATATATATATCTTTGAAAGTAGTACAAGTAACACAGCAAAGCGTCTGCCTTTATGCTTTGCAGGGAACTTCTCAAGAGGCATAGCAGAGGAATGGTGACACTAATGATTGCAGCATCCCCGCTCAGCATCTGGGTAGACTCCTCAAAGTTTCCAAGGACCTGGCAGATGGCTGCCAACCAGGCCCACTCTTCTTTAAAGAACTGAGGAGGCTGACTCCCACTGCGCCGCCCACGTTGGAGTTGGTATTCCACTATAGCTCTACACTGCTCATAGAGCCTGGCCAACATGTGGAGCGTAGAGTTCCACCGTGTGGGCACGTCGCACAGCAATCGGTGCACTGGCAGATTAAACCGATGTTGCAGGGTGCGCAGGGTGGCAGCGTCCGTGTGGGACTTGCGGAAATGTGCGCAGAGCCGGCGCACCTTTCCGAGCAGGTCTGACAAGCGAGGGTAGCTTTTCAGAAAGCGCTGAACCACCAAACTAAAGACGTGGGCCAGGCATGGCACGTGCGTGAGGCTGCCGAGCCGCCACCAGGTTACGGCCGTTGTCACACACGACCATGCCCGGTTGGAGGCTCAGCGGCGCAAGCCAGCGGTCGGTCTGCTCTGTAAGACCCTGCAGCAGTTCGTGGGCCGTGTGCCTCTTCTCTCCTAAGCTGAGTAGTTTCAGCACGGCCTGCTGACGCTTGCCCACCGCTGTGCTGCCACGCCGCACGACACCGACTGCTGGCGACGTGCTGCTGCTGACACATTCTGATTGCGAGACAGAGGTTGCGTAGGAGGAGGAGGAGGGTGGTTTAGTGGAGGAAGCATACACCGCTGCAGATACCAGCACCGAGCTGGGGCCCGCAATTCTGGGGGTGGGTAGGACGTGAGCGGTCCCAGCCTCCACTAAATTCACCCAATGTGCCGTCAGGGAGATATAGTGGCCCTGCCCGCCTGTGCTTGTCCACGTGTCCGTTGTTAAGTGGACCTTGCCAGTAACCGCGTTGGTGAGGGCGCGTACAATGTTGCGGGAGACGTGGTCGTGCAGGGCTGGGACGGCACATCGGGAAAAGTAGTGGCGACTGGGAACAGAGTAGTGCGGGGCCGCCGCCGCCATCATACCTTTGAAAGCCTCCGTTTCCACAAGCCTATATGGCAGCATCTCCAGGCTTATCAATTTGGCTAGGTGCACGTTTAACGCTTGAGCGTGCGGGTGCATGGCGGCGTACTTGCGCTCCAACAGTTGCGCTAGCGACGGCTGGACAGTGCGCTGAAAGACATTGGTGGATGGGGCCGAGGACAGTGGAGGTAAGGGTGTGGGTGCAGGCCAGGAGACGGTAGTGCCTGTGTCCTGAGAGGGGTGTTGGATCTCAGTGGCAGGTTGGGGCACAGGGGGAGAGGCAGCGGTGCAAACCGGAGGCGGTGAACGGCCTTCGTCCCACCTTGTGGGGTGCTTGGCCATCATATGTCTGCGCATGCTGGTGGTGGTGGCTCCCTGGCTGATCTTGGCGCGACAAAGGTTGCACACCACTGTTCGTCGGTCGTCTTCACTCTCAGTGAAAAACTGCCAGAGCTTTAAGCACCTCGGCCTCTGCAGGGTGGCATGGCGCGAGGGGGCGCTTTGGGAAACAGTTGGTGGATTATTCGGTCTGGCCCTGCCTCTACCCCTGGCCACCGCACTGCCTCTTCCAACCTGCCCTGCTGCTGCACTTGCCTCCCCCTCTGAAGACCTGTCCTCAGTAGGCGTAGCAAACCAGGTAGGGTCAGTCACCTCATCGTCCTGCTGCTCTTCCTCCGAATCCTCTGTGCGCTCCTTCCTCGGACTTACTCCAATTACTACTACCTGAGTGATAGACAACTGTGTCTCATCGTCATCGTCGTCCTCACCCACTGAAAGCTCTTGAGACAGTTGCCGGAAGTCCCCAGCCTCATCCCCCGGACCCCGGGAACTTTCCAAAGGGGGGGCATCGGTCACGACAAACTCCTCCAGTGGGAGAGGATTCGGAACCATTGCTGCCCATTGTGGGCAGGGGCCCGAGAACAGTTCCTGGGAGTCTGCCTGCTCCTTAGAATGTGTCATTGTAATGGAGTGAGGAGGCTGGGAGGAAGGAGGAGCAGCAGCCAGAGAATTCAGAGTTGCAGCAGTGGACGGCGTAGAACTCTGGGTGGTCGATAGATTGCTGGATACACTTTCTGCCATCCACGGCAGGATCTGCTCACACTGCTCAGTATCTAATAAAAGGTCTACCACGTAGACCCATTCATTGTGAGATGAATGTGGGGACGCCAGAAACATGCCTCTCTCCTAATCCCGCAGCAGTCGGCTGCGATACACCTGGATCAGGAGCTCGGCCTGTGCCCACACCCTGACTTGGGCCTCCGCGTCCTCGCCCACGTCCTCTAGGCCTACCCCTACCCCTCAGCATGGTGTATTACAAGTAGTGCAGAAACAGAACGCTGTAATTAAATGTGCCGCTTATTGGCCTGTGGTTGGAGGCTGACTTCGCTTACGGCACGCACAGCAGAGCCAGAAAAGAATTTTGCGCAAGCCTGCTGTAACACTTAGCTGGCTGCGTATTAATTAGGACTACTACCCCCAGCAGAGACACAGTACACTCAGGACGGGCACAGGCAGTCCAAATAGAATTTTTTTTCCCCCCAAATTTTGTTGGAAAAGCCCACTGCCTATATAGACAGTATATCTCTTTCACTGTCCCTGCCTCACCACTACTGGCCCTGGACTATGTAAAATTACTGCAGACTGGGGACGCAATGACACACGCGCACGCACACACGCGCACGCACACGCGCACGCACGCACGCACGTGGCCTTAAGAAGGACCGTTGAGGTTCTTGAAGCCTAAAATAACTCCTAACACTCTCCCTATAGCAACTCCAGCAAGACAGCACTTTCCCTGAACTATGTCAGAATGCATCTGTGGCGAGCCGCGGGAGGGGCCGATTTATATACTCGGGTGACACCTGATCTCGCCAGCCACTCACTGCAGGGGGGTGGTATAGGGCTTGAACGTCGCAGTGGGAAGTTGTAATGCCTTCCCTGTTTTTCTATTGGCCAGAAAAGCGCGCTAACGTCTCAGAGATGAAAGTGAAAGTAACTCGAACATCGCGTGGTGCTCACCTCTAGTAACGAGCATCTCGAACACGGTAATACTCGAACGAGTATCAAGCTCGGACGAGTACGTTCGCTCATCTCTATTCACGATCCATACATACACAGATTTGTAGTTTATGTTTTGCCAAAAAAAAATAATGGCTATGTTTAGGCGAAATCCAACTCAGATACGACTAAATGGTTGCGTCATGCTTCGTCATCTATCCCAGTCTACGGCATATATGAATCCTCTGATCTCAGGACCCAGGGTTAGAATAGAGGATTCATATATACACACCTATGTGGGTGTACTCAGAAGGACCATGGATGGCTGCTAGGCACCTCCATCTTCCTGGTTAGGCAAGGCAACCCATTCCATAGCGGTTAGCTCAAGTTTTTGGGATGAGGGAAGAAGTAATGTCATTAACAGTGTACGGGAGGAGCGAGGGAGGAGGGAGTGTAGCATAATCAAGCAGCCACAAAAGGGGGGACTGTTAGTGAAATGAATATGACTCATGTTACATCCATCCAGCGCACTAAAGCACCACACCTCAGCACGAACACAAGATGGTGTCCTAATAAAAACGCAACAACTCTTATGTTACATCGACCAATTGCACCTCTGCAGGTAATGATGGAAGGACTGCTCTCCCTTACTAATCAGAGAAAGTGGAGAACCCCTGCCCAAAAGCAGAGTGATTGTCCCAATGAGGACAGCCCCACTGTCTTCATCTGGGACCTGGCTATCCCCGATTAGGAACCTGGAGATAAGTACAAAGCACAGGACATGACACTGTTCACACACTGACCACCAAACACGACGGTTCACACTTCATGTCTGGCCACCTACACAGACATTCAGAACACGTCGCTGTTCACACCAACACACAAGGTCATGCATACCACATGTCTGGCCACTGGGACAGGCATACAAAGTACATCACTGTTCACACCAATACACAAGGTCATGCATACCACCTAGAACAGGACTGCACATACACATACCACATAGAACAGGAACCCCACCCAGAACTCACATGCATACAGATAGCAAACTATAGCTAGTCTAAGTGTCCTCACACCAAGGGGATAGAGAGTCAGCCACCACGCTAACATAACTGGGAAGTATCAGGTATCCCCCATCTGACACACACAAGACATCAGACCTCTGGAGCCTACACCTGTAAAGGGATAGCGAGAAACCTGCAAGTGTATGCACCTGTGTGGTCACCGTACCACACACTACTTGATGCACGCAATCCAGAACGCAAGGAGGTGAGGGACAACAGATGTCCAGACCATCCTTAGGAAAGGTGAGAGAGGCACTACAGACAAGCATACATAACATCAGCTCTGAGTGGGTTTACAACAGAGTAACAGTAAAATGACCAGCAACTTCTACCGAGAGATGCTGATATTTGTTCACAGCAGACGAGAAGGGATTGGCTGGAGAAACACCACACCCAGCCATCTGAATTAACCCTCACCTGCGAAGCTGTGCTCATGGAAACTTGTACAACCTCAGGTACCAAAGACACAACCTAACTCCAGTTCTATCCTATGCCATTTTGAGAGCAGGTAGCCTTCTTCTGTGCCTCTTTTCACTGTATTCATTTGCCCTTTTTCTTGAGGATTTATGGATATTAAATGGTTATTCAAAAAAGCCTTAAGGTGAATCACTAAGGCCAGAGCTGCAGCAGATAGCTATATGGCATGTAGACTGGCTGTCTGAACTGACATGTTCCTAGCTTTTCACATATATTCCTAAACATTCTCTCTAAGCAATATATCGTTTAGATTTATTGTACTTATGCTCCAAGAAATTAAATCACGTATGATTATTTCTGCCCTTGAGTGCGGTTTGCATTTTAGATGTTAAATTCCTTATCTTGCATATTCATATTGTGTATGTTTCATCGACTAATGGTAATAAATAAATTCTAATAAATTTAAATTATTGTAATTAAAGCATGTGCCCCTATAAAAACTTCTGCCAGTCAATCAATAAACAGATAACTTTGAAACACATTGCTAGCTGTGTGGTTTGACATTAATCTCCCACGCTTGGCTTATCTTTAAACTTAAAGGGGTTGTCCCGCGATAGCAAGTGGGGTTATACACTTCTGTATGGCCATAGTAATGCGCTTGTAATATACATCAGGCATTAAATATTGGCCATACAAAAGTTATACACTTACCCCCTCCGGTGCTGGCGTCCCCGTCTCCATGGCGCCGACCAAAGCCGCCTTCTCCCTGGATTAGATGCGCTTGCGCTGAAGGGGCCCCTCCGGCGTGCTCGCACCGCCCAGGTCTTCTGCGCATATTTAATGCACGATGTATATTACAAAGTGCATTAATACGGTCATACATAAGTGTATAACCCCACTTGCTATCGCGGGACAACCCCTTTAATTTGGACCCCAGAAGCTCTAACAATTAGTCTTTAATTAGTGGATAGACTATTCCGTTTCTTACAAATCAGTTGCATTATATGGCACTGAAGCAGAGACCTAAAACAAGAACAGGTACTGTGTTATCACCTTCATAACCATATTAAAAGCCAAAAGCTACAAAACGTGGTAGCTTAAGATTACACACGGCGTAAAATATATGTACGCTGTGGAATTAGCCTGAAAAACTGCTCCAAAGACCAAGTGTTACATGCAGATTGTGTAACAAATTTCAATGTGGACCCATCAGCATATTTACTTTCACCCATTGCATTGGGAGTAATTCACAATAAAATTCTGCAACGGAGAGGGAATGCTGTAGATTTAAAAAGTCCAAAGTCAGCAGCACATTTTTAGCCAGTTGTCAATGGGGTTACTTAAAACCAGATTCACTTACGGAACATTATACAATATTTATGAAAGAATCTGTACCAAAATTTTGCAACAATCATGCTAGGTGTGAACACAGTCATATTGAGTTTTTACCCATCTGGCAATATATTGCTCAATTTTCTGCACATAATGGAATCAGTAACATATTCCACCAATTTATTGCTAGTTGGGCTTTTTACAACCAGTAACCAGTCAGCCCAGGTAGTGCTATAGAAGAGCAGAAGTGGGATTCTGTCCTCAACGGACAAGGGACTGCTAAGATATACAAAGTTACACTACAGATGGCTATGCAAAAAATTAAAAAATATTTTTAAAAGGATGAAAAGGGTAGCGCGTGCAAACATTGTGTTTTAGCTAAAATAGAAATGTTACGCTTTTGTAGTTTTTTTTTATTATTGCAAATTGCAAAGTGTAACAAAACTCTGCAAACAGTTTTGTGCTAATAGAAAACAGATTTGGCAGGTACTTTTAAAAAGCAAATTAAAGAGGTATTCCAGTGATATAGTCATCCCCTATTCACATGGTTAGATTCCACCTCTAAAACCATGGCAAGAATCTACAGTTATTCTGCTTCAGCTCACCACGCGATTTTATCCCTGGCATAGGGCAAAATCCATGTATGGAATTTCGTTTATCCCAAAAATTTTGAGGTCAAATATAATGTGTCAAGCTAGTAAAATTTTAAAATGTCACTAGGATTTTTTTCAATAGTAGCAAATGGACCCTAACATTTCTTTTATTGAATTTTGATTTTCTGTAAACTTACAGGAGCTGTCACATGAAAATAGCGTTTCACCTATCCACAGAGTAAAGCATAAGTGTCTGATTGGTGGATAAGTGTCTGATTAGTGGGGCTCCGCCTGCTGGGGCCCCAACGATCGAGAGAATGGTGACCTCTATTAATTTCTATGGGACTGCTGGTTTTATCGGAGTACAAGCTATCTCCTTAAGTCCCATAGACCTGAACAAAGTGACCACCACTCATTTGAAGCCCTTTGAGACCCCATTTATTGGTGGTCCCAACAGCCAGACCCTCACCATTCAGACACTTCTCAATTATTCTGTGAATAGGCGAGGAGTTATTTTCTTTGCACCATCCATTTAAATACAAATGCTTTTTATTTTATTATTCCAATTTATTAGGTTTTGGGCCTAAAATTGATTGTATGTATATGCATGCAATTACCGTATTTTCCAGCGCATAAGACAACTTTTTAACCCAATACACTGTAGGAAAAAAAAAATCAATACTTACCTCCTACGGCGTTCTGTGATGATCTGCGGCACTGCAGGCTGTCGCTCCCTCCTCCACGCTGACAGAGCATTGCTTTCTGGATGCAGGGCTTGAATGCCCAGCCTACAGAAAGCTAATGCTCTGGTTGGCTAAGTCAGCGTGGCTTCAGCCAATGAAAGCCGGTGCTGGGTTAACCAATCACAGCCATTCAATGATGATATTGAATGGCTGTGATTGATTCAAGCCCCACATCCAGAAAGCAATGCTCTGTCAGCGTGGAGGAGGGAGCGACAACCTGCAGCAGCGCCACGGGAGGAGAGTATTGATTTTTTTTTTCTCTACAGCCTATTCCCGGCGTATAAGACGACAGGTACTTAGTTTTCCCATTTGAAAAGTTGGGGGTCGTCTTATAGGCCGGAAAATACGGTAAGCCCATTATCTGAGGATGTGTCAATCTGTACAGTAAACGTATTTTACAACATCTGACCACATCCATTACAATATATTAAATCAATTTACATAAAGACACTTATATTAAAACAAACAAACAAAAAGAAGAAGTCACACATTAACTCTGGAAACGTTATTCAGTTTATATTTACTAATTTTTTTTCAGTATTTTGTTGAATTAAAAGGTGCTTATCAGCTCTTAAAACTTGATTACTAGAGATGAGCGAGTATACTCGCTAAGGCACTTTACTCGAGCGAGTAGTGCCTTAGCTGAGTATCTCCCCGCTCGTCTCTAAAGATTCGGGGGCCGCCGCGGGTGACAGGTGAGTTGCGGCGGGGAGCGGGGGTGTGTTTTGAGAGAGAGAGATCTCCTCTCCGTTTCTCCCCGCTCTCCCCCGCCGGCCCCCGAATCTTTAGAGGCGAGCGGGAAGATACTCGGCTAAGGCACTACTCGCTCGAGTAATGTGCCTTAGCGAGTATACTCGCTCATCTCTATTGATTACCTATCCACAGGATTGGTCATCAATAGCCGACTGGCAGCCGGAGACCCCCAATGTTGTTAGAGCAGCTCCCATTGAAGTGAATCTGTGCCTGCAAACCCGCGCTGGATCACTGCACAATGTATTAATCCACCTGCTTGCTGCTCCATGCAGAGTGACAGCTGGGCTTGGAGAACAGCTGAGCAGCCAGGGTCCTTGGCGATGAACCCCCACCAATCCACTATTGAAAACCTGGAAAACACCTTAACTTGTCTAACTACTTGCCTTGATTTAGACTTTGTTTCTCAGTTAGGGAGTATATGGCAGGTGTATAGCTCCGAGATGCAAAACATAAAAAGTACATGTTCACAGAGCAAATAGTGTGAGGAGATCTCAGACAAACTTAATTCCTTTTACTTCAGGCGGCAGGTAATCTTGATTGACTGGTTCACTGTACATGGGGTTATATTTGTAGCCTTTTGCATAACCCAAATTCTTCATTAACTTTGTTGGTGCATTCCGCAAGTGGAGGGGGACTGATGGTAAAGGACCCTTGTAGCTTTTTAAGTGCTCCTGTACCTTCTTGTATGCACTATATGCTGCATTTGATTTCGGGGCCCTGGCTAAATACATGACACACTGAGCCAGTATAACCTGTAAAGTAAACATATAAAAGCAGAATTAATTTGCAGTTAGCTACCCGTTAAACATTTTACTATACACTAAAAAAAAACAGCCCACCACTCACAAAACAAAACAATCCAACCCACCACCCACAAAACAATCCACTCAACCAAGAAACAAACAATCCACCAGCTAAAAAGCAAACAACCCACTAAAAAAAGAAACCGCCCAAAAACCTTCACTTTTAGCGCTTAGGCCACTTTCACACTAGCATTTTCTTCAAGCGTTTAGTGCAGTTTAAAACAATGTGCTAAATGCTGTAAAACGCCTCAATTGATTTAATGGGGCTTCTCAAACAAGCTTTCTTGCATGTCCTATTCTCATCTCATGTGCACTGTCTACGTGTTGTTCAATGCGATTTGTGCTGAGATTCTTGGGCACAACTCCCACTTGTCTGTCTGAATGGACCAAAATTTGACCACAAATCCTGCTTTTAAATTTGTGGCAAAATCCACAGGCAAAAACAAATTTGCTGCAGATTTCGCCCTATGCATTGAAAAAGTGTTCGTTAATTATGCATGTATATTTTTTCCCATTTGTTAACGTCTCATCCACTTTGCTGTTACTGTAATACACTGCGGATTTTCTGCTCAGAAATCCAGTCGTAAAATCTCCAGCATTTCTGCTACATGTGGACATACCCTAAAAAGAGTACCTTCAAGTTTTTAAAGGAATCTGTCACCTCGGAATAGCACAATATACTAAGTTCTGATGCTGTTCAGGGAGATGACCGGGGGACGTATTTTTTTTTTTTTTACACTTACCTGCTCCCAGGGTCCTACGCTGCTCTGCTGGTGAAGATCTTATGCAGTTTGAAAATTTGACTGTTTTCAGATTGCTGTGTGCACATTTGGTGGTCTGAAAAGTCAGATTTTCAGAACACACACACACATACACACACCTTAACCGGCGGACAGTGCAGGAACCACGAAGAGAGAGAGTATAAAAAATACCTTCCCCCGCTCTCGGTCAGTGCCCCGAACAGCACCATAAACTTCACTTGTGGTGCTGTTCCAAGGTGACAGGTTCCCTGTAAATGAAGAAAAAAAGAAAAAGGCATCATACAGTACTTACAGCAAGTTTTAACTATACTATGCAACTGTTTAGCAAAGTTCGCCCACTTTCTGAGGTCGAGGGGGAACAGTCGCCAGTGCTGTACACTCTTGAAATGGATCTGTACAGCAGCAGACAGAACCATGTACTACGTTTCCTATGCATCCATACCCAGCAAGAAGTCTCTGAATAAAAGAGCGTCTCTGCCAGCTTTAGCACGCTGTCCAAACTGCAGGCGGCATGTTATAGAGCAGGAGGAGCCGAGCAAGTATATAGTCTTATGGAAAAAGATTCAGTATAACTTGTATTTTTTTTCTTTTTAAATCTCCTTTACCGTGGAATCTGTGGCCCGCCTGGCTTCCATTGACTTCAATGGAAGCAGCCTATGCAGGAACCGCAGCATAATAGCGCATGCAGCATAATAGCGCATCCTGCAATTTGTTTTCCGGACCGAAAAGTCCGTAAAAGAAATCTGCATGCTTTAATTCAGCTGCAACCTAATTTAAATGAAAAACAGAAAAAAACATTAGATCGACTTACTAAAGAAAAGGAGGTGGTAGTAAGGCAAGCGGACAAAGGTGGGGGAATAGTGTTGATGGATCATTCATATTACCATGGGGAAGCTTTAAGGATATTGGATGATGCATCTTATTATAAGAAATTGGATAAAGACCCCATGGGTGAAATTAATATAATGTTCCATGACATGATGAAGAGGGCTTTAGAGGAAAATGGGATTTCTAGAACAGAATACAAATATATTATCAATATAGATGCAGATATCCCTTATTTCTATCACATTCCCAAACTACATAAGTGCGTACATAAGCCTCCCGGACGCCCTATCATAGCGGGTATGTGTTCAATAACGAGTCACCTGTCGGAATATGTGGACATACAATTACAACGCTATGTAAAAACATTGCCATCATATATTAAGGACACTGGCCATTTATTGGAGATTTTAAAGGAAGAACAATGGCATAACCCCTCAATATGGTGTTCTCTAGATGTTGAGGCATTGTACTCGAACATATCACATAAACAAGGTCTAGAGGCCATAAGAGAAATTTTAGATGAAGATCCCCTTATGCCAAATCAACAAAAGGATTTTCTTATAGAAGCCATGTCTTTTATTTTAAGTAATAATTGTTTTACATATGATGGAGTTTTTTACAGGCAGACAAGGGGCACAGCTATGGGCACTAAATGTGCCCCTAGCTTTGCCAACCTCGTAATGGGCATATTCGAGAAGAATCGTTTTAAAGACCCACGTGTTGGGTTATACAAACGATATATTGATGACATTTTGATGATATGGAGGGGGGACGTAGAGAGTTTGAGGGAATTTATTGATACCCTAAATATTAATGAATTTAATTTTAAGTTTACCGATACTTGTAATCCGCATAAAATAGTGTTTTTGGATTTGGAGATATTCATTGAAGAGGGAAAAATTACTACAAAGACATTTTTTAAACCAGTAGATACCAATAGCTTTTTAGATTTTAATAGTTGTCATCTTAAAAGTTGGCGTACTAACATCCCGTACGGACAGCTTAGGAGGATAAGAAGAAATTGTTCAAAAAAATCCGATTTTGATGCACAATCAGAAATTTTAAAACAAAGATTTAGAAAAAAGGGATACCCAGGAGAAATAATAGAGGGGGCCTATAAACGGGTATGTGAGATATCAAAAAGAAAAGAACAGAAAAAAGACAAAGAGGGGATTCAGAAGAATGGATCTCAAAAGACCACGTTCATTACAAAGTATAGTTCACAACATAAGGAAATTAAGGCAATAATCAAGAAAAATTGGGGTATATTAAAGAATGACCCTTTTTTGGGAAATTGTATAGATCAAAATCCTAAATGCATTTTTAGAAAAAATAGGACCCTTAAGAATATGTTGGCCCCATCCCGCCCGAAAAAAGAAAACAGAGTTAAAGAGGAGCAAGAAGGGAAAGAAGGGCAAAAAGGAGTATATAAATGTGGTAAGAAGAGGTGCAAGAGTTGCATACACATCGCACATAAAATTAGAAAAATAATAGGTCAGGATGGGGAGGAAATCCAGATAAGGCAACACCTTACATGTAGATCCAAAAATGTTATATACCTTTTGGAATGTCCTTGTCACAAAAAGTATGTGGGGAGAACCCTTAATATGTTGAGAGCACGAATCTCAAGGCATAAAAGCAACATAAGGAAGGGTTTTATGCAACACAGCATCTCTAGGCATTTTAAAATACACCATAATTGTGATCCCGCAGGCTTGAAGGTTACCCCCCTGGAGAGCATCTCCTTACGGTCTATTAGAAATTTACGTACCAAGGAGATGTTTTGGATATTTAAGTTAAATTCCCTTGTCCCGCATGGTCTCAATGAAGTGTTAGAGAAATTTTAATCAGGGCCCCTTTTTTCTATTTTTTCTATTTTTTCCCATTTTTTCTATGTATTTATGTATTTATTAGTTTTTAAAGGTTTTTTATTGACAACTGGGATGTACCCATCCATAGATATATGGATGGGATTATAGTTTAGAAAGTATCTATTGAAGTTTTTTAATGTGATGATATAGTTTTATAATATTTATGATATATATGATTTTGTTTGGTATTATGATATGATATATATGCTATTATTAGATGATCTTATATTTATATATATATATATTTTTAAAGTAATGGGAATGCATTGATAATAATGGGTATTTATTGGGTTAATAATGTAGTATACAAGAAATAAGTGATTGAGTTTGTTGTAAACTTATAATGTTGTTAAGGAGATATGCAAAATTGATCTATTTATATAGTTTTAGACACATTTTTTATGTGTATAAAACATGACAGCAACACAGTGAAGGTTCCGCTGTATGCCGGAGGGAAGCGTTCCATTACCATGGGAACGCACCTCCTATAGAAGCATCACACAGATGCATTCCGAGCGTGATGACGTCAGGACGGTGTTGCGATCATGTGACCAGTACAGTCACGTGACCGGCACGTCCGCGCGTCATATTGCTGAGAAAACATATTCATGGTTCCGATATATGTCGGGGGAATGCGTCCCATTACTATGGGAACGCACCCCCTAGAAAAGCATCATACAGATGCATCCTGAACGTGATGACGTTAGGACGGTGTGCGATCATGTGACTAGTATAGTCACGTGACCGGTACGTCCGTACGTCACTTTGTTGAGATAGCATATCCATGGTGGCAACCCGGAAGCAGTAACCGTGAACCGGAAGTCCTTCAGGTAACCTTCCGTGCACCGGAAGTCAGGACCCGGCGCTTCAGGAGGCCATGCAGAGGATATGCAGAGATGATTGGGTGGGTAAGGTTTAACATATGTATATAAGGAGAAGGTATATGTGTATATGTCACTTGAAAAAGTCGCTTTTAGGCGACGAAACGCGTCGGACATATCTGTTAATAAAAGTTAGTGCTTGTTTTGGAAATATCTAAGAGACCTATCATTTATATAGTACAATAGGCATTCCTCTGGAGCGCTGGATCTTTTTTGTTTTTTTGTGCTTATCCCATTTATATTCAGTCGCACCCTGTCACAGGGGTGTGACAGATCCTTGCTTGCTTCAGTGGTATTGACTTCCTGAATCTCCGATTGGTGACTGCAGCAATTGTACAACGTGTACCAGGACGTGGAGGTGTTAGGTGGAGGGTCTCTTTACAGTGGCCCATCCACCTGCACCGGGTAAGTCCCAAAAAGATTTTCTGTTTTTCTACATCTTGGAAATTACATTCTAGTGGGTGGAGCGCCGTCACTTATTGTTTTTTACTTTTAATTCAGCTGCAGACGCCCATGTCTTCCTATGAGCGAGTTGAACTGCGGATAGTCCGCGCAGATTCCGCAATTCAAATTTGCCTGTGAATATTGGGCCTAACCCTGTTTATTTACAAATATACAGATATTCAAATGGAAACATTTCAATCACTTATACTGAATGGAACAAAAGTCATCAGGACAGAGAACCTCTGCCAGTCGTATGGGATAGCATTTGTGACGATAAGGACTAAACTGGCGTAAACGACACAACTTGGAAGGTTTAGCCATTACGCCTCAGGTCCAAGTGAGCAAAAAAATGGGGCTGGGGGGGGGGGGGGGGGGGGTCGAAGAGAGCCCCTGTCCAGCACTCACAAGCAGACAAAAGAGATGTGCTTGAGAAAGGAGCCATTGTAGGCTGTAAAACGCGTTGCACTACAACATCTCGTCTTCACCGTGTGGCTTGCTTTTTGGACCTTATTTAAATCCTTTTGGACTGCACTCCACTATCTGTTTACACCACCTTATCACCTTGGACCACGAGAGCGTGTCTGTGGGTATCCACCTGGACCCCCTTTCCCAAGTGTCACTTCAATATCTCATTACTGGTGAATTTGAACCCTGAGCGTAGAAGAACTTTTTTCTAACCACTACTTTTTTATACTGAATGTACATACCCATTACACACACACGCATACAAGCAGTCACATATAAATAGTACACATGTAAATATGTACATACGTATTTATACAGTTACACAGACGGCATACACCTTCTCTTCAGATGTGTTGTATCTTATGCTGGCAGCCCAAGCCCTGTATAACAAAGTCTCCTGAATGGTGTTCCCATTGTACTCCCCCCTCTTCCCCAATCTGTCTGTCCCCTTTAACATTCGTAGCCATTGACACACAGATTTTGAAACCTAGAATGATATACCAACATTGTAAACAGTTAATTGATAACTATGCTTATAACAGCAGTTCTGGGAGCCTCACTATAACAATCTATCCTGCTGCTTTAAAGGGGGGCATAGCAGGCAGCATGACTTTGGGGACTGGTATTCTATAATCCGCAGTTGCACATGTACCTATTTATACTGTACATGTCAACTATAGTACAAAGGCTCGCAGACACCATAAAACGAACTGTTACTGCTGTGGCATTATTTAATCCATATTACGTCAATGTTAGATTGTAAACATGTGGAAAACGTTTGAATTTATGCCAGAGAAAAACGTCTAGATCTCCCAGAGGAGACGCTGGGCATCACCAAGCTATCACAACATATACAAGACCACACACACTTTTGGAGCAGATGTCATTCATGTCCTATAACCCTGATGCATGCAGAACATCAACGTTACCACCTTTTTTTCCTCTCTCCGTTCCTAAAACTAAATTGCTGTCCTTGTACAGAAATTCAAAGCACATTCTGTCACTTGACATTACTCTTAGCACTTGTAGCCGGAGATAAGAGAGACAGCTCTTGATAAGCAAAAGGAAAAGTGCCTTACATCACATTCCGGCATTCCAATAAAATGGCAGGCTTGGTAAGCGGATACGGCTTGAGGTAAAGCCAGAGGATCGGCTAGTCCTGGGAAAAAACAACATATACTTCAGGTTTAAAATCATAACAGAACATACAAGTTACACAATGTTTTATAGAACAGCGAATGACAAATGTCTTGTTTACTTCATATAGATCAAATCCAAAATATAAAAATACCCCCGCGCTCCGGAGCCCAGAAAAATTAATGGCCTGTTGTATTATTCATACATTTATTGCAACGCTTTTCGGCAGAGAACACATGATTGCTTGAGAAGGGCGGGTGTTCTCTGCCGAAACGCGTTGCAATAAATGTATGAATAATACAACAGGCCATTAATTTTTCTGGGCTCCGGAGCGCGGGGGTATTTTTATATTTTGGATTGGATCTATTTGGATAACACAGCCACTACAAAGGCTGCAATCCCGGGACGACTCTCCATTGACTAGATACAATTGTAGTTACAGGACCACTCAGCTATGAATAGCAGTGTGTTTTCATTTACCAAACAAACATATCTTATGTTCTAGGTCCTTACCATTATTAATTTCTATTAAGGATGAGCGAGTATACTCGCTAAGGCACTACTCGTCCGAGTAATGTGCCTTAGACGAGTATCTCCCTGCTCGTCCTTAAAGATTCGGGTGCCGCCGCGGAGCGGGGAGGAACAGAGGGGAGATCTCTCTCCCGCCCGCTCTTCCCTGCTCCCCGCCGCGACTCACCTGTCAGCCGCAGCGGTCCCCGAATCTTTATGGACGAGCGGGGAGATACTCGTTTAAGTCACATTACTCGGACGAGTAGTGCCTTAGCGAGTATACTCGCGCATCCTTAATTTCTAGGTTTTCATTGTACAATGGATTAAGGATACTTTTACACCAGTGTTAGGGCCAGTTCATGGTTTCAATCTCTTTTGCTCTGTTTTTGGAGTAGAGAAACTGAAATGTGTAAAAAAAAATATTGGAAAAAAAGCAGTTCCTCATGGATTTCAATGGGGTTTGAA
Organism: Eleutherodactylus coqui; assembly: GCF_035609145.1. NCBI lineage: Eukaryota > Metazoa > Chordata > Amphibia > Anura > Eleutherodactylidae > Eleutherodactylus > Eleutherodactylus coqui. The sequence goes on from NC_089845.1 coordinate 39,489,233, forward strand.
AAAAAGAAACAAAACAGATATCAAATGCAAAGGCTTCAATTTGCTACAATTCCATCAGGTTTCTGTTTTTTGGGGGACAAAAAAATAACGCCTCAGACTGCAGTATTCTCCTGTACAAAAAAAACAGAAAACTATCAGAACAGAAGCAAACTGAAGCCTTTTGTTTTGTTTTTTTTGTTTTTTTTTTAAACCCCCAGGAAATCAATGGGTGGAATAAAAACAAACGTATGTTTTTTTTTCTTTTCTACATTATTTCAGTTTCTCTCCTCCAGAAACACAGACAGAAATCCTGAACTGAGCCCAAGGCTAATTTCACACGGGCGAGTGAAATAATGAGGTGTGCATCACAGCCAGATATCGCACTCGCCAGCATGCGATTTTCCTGCATACACGATGCATTTTTATGCCTCATGTGCACCTAGCACGTGGTGCGATGCTGCCGCAGCCCCCATTGACAATAATAGGAGATGCGATGTAAGGACACCAGTAAATATAGAACATGCCGCAAATTGTTTCCCACATCACATCGCAGTGAGATACGAGAAAACATCGGTCAAGAGAATGGGGTTCATATTCGTGCAAAATTTGTGTGTCTCGCAGCGTGATTTTCTTGCCCGTGTGAAGACGGCATAATTCTTATTTACAGTGTTTATATTCTGCATGGAAAGAGAAAACTACTGAAAAAAGCAACTCTACAAATGGAGAAAATTTTTTTTCTTCATTCACATGGTCACAGATGACATAGAAAGATAAAACAAATACCTATATCTTCACTTGCGAATCTTACAAGGCGCCTAGCCACATAAAGTGGGTCCTCTCCACCCTCCAGCATTCGCCCGAGCCAATACAGGGAAGCGTTCTGATCTGATCCACGCATTGACTTGTGTAGAGCAGATATACAGTTATAATGTTCTTCTCCTGCAACGGGAAAAGCAAGAGAGGCACAAGTAAATATAACTCACAAACTCAAACATCTAAAACGTATAAGTCATGCACATCTGTGTAAGCCGTGTAGTAGCAACAGTGTCGTGGTGGGTAGAGAGGCTATGAAACATCTGATGGGTACTCTGAATTCACTTTTAAAATTGTTAATTTGACACAAAACACGCAGTTCTGCGCCAGAAAAATCAACCAGACAGTTCAAGTGCACAGAATCTAAGGAATGTGAGCTGTGAGATCAAGAGCAAGTTATTTACCAGAGCAGCTGAAAACGCCCAACTAAAATAAGCCAAAGCTGCATTTCACGGCATTCAGAGACGATGATGATGATCTAGTCGGTCACTTTTATGAATCATAGTTCTCCATGCTTTGCTATCCTTGACGGATTTTTTCAGTTCTTCCATGTTTGCAACCAGCCAGCATGTTCGTGACCCACTAACTGTGACGACCATCAATGTAGTTTCCAGAGAATTGGCTCACATGATATATCCAAAGCAGGAGATAAAGCATTTCAAATGCAATGTACAAGATTAAAGAAAACAAAAAAACTCAACTTCATTAGGGTGATTGGGGCTGAGCGGCATTATTACCTACAACCTGTGGACAGGTACGGGGCTGTTTTTTTAAAAGACATGTTTTTTCTCATTCTAGACACGTCTTTCAAAGCTCCAAAGCAACATTTGCAAATTGCTGCTGTTACAATGAGCAGAGGTTCTGCTGCATCATTTTCTCCGGCCTACCAAGGAGTTGTTGGGCCTTTACTATACAAACTACTCCCACACCTCACCTGCTGGGAAGGGATCAACAGATGGCACAACTCCGTCTAGTTTCATTTCCTTGAGGAATGTCTGATAGCGTGGCCTCACTTTAAATTCCTTTGGTGCAGTGTGATGATGGCTGTTCTAGCCACTATTTCCTGCTTTGGTTCAGTATTGACTAGTCTCCCCATCTGTGTGTCTTGCTCCTTGAATTTTCAGTCCAGTCTGTGCTATCCTAAAATTGTGGTTTATCTAAAGGTTTCCTTGTTTATTACGATCTGCCTTAGGTCATTCAAGCATTTGCTTATCTAGTGCCCTCTTGTTCCCAGGGACAGTATTTTAGACAGGGTAACTAATAGGGACAACTTAGGACTGTTTAACAGTAGTGGGGTCTGGTATCAACCAACATCAGTGAGAGATTATTGGAAGATAAAAGGGAGCGCCAATGTTAGGGCTCGTTCACTTAAGCGTATTTGTATAGTGTATCAGACGCATAATTTTTACCAGTGTAATATGCTATGCTAAGTCCCCATCGATTTACATTCGGGTGTTCAGACGACTATTTTTCAAGAAATTTTCGGTCAAATGAAAAAACATGCAGGTCCTATTTTGGTGCATATTATGCACTAAAATAAGGCATAAAAGTGAATGGGTTAGCACTCGAGATGAGCGAGTATACTTGCTAAAGGCAATTGCTCGAGCGAGCATTGCCTTTAGCAAGTATCTCCCCGCTCGAGACTGCAGGTTCGGGTGCCGGCGCAGGGGAGCGGTGAGTAGCGGCTGTCAGCAGGAGGGAGTGGGGGGGGGCAGGGGGGGGGGGGGGGGGGGAGAGAGGGAGAGAGAGATCTCCCCTCCGTTCCGCCCCGCTCTCCCCCGCAGGTCCGTGCCCACTGCCGGCACCCGAACCTGCAGTCTCGAGCGGCAGAGATACTCGCTAAAGGCAATGCTCGCTCGAGCAATTGCCTTTAGCGAGTATACTCGCTCATCTTTAGTTCGCACAAATATGCAGCGATACTTCTGTAATTTGAATAGGCCTGTATTTACACAACTGAAATACGCATACATCCTTGGGGTCAGCATTTATTTGGTGGTTGTTTTGGTTCCATACCATGTGTTTCAGTCTCCAATGTCTGTTTCGTTATAGTCATTATCATCATCACCCTCTCATCTAATGGAGTTCCTCTAGTTGTATTTGTATCTTCACTGTGTTTCCACACGATTCAGATTTATATTTTTGGTGCCATTCAGTTGTTACCCTATCTAGCTCTGTTGTAAGGTCCTGGGGATATCTTAGAGACACTGCTAGTAGCCAGGAAAACTAAGTGACAAAAATGTGAAGCAGATTTCCGTCCAACGTGCAGCTTGCGCTATTACAGCGGCAGCTTTTGATTATTTTTAACTGTGTGAACAAGACCTAAACAGAAAGCATAACCATTTGCTTCACTGTAGAATTTCAGTTTCTTGTGAAGGCCTACAATCTGTGAAATGGTAAATACCTGCAGAAGGGTTAGTGAGCAAAAGTAAAACAAAGAACATTAACAAACGAGACCATGTTTTTCTCCCCATCATTGCTCTGTACCATACATTTTTATACCTGCACTTTCAGATGACTTTTCAGAATAAGCTGTTGCCTTATACGTGAGGGATAACGCCATGCCTGGCCATTATATTTCGAAAATCCTTGTCGCGCAGAGTACCCTGCCACTGCTGTCACAGCAGTGGCAGAGGATCGCGATCCTCACCCATTAATTTTAATGGGGCTTGCGCTGCTGCCGGCCCCATTGGAAACAATTGGCAAAATACCAAAAAGAATGGACATGCCGAGATTTTGTTTAAGTGCTGCATCGCAAATGTGCATGGAGCCATTGGCTTCATAATTTTGCGATTTCTCGCAGCCTCGCAGAGCTGGGAAATCATGCGACTCCCTCACCAGTGTGGAGCCACCCTTATAGTGTGAAAAATAAGGCAATCTGCCTGGATTCATGGTAGATGCAATGTGACTGACTATATCAAACCTGCGCACATCACCTCCCCAGAAACACTTGCTGCGTTTATACAAATGAGAAAAAGGAACAATACCCGTGCAACGCAACCTCTTGAAAGGCAGCATTCTTGCAAGTCAATGTCAGACTTTTTAAACAAGCCTTGGGCCCCTGCACACCAGCGTTTTTCATAGAAGTTTTTTTTCATGCGATTTTGCAGCTTTTTTTAATCGCAAAAGTCAATAGGACTTTCTAATGTTAAAAACGCATTGCACAAAAATTGCAAGTTTGTGCTCTGCGTTTTTTGTGCGATGCATTTTCAACATAAGAAATGTCCTATTGACATTTGTGTTAAAAAAAAAAACACAGCGATATCGCATAAAAAAAACCACTAGTGTGCAGAGGGGCCCTTATATCAATGACTGAATTGTGAGCCAAAGCCAGAATAACCATGCACAGACAGCTGTTTCAGGCGATTGCCTCCCATTATTGTGCAGTAGGTTTCCAGCTTGGCTTCGTATATCCACCAATCTAAAAAATTAAATCAATTTACATTTTGTCTGTGCCCCTGCCAAGCAGCAATTAAGACTGACTAACCAAAAACAGGTTTACTAATGTTCTTCCATAGGATCACTAACATTGTCCAGGCCACGTCTGCCCTCATTATCCTTACTTAACCTCACAGGTATCCAGTTCTGATTGTATTTATAAAAACATTTGTTTACATGTGAGGGAATAATATAGAAAAAAAAAATCACTTGTAACTTACCCCTTAATAAACTTTCCATATTAAGTTTAATGAAAAATTTTAAGCTACTAAGTTTAAATCTAAAACTTTAGTCTGATCCTTATGGATAAACACTGTAGAGATAAAAATATGTTAAGTATGTTTATCATTTTTCGCACAGCATAGACCATCGGTATGTTCTCATTTATCAGACCAAGATTAACAATGCGCCAGTCCTGTGGGCCTGCATTCAAGTTTTCAACTTGCAGATTAAGACTGCAACAATACACCCAGTTTGTACATGCTGTGCTGGTGCTGCAGGCGTCAGGATGTCTATTCTCTGGCAGTGTTGAGCTTTTTCAAGGGGGGAGCTCTTGTAATTGCTTACTACTGTAGAAAATGGAACCATATTATTGGTTACTTAAAGGAGTATTCAAGTTATGCAAACTTGCTGTCAAATGATTGCTAATCGAAAGGTTACTAAAGTTTGCAATGTGGTTCTGCTTTGGATTTTGTGTCCCTGGCTCCTAACAACAGTTACCTTCTGACCCTTCAGAAGCGTTTATTCACAGGTTGCCCTGGATACGTCCTGTAGGCATTCCAGCGCTACAGGTCGGGCATGCTCAGTAGGAACAACCATGGATGTTTTTTTTTTCTCTTCAGCTCTCGTGATTTGATTGATGACCAATAGCAGGGCAGTGCTTAGCAAGAACATGCACAGGAAGGAAATACAGAGCGGGGGAATTGTAAGACATGTAGTTTAAAGCTGCATATCGGTAGGGATGCAAAAGTTATCTTGGAAAATAGCAATGCAGGGAAACAGCCACATTTTTAAAAACTCCATATATAAAGATAAGTTGCATAGTTTCTGATGACAACCGGAATACCCTTTAGGGAAAGCTTTCAATGCATTCACACATAACGGAAATGCTGTAGAATTCCTGCAGCATTTCCACAAAAAAAAAAAAAAAATGAAAATGAAAATACACACCATTGGTCCAGATCTTGACCAGGAATCAGCAGCGTGTCCACAACTGTTTTAGCAGCTACATCATGTCTTGTCACACAGCAACCTCTAATGAGCACCAAGCCGCTGCTCAGGCAATTTGGAAGTGGTGTCACCTGATCTGCACAGCAGGGTGACTGTAGGCCAAGGGTGCACAATATTATTCAGTGTGACGGCTGTACTACTGTATAGATCTAGTTTAAAGGCCTGCAATAATGCCCCTCCCAGCAGTGCCACGTTTCCCTCTCACAGCACCAACTCCCCCTCCCAGCAGTGCCACGTTTCCCTCTCACAGCACCAACTCCCCCTCCCAGCAGTGCCACATTTCCCTCTCACAGCACCAACTCCCCCTCCCAGCTGTGCCACGTTTCCCTCTCACAGCACCAACTCCCCCTCCCAGCTGTGCCACGTTTCCCTCTCACAGCACCAACTCCTTCTCCCAGCAGTGCCACGTTTCCCTCTCACAGCACCACCTCCCCCTCCCAGCAGTGCCACGTTTCCCTCTCACAGCACCAACTTCTCCTCCCAGCAGTGCCACGTTTCCCTCTCGCAGCACAAACTCACCCTCCCAGCAGTGCCACATCTCCCTCTCACACCACCAACTCCCCCTCCTAGCAGTGCCACATCTCCCTCACACCAACTCCTCCTCCCTGCACCACTACATGAGCCTCTTAGAGTACCAACACCCTCTTGCTGCTGCATCACATCTGTATTGTCCAGCACCAACGCTCCCACTCCTTGCAAAAACCCATGTACCCCTCACAGGATAATCTCCCAGTCTCCATTTCTGCACCACAACATCTGCTCCTCTCCTCCCTGCAGGGCTACATGTCCCTCACAACTTCGCTCCCCCTCTCACCAGCAGCTATCACAGCTTCCTCCTGCAGCACAATTTCTTCACTACCGATCCAACCCAGACTCCTGCCCATGTAACAAAAAAGTTCAAAGCACCACCTTCCACATAACCTAGAGACTGTCAATCCTGGTGATTACGGAGTGCTTTCTTCTACTGCAGAGGAAACAACTCATTGCTTATCACAGGCTCCCGCAATGCAGTCTGTAAACATGACAGCTCACTCGTATTAACCAATGAGCGCTTTCCTTCTTCACTGCAGAAAGCACTCAATGAACTTGTGCAGCGGTCAGCCCCGTCTTTAGAAGCACAACTGATCAAACAGGCAGCGGTTAGCTATATTTCTATCCACTAGATCGGAGACCGCCACGGATCGTGCACCCCTGCTATGGGCCCTGACATGCTTTGATAAATATGACTTAGTTCCAAGAGATGCCGTTATGCGAGCAAGGAATTTTGTTGCATATTGTGATATGTTAGTACAGCAGCGAGTGGCAAAGTGTCATGTTCTTCAAATAGATCGCCACCCAAAAAAGTTTTTAAAAACCTGTAACGCAATCCATTTTTAATAAGCCAGTGACCGCATCTACACGAAGGTCCAGCTTTTACTTATGGCCATGTAGACAGATTAGTCATCTCAATGTTGAATTGACACCTGGCCCAGCCAGGATGGATGGAAGGTATAATCGTTTTTCTATAAGAATATCTAGTTACTTCCAATAGTCTTTTAATAGCACTGAACACATGCCCCAAAGTCTGAACTAAAGCTTTAATAATTAAAATATGGATTTCAAACATCTGTCAAACAATTTAGGATTTGTAGGTACTTCTATATTCTAGGCTCCCTAGTAAGGTTAATCACCAAGCTAAGTGATGAAAGACAAAAATATATAGACAGGTAAAAGAGCAACATTTGCATGGTGTTATCTCACCAAGATTAAATAATTAAAGGGGTATTCCTGGCATAGCTTAACATATTCAAATTAATGTACATCATCAAGTCATTTTGTAATAGGTTCACTGTACACAGTCGAGCTACCTACTTCATTTTCTATGTCACGTGACGCACCACATGAAAAATATCTCTACTTTCACTGACATCCTGTCTGTATTTGTTACTTCCTCCCCTGTCCATAGCCTCCAACATCCTGTGAGCTGTGCATGATGGGAGGACAGAAGCGGAAGCACTGTGCTGTTTTGCTCATGTGCAGTTCAGGGTGCCGGAAGGTCCTTTCTATCGGCTTCAGCAGATTTCTCTGACTTTCTCAGTGAGAGGAAGATTGGTTCTAGTAAGTTGTAGGACCTGTGAGCTGTGGGCGGAGCTACAGTGCAAGCCAGAAGACAAGCTCTTTGCATGCTGGAAGTTGTAGTTAACAGTCGGTTGCTGCAGAAGTAATGCATGTAAACCCAGCGGTAGATCAGAGGCTGCACGGAATGTAGAAAAGGGTCCAGAGCGGCACATAAAAGGTACCAGTTGTAGATACTTCACTGTACCTCCTAGATTTCAGCATTTTCAGAATTTCCCTTTTGTGCCCGAAAACCCCCTTCCAGCACGTTTGTCTATTGTGTTCTGTAGGAGAACAGTTAATGTAATAAAGCTTCTTCCCATTGATAAATTCATTCTGCTGCATATCCTGTAGACGCATGAAGGATGAGAGTACATGCAGCGGCCAAAAAACATGCCGACGTGCCGTTTAGAGTAGTGTTCAAACTGTTAACAATGGAGCAGTTTTGCTGGAAATGCTGCAAAATTGGGCAGCCATTAAAAGGTCTATTCATTAATGTCCACAGTATTTGACAGATGAACAGCAGTTTCATCCACAAAACTGCGCAGCCATTATCAATTTGAAAACCCCACTAAATACCATGATGGGGCATATTATCTGTCATCGCTTGCGGCCACGCTCTGAGTCTCTACTCAATCAAAATAAATAAAGAACAGACTGAACATTCTGGTTTGTGAAGTTCACAATCTGAGGCCTCATTCATACAAGAGTAATACAAATAGCTGAAACTCCAATTAAAGCCCCACTTAAACGGGACGACTGTTGCACAAGAGTATCATTGACTCACAGTGGGGAGGCTGGAGAAGATTACTCTCCTCACTCTCACCCGCCCCTCTGCATCCACTTAGCATAGCAGCCGTTCAGTACTGAAGGCTGCTGTTTACATGGAACGATCAGCATTCAGCTCATTGTCCATGCAGCTTAAGATTCTGAACGATGACTTCAGTGTAAACAGCAGCCGTTCATTACTGAACGGGCGCTGTGTTAAGTGAATGGAGAGGGGCGGGGGAGAGAGAGGAGAGAAATCTCCTCAGCTGCCCCGCTGCGAGCCAACGATACTCGCTCCTCTGCAACAGCACGGAAGTGAGGATGTGCAGGGACGAGTGTCGGGCATCGACTGCCCAACAGTCGTCCCGTGTAAATGGGGCTTTAGGCCGGCTATCCACGGGTGTAGCGTTTTCCTGCAGTGGATTTCTGCCACGGGTGAACACTGAAGTCACCGCAATTTTCTGCAATGAACCTATCAATAAATAGGTTAATTGCGAAAAAAACGCAACATGCCGTGATTTTTGTTTGCGAGCGGAAAATTGCAGCGATTTTCCACTTCTGTACATCGGGCTGCGCTTTCTATAGTTATCCTATGAAAAGCTTTCATTGCGTTACCTGCGTGCAGATTATCGCTGCGGATAACACAATGGAATATCGCCCGTGGACAGCAGGCCTGAGTTGCATTGGGGTAGTCAGACATGCTTTTTCATGCGCAGCATGTCCTATTTTGGTTCATATTACAGACCAAAATAGCTCACTGAGGTCAATGGAATTAAGTAAATATGCAGTAAATACCTATGAAATCAGTGGGGCCTTTTTTTTTTGGCGCATGTGAAAAAACACCAAAAAAATGCATACACAGTTTCAGTCTGAGTAACTGCATAAACCTGTGTGAAGGAGCTCTAAGATTGTCCAAAGGCAAATGCACACCACTGTAATTTCTGATCGTGTGGCGTTTGTGATTTTCACGGACAGCGCAGGGCCCCATTATATCCTATATAGCTTTTCACTTACGAGAGTAGGACATGCAATGTGCAGTGTCTTTAGAGATTGGACAGCACACTGATAGCTATGTGAATCTGTCAGGTCATTTTTCCCATATAAATGCAATATATTGGCACATGTTAATGAGGAATAAAACTGTACTTTTTCTTGAACACAGGCACCCATTGAAAGAAATAACCCAAAGAGGGCTTCCCATGCTATTAACTAATTAGTGGTGAACCATCCGATGGGCAGTTCTCCTCTTCAAACAGCCTGGGCCGTTTACCTCCCTCTTCCACTAAAGGACGCCTCAAGTTCGCATGAGGTCTTCAGCTCTGTGGCATGTGTGTTATGTGACGACGTGTGCGTTTTGTATGGGGCACCTACGCCACAGTGAGGGAGCCGAGGTGTATGCTGCGACTTCCACTCACTCTGGAATGACGTCACATGCATGCTCAGTCTTCAGTGTAGCGCAAGTACCCTGTACATGGATCACATTACATCCCCAATTGGCGAAGCTGGAGATGTAATGCAGAGAACAAGGGGGTGTTTCTTAGTCGAAGAGGAAGAGAGAGAGCAGAAGAGGGAGGTAAACTGCCCAGACTGCTTGGAGAGATAAACTGCCCAATGGATGGTCCACCACTAATTAGCATATGACGCAGGAAGGTCTTCTCGGGCTATTTCTTTGGATGGGTGCCTGTGTTAAAACAAATAAAAAGGTAGTTTTATTCCTCGAAGTCCCACATCTGTCAGTACATTGTGTTAATATGGGGGAAATGACTTGATAGACTTCAGTACATTGTGTTAATATGGGGGAAATGACTTGATAGACTTCCTTTAAAAGGGATTTCTGGGAGAATATGAATGGCCCATCCTTAGGATAGGTTATGAATATCAGATTGGCAGGGGTCTAACACCCAGGACTCCTGTCCACCAGCTGATCGTCAGAACCGCAGTTTACATGTTGGAGCAGCTGTGTGCTGGAAATAGCACAGCTCCATACACAGCGCAACAGCCCAGAAGAGTACTGCAAGCTCTATTCCATTCAGGAGGAATGAGACAGAGTGCAGTACCAAAACCGGCCACCACACTGTACGGAACTGTGCCATTTTCAGCACACATTGTCTTCTGATGAGACTGATCAGAAGGGCTCCTTGGCATCGAATCCCTGCTTATCTGATATTGATGACCTATGCTGAAAATAGGTCAGCAATATTATACTTCTAGAAAACCCCTTTGAAGTTCAAATGACACCACAAGCGCCAAACGAACGTTCGGTGAGCAACATACTTTTCTTGTTTAATGCACTGAATGTTAGTTTAGCATGGTATGCAATTTCCATAGCCCACTGTGTTCTACCGACTGTTAGGCTATGCAATTACCATAGGTGTGCTATGCTTTTATATACAGCAAAGGGTTGCAATACCTTTTTTTATTCCCTTATATAATCTCATTTGGTAAAGGGCAGGCCTAATTTCCAAAGCCATTTTTTTTATTGTTACAAACTATGTACAATAAAAAAGGATGTCTGCAAATAGTTCTAGCCATGTAGTCTGCTGCTCAAGTCCTACTGCCATCCATCTGTCAGTTTTTCTTGCTAACCTACCAAACGTACAATAGTGTGCATCAGGGAACAGACAGAAAGAAGTATGACTGCATGATCAGACCACAGAGTTCATTTGAAATCTGTTACTTGGAACACATAGGTCTGTACAGCAGCTGTAGACACAGAACAACTGAATATATAGTGGGGAATAGAAAAACGGTTTGCAACAGCAGACATTCAAACCCTTTTCGCTGCAATTTCTAAAATTCAAAAGATAATGAAGAAGCATATAAAAAATCAAACAAACAGATACACGTGTACTTAAATGGCTACTAACTGTTCAGCTTGTGCTTATGTGACAGCCAGTGTGTTAAACTAGCAGAAGTGCAATTCACTTCTAACTTAAAATGACATTTTTGTGCTGAAAAATAATTCTACAGTGCTCTCTACTAATGGTTCCCTTCACCCCAACTTGCTGCCCATTACCTGTTGTCAAGTGATGTTACTTGAATCGGTATGGTGGAAAACAGGAAGCGGGGGTGGGGGGTGGGGAGTAAGAGAAAGCATCCTGAAGTCTGAGAACAGGAGAACAGAAGTGAGGAGGAAGAGATAAGCAGAGACTCACATGGATGTGCTTTTAGAGCTAAATGAGTTGCTATTTATTCACACCTACACTGCTCAGTACTGCTGTACACTGTCCTACACATTTAAGTCTGTTAGACAGAGCAGAATCAGTAGATCACTGTGCATAATGTATAGAATACAGCACAACTGCAGGCTCCTCCCACCAAATTATATATTCAGCCTTCAGAGTGGAAAATAGTAACAAATGTAGTCATATAATGGCTGGGAAGTACTATTCCTCATGTACACACTGCAGATTATAAAATATTAGGTATGCTTTAAATTGAAGCACGATTGTATTTTATCTGATAGCTGTCAATTCTATTGCATTTCATATTCTTTCCATTATATAATGGTTTGTGCTGGACAGCCGATTCAGTAAGTTTAGTCTATCGTCATATAATTACTGCATATGCCTCTCCCTGGCAATATGGTAATCTGCAGAATATCACAAGTAAGCTTACTGTTAAGTAGCTGTAATTTCAACAATTCGCTCCACACATGGCTCAAAGTATTATTAGGATACTTCAGCAATATTACTAATATAAAACTACTAAGAAATAACTTTCCCCATACTGATGCATTAAAGGTGAAACACAAACCCAGCGACATGTTATATGAAAAGCATTTTCCATCGCGCTGAAGCTATAACACAGATGAGTCTTTTCAAAAACTAGATAAGGACATGTTCAGCTCTTCTTACTTGCTAAGCTAGGTGTCATATCCAAGTTGCTGACATGAACAACAGTAACAGCAGAACATGCCTTATCATTAACACAACCTTATTAAGAAAAGTTGTTATGGATGCTCACCAGCTCGATCATAGAGAATATGGGAGCGCTGTAAGCCTTCCTTAATGTGCTCTTCCTTTATAATCATTGCCTGCATTTGTGAATGTGGTCCTGCAGCAATCCTAGACTGAACCGACAACTGTAAGCCATTCAGAGCCGTTCTGGCATCGCCGTCGCAAAGATGCGCTAAAGTGGTTAGAGCTTTGGCTTCTATATACATTTGACATCTGAAAGAAAAAACAGAAAAAAAAGAAAAACCAAAAAATTACATTTCTAAAGCAAACCCTTCAAAAAAGAAACACCAAAACACAGAAAATGCGCCAAAAAAAGTTACAAATAAATATTTAAAATAACTTGGTACTTTTTCCCTCAATCATATTATTTCCTTTCTTTCTATTTTGTCTCATATTACAATTAAAAAAAATGTTAGAAATATATGTCCCCCGAGATATCAGCCATGCCTCCCCCTCACTGGCCTGTGACTGGCTGTAAAACAACTGTGTGCAGTGGGGCAAAGATTGCTAAGGCGCGCCCCCTCAGCCACCAGCGTTAGCGGACTATGGATCAGGAGATTAAGCCTACATAAGTAGGTTTTCTCCAATCCTTTTTTTTTTTTTTTTTTGAGTATCATGCCAAAAAAATAAATAAATAAAACTACCGCCTGACAAACTGATGGGAGCTATACTACTTCTTTACTTTTAGAATTCATTTCTAGGTTTAAGTGTTCCTTTAATACAAGTACGGTAAAAGAAAACTTTCAGTGCAGAAATACTCCATTTGTGCATGTAAAGAAAACTGCATCCTTCTGAAAAACATTAAAAAGGGTATATTTAGATTGCGAACAATCCCAAAATATGACAAAAAAAAAGGGAAAAATGAGATTCAGAATGTCATCTTATTGAAACAAACGAATGTAGTGTGCCCAGGATAAATTACCACAGTATAACAATGCGGCCTGAAAATGTTATAGAATTGTTTAGTACACTAAGGCCAATCTCACACAGGAGTTTGTAAAAACATGGTGGTTTACAGCGTTTTAAAAACACTTTCACCAGTATTTTCAATGCACCCCATCATTGCAATGGGTGATGTGGTGCAAATCCTGGTCTATAAACCGATGCCAATATGTTCTCACAGTGCAGGGTAAGCAGGCGGAGGTCTATTCTGATCTTTGAAGGACAGACTACAGTTTAACGGAAAAAATAAAAATCAAGGAAAAAAAACACCTTCCCCTCTAAATAAGCTTTCCCCCAGCCAGTCATCATTGTTCCACTAGTCCCTACCTATTTAGGCTACACTAACCATAGGAGGGTATATTCATATGTAGTGGAAATGCAAGAAACTGGATGATATTTTTACACATCTCAGTCACGTGATGCAAAACCTTTTCCCTTTTTCAATTATCTTGCGGTCGCAATTTTTAAATCCACAGCTTGTACATTTCTGTTGTGTAAATAGCAAGGATTTATTGCATATTTTCTCTATTGACTTCAATGGGGAAGTAAAAATAAACAATGAAATCCTGGTGTCGTAGATTTTGCAGTGGATTACCTGCGGATCAGCAGTAAAATCTACAAAGAGCAAATCAGAGTTAGAAAAAAATAAAATAAAAAAAAAAAGTTTCCACCTTACCAATATTCTGCCACTTCCATGCAAAGGCTTCTCTGGTCCCGGGCAGTCTGTTTACCAGCCTCCAAAGGAGACCTGCCACATATGTCAATGAATCATTGCTGGTGCAGAAAAAACAGCCTCTCGGGTCGTCAGGGAAGCCTCATAATAGGAATGGCAGAAGATTGGTAAGGGAAGTATACATTTTTCTTCTCAATTTTTAGAATCAGCAGGGGCAAAATTGCACTAAAATCCGTTGTGTGACTCTACCTAAAGCCTTCGACAAAAGAGAAGACTACATGCATATATATATATATATATATATATATATATATATATATATATATATATATATAAAAGAGACCAGTATTGTCCATGCAAAAGTGACATTGATAGTTTAACAGTATAACTTATAAACCTTATTAGTTGGACCAACGTACTAAAAAGCATGAAAATGCTTACACAGCGTCTGATGGAGGGCTAAAAGACGCTCACCCATGTAGCCACAGCTCATTTTACACTGGGGTTACTGACTCTCCATTAGACGTTTGCATCTCGGTTTCATGCTATGCAGTCAGAAATACCGGAACCCAACGGAAACCTGACAGACTGTTATAAGCGAATGGGATCCATCAGGGTTCATTGGGTTCTGTTCTAAAATTGACTCATCATAGCTCCAGTACGAACAGAAGTGATGACACTAGTGAAGCAGAGCCCAAGACTCTGGCATGCAAGGCCTGGTTATTATATTGTACCCTTTGTACAGACTAGTCCGCCAGCATATTTTTTGCTAGGTCTGCACTCCGACCTGCTGAGGAACCTGGACTAAAATAAAATGATCCTGAATTACTAAAGGCACATTGGGGCCCGTAGCATGCCCTAACTTAAAGGGAATGTGTTACATAGACCCTTCAAACTTATACATCACCTATATACTTTTTACTAATTAAAACTAGATGGTGAAACATTGCAGGTTCATTTGGATTCTGTTGTGCATACAAGACTATGGGGCGGCCATGTTGTCTTTGCTGCAGAGAGATGCTTTAGAGCAGAAACCATGGGGCATTCACACAATGGACAGGAGGGGACCCATTGATTTCTACAGGAGTGTTCTAGACATACTCATGCCATATTTACACGAGACGACTGTCATACAAACGAGCACACAAGCGAGTGATGTGACCGCTAGTTGTTCGCGCTCATACAGAATGTTCAGACTGGCAGATCGCTGAGAATTGCTCACTTCTCACTTCCCATTCTATGTGATACACGCAGCAGGGAGCGTTTAGGCGCAACGAGACATGAGCGAAGCAGCAATGGTTTTTGTGAAAACAAACAGTGGCAAATGAAAAGTAAACGAGAAGTGCACAATGGCTTTGAAACACTTAATGCGCATTTCCATTCTTTGAACAAATTTTGTGTGACAATTGTCGTCTAAATGGCCCTTATTTTGAAGGGAACTGCGATTATCACCTATTGTGAATGGAGGATCCTGAATTGACTCTATATGGGTGTTACCTTTCATTGTAATTCTGACGATGATAATGAGATGACCACTCTTAAAGTTCTCTTTTTTAATATTCATCATATTGAAAAAAAAAAATTTAAACAATGTTAAAAAACCTTGATTTATACAATGGGTGATTTTCTGATGACGCATTCGCTTTACTATCCAAATATTATAGACCAATTGTTCATTTTGAAGTAAAAAAGAGGAGCAAACAATGATCCAAAGACTGCAAGGTAAGGTCAAGGGTCAGTGATACCTTCCCAGCTCGCAAGAGATGCATTTGATTCTTTTCATAAGCACTTCATGAAGTTACAGGAATTCCCCATTTACAGTGCCTAATGTGGCGTGAGTGCTAATGCCAGGTGGTAGAGTCTGCTTTCATGTGCATACTTTCCTACTATTGGGAAACTGACAAGTTAGGAGAGGAAACATACTGAAGCAATGTCCTTTCTTAACCACAACATGCAGAACATCTAAAGTGGAAAGTCTCTCATGTGCGTCACTGTAGGAGGACTGAAATACCAAATATAACCACAGTCTGCCCTGTTACTGACAGCAGCATCTAAAATCAGCAATCAATAGGTGGATCAGAACATCCCAGAAAGATGCAACTGTAAGCGGATTCCTAAGTTACCATTCTACATTCTTAAAAGGGTATTCTGGATATGCAAAGTTGCTGTCAAATGATTACTAATCAAAATGTATTAAGTTTGCAATGTTGTGCTTTGGATTTTGTGTCTGTAGCCCTGAATCCGTTGCAGGAGACAAGAGGATGATTCCAGGCTCACCCATTGGCTCCCTGTGGAGACTTACCTGGACAGGTTATATCATGCCAAAAAGTTTGGGGGTGAAACCCTGTAGTCCGCCAACTTTAGAGATCTGGAAGAATCCTTGAAACACAGAGGCAGCCTAGTAGACGCTACCCACTCCAACCTGTCTTTTGGACAGGAAACAGGAACTGGGAAGGTGAAGGGTGTTACTGCCTTTAGAGAGATCTGTGAGGTACCTGTTTGGATGGGAGGCGGTGTCAATGGTGCAGTCATGGGCGCAAGAGGGGAAAAAAAAAAAACGAAAAAAATAGCGCCTAAAAGACTGAAGCAAAACATATTTTGTTTGTTTTGCCTCCCCACCACCCCCAAAAAAAACAAAAAAACAAACAAACAAATAAATAAAGTGATCAAAAAAGTCATACGTACCTCAAAATGGTACCAATAAAAACAAGATCTCAGAGCTCTATCCATGGAAAAATGAAAATAAAAGTTATAGGACTTTGAATGCAACAAGGTTTTGTTTTATTGTGCAAAAGGGGAAAAACCTAAAATAATAGTGGTACCAATAAAAACTAGTTTGCCCTATGAAGACTTGTTTTTCACATTGCAACGTCGATGCAAAAAAGAAAAAGTTTGGGCTTTTGAAAAGTGGAGATGGACCCGAAGCAATGGAAGAAGTTGGCCCGGTCTGAAGTCTTCTTTTACCTCATGTGGATTGCCAGGTAGTTGGCAGAGGCAGTGTGATGCTCTGGGCAATGTTTTACTGGAAAACCTTGGGTCCTGGCATTCATGTGAATGTTACTTTGACATGTTGCAGAGCAAGAACAGCCCTTTATGGCAACAATATTCTCTAATAGCTGAGCAGAATAATGTGCACATGGCAAAACTGTTCAGGAATAGTTTGAGAAACATGACTAAGGAGTTCGAGGCGAAGACTTGGCCTCCAAAATTTCTCTCTCTCAACCCAATCTGTATGAAGTGCTAAAAAAAAAAAAAAACCCAACCCATTCATCTATGAAGGATCCACCTGGAAACTTATAAAATCCACTGCTAACATCTTGATGCCAAATACTGGAGAACATTCCAAAGATCTTGTGGATGCAAGCCTGAAATTAAAAGGGTTTTTCTGGAGTCTCTAATATTGATGACCTATCCACAGGATAGGTCATGAATATCAGATTGGTGGGGCCCACCGGTCAGGTGGCTCAAGAGGCTGCAGTGCTTGAGCGAGTGCCGCGGCCTCTTCTCAATAATGTGACATACAGTTCAGTCATATGGCCTGAACGCAGCTCATTTCCAATTAAGTGAAGGGGATCGAGCAGCTATAACAGATGCCGCAGCAATAAAATGTATAACGCTGTGCCGGGTATGCAGTAAAGAAGTTTCAGGGCTCACTGGTGGCTTCTTCAAGCAGCAGATCCCCTCAGTGATCAGATATTGATGACCTATCTGCAGGATAGGTCATCAATATTAGAGCTCCCGAAAACCACTTTAAGCACAAATGTTGCATGGATAACTTTGGTTGAGTGAAATATGCAGTATTGCTGAATTTCAATAGACAATGTTTGGCCAAATTATAAACCAGCATTGGGACATGGGTCTTTGGGTCCCATCAGGCACTTGGGATGGAGGCATCCACCTCAAAAATCCCTATAGTCATGCTCCTGGATATACCAGTTTCTATGGAAGCCAGGTGATTAAGCTACATTGGTGACAATATTGGTTAGCATAGTGTATTCCCCAAGTTTCCCGAACTGGTTAAACTGCTTAAAGGGGTTGTCCCGTGAAAGCAAGTGGGGTTATACACTTCTGTATGGCCATATTAATGCACTTTGTAATATACATCGTGCATTAAATATGAGCCATACAGAAGTTATACACTTACCTGCTCCGTTGCTGGCATCCCCGTCTCCATGGCGCCGACTAAAGCTGCTTCTTAGTCGCACGAACAGTCGCGCTTGCGCACCGCAGGATTCTTCTTTTGTCTCCCTCCGGGCTCACGAGCTGCGTGCTGGCTCCTCCCTCTTCTCCGCGTCATCTTAGCTCCGCCTTCGTCACGTGTTGCCGATCAGCCAATGAGGTGGCTGTATCGGCAATGGAACGCAAGACAGGAGAAGAAAATCCATGGTGCACCATGGGAGAAAACCGCGGTGCATCCTTGGGAAAGGACTGGCGGCCATCTTTAAAAGAAGAAAAGAAGAAGCTGCAGAACGGTGATGCAGGTAAGCAATTTTTTATTTTTTTTTAAATAACAAAGGGATTGTTTTTAACGCTGCACAAGGTGGGGGTATGTTTAAAAAAAATAATTAGCATTTCGGCGCGGGACAACCTCTTTAATTATTTAGCAATAAATACGCCACATTTGGACTCTGCTAAGCCAGAGTAACAAGTCCTGTGGAAGTAGCATCTGTTCTGAGTTTCATATAATTATAATAGAACCCAACTGGTAATATTTCACACTGCTGGAAATTTAAAACTTGGGGTGCTACTACTACATGTTCTCCTGACAATTGCCGGTGGCACCTGTGAGTGGAGGTGCCCCTGACAATTAGTGCTAATAACAAGCTGTAATGGTGCTAACTTCTGGGCAGCACCTGCAATCACAAGTGCCGCCCGGCAATTGTCAGGAAAGCGCGAGCGCTAGTGGCTGCTGCTAGCGCTTGTGTGATGAATCCCTTAGATGACATTTACAATATAAAACAGGTAACACCACAGACAAGTTATCCCAGAAGCAGATACTGATTAATATATGATTGGATTTTATACGAACCTTACCAAACAGCCCAACGAATACGTCAAATATATTTATACTGTATGTTTGTAAAGGACGAAGTATAAAAGCCAATGCATAATCTAGCCCATTAATTACAAAATTAGGAGGAAAAAAAAGGACTATGGATAAACTTAAACGCATTGTTGATTCACTGTCACATTCTTAATTAACAACACATGAACTTATTTTAGGAGCCCATCCAAAATTTCCCAACACCACGTAAACAGAGTTACAGCTTCAATTTCTCATTAATTTTTATAGGTATTAAAGTTGTCATGTGTTACTATATCAAGCTGAGAGTCACCATTCATCATGTCTGAACAGAGCTCACTGTTTCACACTGCTAGAAACTATAGACCTGGAGGACATTGAAAGGATATCAAGATTATATAAACAGGTAAGACCACATGCAAGACTACTATATACCGCAGCTATATGTGCACACACACCAATCAGTTGTAACATTAAAATCACCAGCCTAAAATTGTGCAGGTCCTCTTGTGCTGCCAGAACAGCCCCCACAAGACCTGTGAGTGAGTACTGTCGTATGCGGTGCTAAGACCGTGCCAACACATTCTCTATGCCCTGCGAAATTTAAGTCAGGGCACCTTTAACCCAGTTGTCAGTTCTTCCTTGGACCACTTTTGATAGGCGCCAACCACTGCATACAGTGAGTACTCTACAAGAACGGCCATTTTTCAGATACTCTGACCTAGTTGTCGAGTCATCACAAACAGATATTGTATCTGTGTTACTCTCCCTTAATGTGAAGAATTCATAATGTATGCAAAGATACTTAATTATATAAAGTATGGTATATTTCTTGTTCAATAAAACGGGTTTAAAAAAGAAAAAAAAAACGCTGAGTTTTTACTAACACCTGTGTGAGACTGGCCTTACACTTGTCCATTTTTTCCTGTTTCCAACATCAGCAACGGACTATTCACTTACAGCCTAATATATACAGACCTCTTGCCAGGTACCATTGTATCAAGATCATCAGTGTTATTCACGTCACCTTTCAAGTATTACTATATACCTTTATCCAGAGGAGGTACGAGACGTACATTTCTAACAGCAGCAAAAACAAATCCTATTGGTTTCTTTCCTACAAAATATTGTAAGTAAAAGATAAAAAAGGGAACAAAAACATCTTGCCAAGCTGGGATTCCATGAGAAACGGCAGCACAGTCTGATTTGAAGAGTCATCTTACTTTCAATAGGACTACCTCAAGTTTCTGAGCCACGAAACCCAAGGTGGAACCGAAATTGAAGCATTTAGACCCAGAAACATCCTAATCAGGCCATGCCGAATTCAAAGAAAAACTGGGCAAATTTTCCGTCGACATAGTCATAAGAAAACTTGTTTTTAGCAGAACAAATTGTAACTTGAACATGCCGTTACTTGTAGTTCTGTACTGCAATGTATTATGCCTGTCAGAGTTAGATTATTAAGAGGTCTAATAGGTCTGACTACACGGCAGTTCTAGAGGCCACTGTTAGCCCTCGAGTTGCTATGATACCCTTGGTATCCTGCAACTGCGTGACAAAGGGTGGGGGTGAGGTGATTGGGTGATAGAATGAGCCCCCTCCCTCTGTGTAAAGGGTTAAACAGCCAGGATATCGAAGTTATCTGATTCCAATTATTGCAGGCAGATATCGACAAAGGGTTAAAGACTCAGGTATGGTCCAAAGTCAGATCCTTAGATCACAAGATTTTTATGCATTTCTTCAGGATAGGTCATCAATGTTTGATTGGTGGGTGTCCACCGCTCAGGAAGTCTGTCGATCAGCTAATTGAAAAGGGCGTTGTGCTCGACAGAGCGCAGCAGCCTATCCTCAGATGACATCATGCTCATAAGTCACATGGCCAGAGAGCAGTTCAGTCCATTTAAGTGAATGGGACTGAGCTGCTATCCCAGGCACAGCCACTATACAATGTGTCTGATAGGACCGAAGTGACTGCGGCGCTCACGTGTGCACTGCTGTCACTTCTATCAGTCGATTGGCAGGGATTCCCAGTGGTGGACCTCCACTGAAACTATTGATGACCTATCCAGAGGACAAGTAATAAACTTTTACTCAGAGAAGTGTGTTTCCATGTGTTATATTTGACAGTTATGGGACTCTTATGTACAAGGCTAATCCAAATAAAATAACCCTCAATTAGAAGCACTAGGTAAATTGTGAAAGGTATGCAGACTATGCAGGTCCAATAAACAAAATTACAGGAAGAGATTATATAATTATTTTTGCTTAATAGCAACTGTATAATACAACTTCATATTAAAACTACCATAATTTCAATAAACAGTCTGCAACTCATTTCCAGGAATAACTTAACTTTCTTCCTATTTAAATGTTTTCATGTAAATATTGTAAGTTGCCAGGTCTCTAGTGGAGAGAGATCTTGGCAAAGTGTGCCCGTCTCTAAAATATCACAGCATACATCAATCTTAGAGAGTCTATGAACTTTGCACTTTGTTCTTTTGCAACACAACAACTGTTTACCATCATGCTACAAATTTACAAAATATCTGTAAATAAGCATATACTTGTATTTTAGATATTAACAGATTTTAAACATTTTATTACATACTTTCTACATGCCTTGTAGAATTTTTACTTTTGTCTAAAGGAAAAAAAATAAAGTGCAAACATACAAAGTGGTTCATAAGCAAGAAGTAGGGAAGAGATGAAGGCAATATGACAGCAGGATCAGTTTTATATTGTCTATAACAATGGAAACATATGTATATAGGACTTCAAAGCTGCAACTTTAAGACTATTTTGCCACAGTTTCATTCTTTTATTTTACCCTTTCACGGCAAAGAATGAATGAATGTACGTACGTAGGTAAATGTTCTCAGCTTTCAAACACCACCAGACTGAAAGATCTAGGTGCAATACTCAGGAAAAGTTTTACTTTCTGGTTCAGTAGAAAGGAAGCAGATCTACTCCTACTGCACAGAATGTGTTCTCTGATTGTCACATTTATGTTATGTTTTTGTTTTTTTTTAATTTAAATAGAAAAGGGGTAAGAAGATGAGCTGTTGCACCTTCTATACCAAAGTGGGCTATAAAAAGGGGAATAAATAGGGAATTCTAAAGAGGTTATTTTCAGACAATGCAGTTTAAACCTCGCATACTGTTTTACAGTGATTTGCCATGTACCACAAAGAAAACCATAACTGCAGCAAAATCACGTTTTTGTAGGTGGTTTATAATATAGTTTAACTGCATCCCAATCCCACAACATAAATCTAGTCCAAGAGTTCAAAATAATAGTTCAAATTTGTATCAGCAGGACATCTTATCCTTCATCCTATTTACACTTCAGGCTCCCTCATGTCTTCCAGTTCTAACAACTTGTTCTGTTAGTTCAGGAGTTCTTAGCATCCACTTATAGTCGCTATGAAGCCATAATCCTTCCAGACTGCTCATAAACAATGCACACTCCGAGCCCTCTCTCCCTTCTCACCCCTCTCTTTCCATCGCCACCTGTTCAGATTTATTCAGCCTTTTTTTTTAAACAATTATAAAAAAAAACAGCAATCAGCTTTAAAATTACTTATACGCTTAAATAGGTTAAAACTAGACCAAACACTGTCAGCTGAAGTGGTGATACTACAGATAAAGCTTACAGACATGTTCTAATGATGTGCCAGAGTTCTCACCTCTTAGGATAGTGTCACATGGGCGATCTCGATAACCACGCAAGAAAATTGTGGCAATATCGCAACTTTGCCCATGAGATGTCTGGGCATCAGTGCAGCTATTTCTCGCAAAAACCTTGCTGCCGCTGGCGATTTTTCTTGCAAGAAAGATAAGACTTTTTAACGTTATAAAGGCATTGCACGAAAATCACATCATCAGTCCCTTAAGTAGACAGGGGGGGGGGGGGGGAATAAAGACCCAGAAGCAAGATATAATTTTGGGGTCAAGTGGACCATCAGAATTGGCAGAAGGTCAAACACCTAAACTAGTGTGAAAAGTCTTTTATAGCATAGCACTTTAAAATCCCTCCAACGTCGCTGTGAATATCTGACTGGGGGGCTGCCATGTTATAACTCCCCAAAGTCATCAGAAGAACATATATTTATCTTGTAATAACACTAAAATTGCGCCACAACCAGTCTGTTGTTCCTGGTTGCTGTTGACCACTGATTGGCTGCAGAGGTCACATGTCCTGGTCAGCAGAAAACATCTTTGTTTTCATAAACAAAAGTGCCATGGATGTGGTCTACCGCTGCTCCTCTTTAGAGCTAATGCCCACGGACGTATTCCTGCCGCATTCCACGCAGCGGAAATCCCCAGCGTTACCCCGCAGCTATTAGGTTCTAGTGAACCCAATAGCTTTCTGCATTTCAAAGTTCACGCTGCAGAATTCCACAGCATGACAGAAAGCGTGGCATGCTCTAACTGCCGCGGGGAACCGTGCAGCCGGCTTCCATTGTAGTCAATGGAAGCCGTCCGTCATGTGATACGTATCGCGCGATTACACGTCACCGCCTACCGCTGACCACGTCATCACCCACTTGTCGACACGTCATGCGCTGTATTGCGCATGCACACCGGCTCGCCAGACTGCATTCACGTGGCAGAACCGGAGAGGAGTATAGGGTCCTTGGGGGCACCATGTCGGACTCCACTGCTATATTCCCCTGGCGGAGTTTGACACGGCCGTGGGCATGAGCCCTTTTAGCCAGCAAGGCTACATTATGTGCAGCACATACAAGAAACAGGCGCCCTGAAAAGCGATAAGTTGTCAGCAGGGGGAACAGAACCCAATGAGATGTTTAATTTACCTGATAGATGCAGTAAAATGTAGGAGAATCCCCTTCATAAAATATAATTAGTTATAGCCAACTTTTTTTTTTATAAATTAAGTGTATGTGTTAAAATGTATAACGTGTAATGCAGGTAGCAAATATAACTAGGATCACAGTAACAGCAACACAAACAACCAAAGTTACTTATGTAACATTTTGTGCTATGTGGTTAAAATGACAGGCTAAAATGATTGATATGCTAACTCTTGGCACAGGGAAAGCGACGGGAATGAAATTCAAAGGGCTGAGGGAATCCCTTCTTGCACACAGTAATAAGATACATTTGCATTCAATAAATAACATTCTGTGCTTCCCAAAGTTTCCAGCGCCACGGACATGATTCCCTTGTTGATATTTCTGTTTGGAAAGGGTGGGGAAATGCCATAAGTCATATTCTACAAGGCAGCTAGCATATCTGCACAACAGGGTTCAAGCATACAGAATGTGCAGTAGAAGGATTTTTTTAGCAAATCTGCGGAATACATAAGACTTGATGAAAACCCCGCATGAACAGTAATCCCATAAGGTCACATCCACACAAGAGAGCGCTGTGGACACTTTTTTCTTTACTGCAATTTAAAGCAGCAGCCAGGTGCTAAATTGTAGTAAGTGGGATATTAAGACATTCCCATTCACATGGTACAGATGAAATTACACCTTCTCAAACCATGATTTTTATTAAATTTTTCATTGTTTTGTTGCAGTATTGATTTCACTCAAGAAACCCACAATATTAGTAACTGGAATAACACATGGTTTTCCATAGCATCGGTCATAGAAAACCACTTTTGTAAAACTGCAATCAATATAAGATAAACAGATGCATACGTTATATTTATGTATTTGGGGGATTTTGTAGTTAAAAAAAAAAAAAAAACACAATTAATCAAATAGTACAAATGTAAAACACTGACTGCTGAACAACAATACCATTTGTAAAAAAAAACATGTATATTCACCCCCTAGAAAATCTCCCTAAGGGCCAATGCCCACGGATGGATTTCTGCTGCGTTTCACCCCGCGGAGATCCACGGTGTTATAACACAGCTATTAGGTTCTATTGAACCTAATAGCTTTCTGCCTTTCAAGGTCCATGCTATGGAATTCTACAGCGGAATTCCGCAGCGTGAAAGAAATCGTGGCATGTTCTAAATGCTGCGGAAAAACACGCGGCCAGCTTCCATTGTAGTCAGTGGAAGCCGTCTGTCACGCGATACTTCCGCTGTGAGCACAGCGGAAGTATTGCATAATTACTTGTCACCGCCGGCACATCACGTGCTGCACTGCGCATGCACGGCGAATCTGGAGAGGTGAATATGGGGTCTTTGGGGGGGCGCCGTGTCGGACTGCGCTGCAATATTTCGCTGGCGGAGTCCAACATGGCCGTGGGCATAAGGCCTAAGGGATCGTGTTCACGACTGTTTTAACCGCGCATTACAAATGCATTGCACGGCCGCGTGATACGCGGTGAATGGGGTCAATGGATTTTCATTGATCCCTGCACATGTGCGTGAAGAAACTGTGTATTGATACGTGCAAGACTAGATCGCTGCATGCTCTATTTCTCTGTGTACGCACCCAGCGTGAGCCCTATACATTAGTGTAAGATGTTTATGAAACGCTGACACCCGAGGCATATTACCGATATGCTCATGATCCCTTAAGCTACATTCCCATCAGATTTGATTGCACATCTTATGCATGTCAAAAGAGTATCCTTTTGGTACATTTGGGCGGTATACCATTGTCTCAACTGTAGTGAAAATCATATTTCGGCTATATTTCTCAATAGATATATGAAAAACAAAAGCAAAAAAACAAAAAAAAAATAAAACTGATTTTAAAATTTTAATGGTCTTTATTTTCTTTTAAATAAAAACCTATATGTGCACACATGACAGATCTCCAGTGGATTCTCCACAGCAGTAAATCCACACCAAATGGCGTGAATTCAATGGATTTCACCCCCCTCGACTAAGGCCGGCTTTACATGGCCTAGAAACTCACATGATTCGAGAGTTGTGAGACTCACAAATCTTGCGCGAATATGAACCTCATTCTTTGGAATGGAATCATACACAGGAGCGAAAAAAAATGGTGGCATGTCCCATCTTTTATGTTACTCGGAACGCATCACCCATTGTTTAAAATGGGACAGTAAAAGACATTGCACGCTGTGGTTTCCCATTGAAAACAGTTGGACACACTTGCTGATCTTCAACGCACCTGAAAGCCGCGCCGGAGGATCACTAGTTGACCAAGACCAGTTGAGGGTTGAAACGTTGCTGAGGTGACCATGGGGAATAAAGGCCTCTTATCCTCTTAAAGCAGTGTTCCCCAACTCCAGTCCTCAGAGACCGGCAACAAGTCATGTTTTCAGGGTTTCCTCAGTATTGCACAGGTGATGTAATTATTGTTGGTGCCTCAGACATTGCACAGGTGTTCTTGCCATGGGATATCCTGAAAACATGACCTGTTGGTGGTCCCTGAGGACTGGAGTTGGGGACCCCTGTCGTAAAGTATACACTGTCTGATGCTGCCTTCTATATGAATATATAGTACTGATTTTGGCGTGCAAACGCGAAATCGGGCCAAGCTTTTTGGACCAGTATCGCGCATGCCTGTGTGTAGGAAGCCTAAAGTGGTGAAACCCCGCTGTGCATCTGCACCATTTGGGTCTCATTTGCCGTCGTGGAATTGCTGCAGGTTTTTCCACTGTGGAAAATCCACATCAAATCTGTCACATATTAACATACCTTAGAGGGTAAAGACTAGAGATGAGCGAGCATACTCGCTAAGGGCAATTGCTCGAGCGAGCATTGCCCTTAGTGAGTACCTGCCCGCTTGAGAGAAAAGGTTCGGCTGCCGGCGCGGGTGACAGGTGAGTTGCGGCAGTGAGCAGGGGAAGCGGGGTGGGGGGAAGAGAGGGAGAGAGATCTCCGCTCTGTTCCTCCCCGCTCACCCGCCGCTGCAGCCGAACCTTTTCTCTCGAGTGGGCAGGTACTCGCTAAGGGCAATGCTCGTTCAAGCAATTGCCCTTAGCGAGTATGCTCGCTCATAACTAGTAAAGACAGATGCAGTTTTACTGCGAACTGAAGCATTTTTCAAACTGATTGTTAAAAAACATCATGATTTTTCAGGCAAACAGTAGTTTTACCTGCAAAACTGCACAGCCATTAACACTCAATTTGAACACAATGCCAGTTTGCAGCAAGTCTGTGAGCTGACGTTTGTAGCCCTATCTACTTGGCCACTCAAAGGCCTCCACCCTAATGTAAGAGAACATTTACAGTGGGCAACCAGTTTCAGGTTGTCGCTCAAACACTTCACTGAAACATAAGAACTGGTAGCTGAAAGCTTTTACAGAGAGCTTATTGTTCATTAGACACTTACAAAGTAGATATTACAGAAACAAGAGACATTTAACATTTTCTTGCTTGTTTGAAACAGTCAAAACTGTCCAGCTCAAAAAAGAAACTTAGCTAAACTTCTCAATGAATTTCAGTAGCATAAAGGGACACTAACGTGTGTACACTTTTAGCCTGCTGCAACAAGCTGCTGTCCAACATTCTCTCCTCTGCACCCTCCCCTTTTTTGGCCACTTGACAAATAAGACCCTTCTTTGTGTACCAATACCAATTAGTTGCTCTATCACTTACTCTGAGGTATCTCTGCTACTGCACTCAGCCTGTTCATGCTCCTGCAGAACCTGGATTCCCAAGGAGTCCACAGCTCGTCTCAAGATCGCCTCCATCGCTTCAACAGAGAGCTTCTCCAGAACAACAACTCTGCAACGACTTAACAACGCACTATTCACCTGGAAAGAAGGATTCTCCGTTGTTGCTCCAATAAGAGTGATTGTTCCACACTCAACGTGTGGTAGAAAGGTGTCCTGGGCATGGGAGGGAAGCAAAAAGAACATCTCAAATATCCTGAGTAAGTATACACATCTCAACATACGTGCTACATAAAGCTCTTTTCTATAGGACATGCATATATAAAGAGGTGGATGAGACACATTTGGAATTCTTTGGGAGGATGCATATTAGTATTTCTAAATGAGAAAGAAAATACGTACATTGTATGAGGGATTATAAATATGCTAAAATCTTCTTCCCCGTCTGCATACTTTGTACAAGCTTAAACACAACAATCCTAAATCCCCAACAATAGATTCCGCCTTTATCTTCTGGTGTACGATATCAGTTGGTGTATCCAACAGAATAGAGGCACTTGTTTTACCCTATGATAATGTCTGTTTTGGTAAATTTGATAGTTGTATCAAGATTACGCAATCCTTGAATGTAGTAAAATACTGCAACTGCTTATAATACAATCAGCTATTTGGATTTATAATCCGTTAACTGTTGTGCATATACAAGACAAAGCTAATGTTCTAAAATAGATTTCTATATAAAATTGTTAATTTTCAACATCTGCTCCTTTTCTGGTAATAATCTGCAACATCCTTTTTCCTGAAAAAAACAAAAAAAAAATACAAGCACATTTAAAGGGAGCATGTCACCTGTTTAAAGCACCCTCAAACTAAGTTATAGTGCCGTTAGGGCAAGTTTCTGAGTCTGGTGATGTATTTTTTTTTTTTTTTTACACACCCCCAGTCTCTGGATCCCACGGTGTCGGCCGATGAAGCCCACTCTCCGGACGAAATGATGACTCTCTTCAGAGTGCCATGCGCTCACACATACAAATCACATTTCTTAATACAATCTACACAGCTATCACGGACCTTTAATCAGAGGTGTCTCCTAACTGGTTCTCTCTGCTGGCTGGCTGTCCACGGGCGATATTTCACAGGGTGATAAATCGCACGCGGATCACACTTGAAACGCTCTCCCTAGGCTAACTATGGAAAGCGAAGCCCGATGTACACAAGCGGGAAATCCATTGCGATTTTCTGCTCGCGTCTAAAAATCGCGTCATGTCAGGATTCTCCACAATGAACTTATCATAATGATAGGTTCTTCGCGGAAAATCGGTGACTTTAGTGTTCCGCCGCGGCGGAAATCTGCGACGTTAAAGCGCGACACCCATGGGCAGGTGGCTTTAAGTCTTCTTGTTCTTGTGTTATGGAATTCAGCATAACTGAACTGGATACAAGTTCCAGATGTTAGATCAGGCCTAGTTCACACTAGCGGTTTAATTTCAGTTTTGTTATTCCGTTGTGGGAACAGTAAAACGAAAAGAAAATGTTTTACAACCCATAGAAATGAATTGAAACTGAAGGTCTTCAGTTTTAATCTATTTTAGCGTTTTCCATCTCCATTTCAAATTTTTACACTGGAACAAGGCATAGAAGTCTGCACTCTTAGAAACGGAACAGAGACGGATCCTTTTTTAGTTTTTCATTTCCAGTTCCGTTTCTTGAATCACTGTGGTGGTGGCTGTGTGTGTCTTCAATAAAGGGGACTCAGAGGTTAGCGCTGTTGTCTAGGAGTGCTGAGGTCCTAAGTTCAAATCTCATCAAGGGCAACATCAACTTTGAAAACCTCCATACAGAGGTCACCCTTGGTCAAATTTGAACCTACAACTACAGCACTGCAAGGCACTAGTGCTAACAACTAAGCCACCACTTGTTCCTTCAGAGGAAAAGAGCAAGAAGAATAAACACAAAGAGAACATAAATTTATGTCAATCTTGTTTGGCAGAAATCCACAATTTTGTGGCACCAAATCCGCTGCTAAAACGGACATGCTGTGGATTTAAAGGGAGAGTATTAATACTACACAGCACCATCAACAAAGTTATAATGAGGTTCAATGAGGTGGAGCCGGTTGATTAATAAATAGTATCTTCTCTGTAGCATCTGCTAGATGCCTAATAATAAAGAATTGTATATTGACAGATTCATCTTAAAATGGTTGCAGGGTGAAATAATCTTGAAGGTTGTAAGGAATCGGAAAGAAAAAAAGGCAAGATCCATATTTGAAAAGCTATTGCACCTCTAAAAAACTATGGCAAAATACGCATCTTTGTGCTGCGGATCCGCGCGTGTATTTAGCCGTCTATAGGTAAAAACAGCATGTGGAATTCCATGTGGATTTTACCAACTGACCAGGCTAAATCCGCACAGGGACTGCAAAAAATAAAATAAAAAAACACAGCAAAAAAAAAAAACCTCAAATTTCTGCCAGTTTTTAGATACAGAATCCATGTGGGAAATTCCACGGTGAAGTCCAGTGATGAACAAGCCCTTAAAGCCAAAGTGGCTAAAAACAGCTAACCCACTAGGTATAAAGAACACTCTGTTCCAGAGCCGGCACCTTCAGCAATCGCATGTTTACATTATGCGGTTGAAAGTAGGTTAAAAGTCAGAAAAGCTAAGTGACTTACCTGCTGAGTTTTGTTAAAGCGATGAATTTCATCCACAAAAAGAATAGTTTTTCGCTTGAAAAGTTTAATCTCATTCTGCGCTTGCTTGATCACCTCACGGACGTCACTTGTACCAGCACTCGTGGCAGATAGTGTTACAAAACGTGTGCTGCTTTTGTTGGCATTCTTGGCAATTATGTGAGCCAATGTTGTCTGAAATGGACAAAAACGAAGCTTCACCAAATAAGCAAAAACTAAAACAAGCTTAGAAAAAGTCTTACATTCCACTAATACAAAGTACAATACTGTATCAGATACAGTATTACTGAAGTATTACTGCAGGTGTACTAGATATACAAATGCGGCTAGGCTCAACACAGACTACTGAAGGCAACTAATTGGCATCACATTATAATGCCTGACATCCTAGATGAGCAACGGTGATATGCAGTAATTTAGATATTAAATGGTCATTATGTTTTTTTATGTGTTAGCAAATATGATAATTGGCCAAAGTGCAATTCACTTAGCTTACCTTAAAAGAAGCTTTTGAGAAGCATTTTGTGTTCACTGCTTGTCGTCAAGTGATGCTTGTCTTTAGTAAGAGATAACCAGACCTGGACTTGGAGGATGACGACTCATACTGCACATAGGGTCTATGGAGAGGTTTGAAACTGCCACAGAGGTGCCTGTATCTTATAGCTATTGTGTACTGTGTTAACCCCTTGATGACATGGCCTATTTTGGCATGGAGGACCAAGCGATTTTTGGTATTTTTCCATCTCCATTTTTCAAAAGCCATAACTTTATTTTTCCATCGACGCGACCTTATAAGGGCTTGTTTTTTGCGTGACGAGCTGTAGTTTTTATCGGTGCCACTTTTGGGTACATAGACTATATCGCAAAACTTTAATTATTTTTTTTTATGATAACCGGGAGAGAAAACACATCAATTCTGCCATAGATTTTTTTTTTACAGCGTTAATCATGCAGCATAAATGACACTAAATTTTTTCTGCGGGTCGGTACGGTTACAACGATACCAAAATTCTTATTTTTTGTAGGTTTTTACACTTTTTTGCAATAAAAACCCTTTTTTGGAAATCTTTTTTTCTTTTCTCTATAGCTGCAAAGTCCTGTAACTTTTTTATTTTTCTATGTACGGAGCTCTATGAGGGTTTATTTTTTGCGAGACGAGCTGTAGTTTTTGTTGGTTCCATTTTGGGGAATGTACGGCTTTTCTGATCACTTTTATTGCATTTTTTGGGAGGCAAAATGCAAAAAATTAGCATTTTGCCTCTGTTTTTTAGCGCTTTTTGTTACGCTTTTCGCCGTACAAAATAAAAAGTGTGTTCAACTTTTTGTACACGTCGTTACGGACGCGTCAATACCCAATATGTGGGGTGTAAATTTTTTAAAAACTTTTTTTATGCTAATATTAGAAAAAGCATAAGAAAAGGGTTTTTTTTACATTTTTCTTCTTTTTACAATTTTTTTTTTTTTTTTTTTACACTATTTGAGTCCCTCGGAGGGACTTGCAGCACTATGCCTATGATCGCTGTCATAAGGCATCGCAGAGCTACGGCTCTGCCATGCCTTATCGCTTATACAGCGATCATAGGCATTGGCAATACAGGACGCCAGTGTCTGGCGTCCTGTTGCCATGGCGACAGGCGGGGCCCTCGTGATAACATCGCGAGAGCCGGCCGGAGACACAGAGGGAGCGCGCTCCCTCTGTGAACTCTTTCCCTGCCGCGATCTACTTAGAAGGGGTTAACAACAGGGGGCGCATCTCCGATGTCCCCCCGCTGTTACAGCGGGACACCGGCTGTGACTGACAGCCGGCTCCCACTGCAGGACAGCGCTGGATCATATGCGATCTCGCGCTATCCCCAGGACGTACCGGAACGTCCTGTTGCGGGAAGTACCAGGCTCCCAGGACGTACCGGTACGTCCTGGGGCGGGAAGGGGTTAAAGCTATTTGAATTACATCTACACTGCTCAGTACTTTTCCATTGTCCTCCCTAAGGCTAGGTTCACACGGGATGGATTTGCTGTGGAATTTCCGTGTGGATTGGCTGCATGGAAATTCCGCACACAGCTTCGAATCCCCCGGGATTAGCCAGCAAAGTGGCCAAAATTTTGAAAAAATCTTGTCCGCACACTGCGGCCAAACCGTGCAGAAATTAAAGAATCAGCATGTCCATTCCTTTTATTTTTCAATAGCGGCCTCCTCTCTATGGGGAGAGACGGCCACAGCGGAAATGCAGGCGGCAAAGTCGCTCAAAAACCAGCAGCTGTGGTTTTCCAGATCCGCGAGAATTCCACAGGAAATCCGTCCCGTGTGAACCCAGCCTAATGATGCCGTGTGTGTGTGTGTATAAAAGACAGGAAGCAGAAATCAGAGTTTTCTTTGTGCACAGTGTATATAAAAAAGCAAAAGCATAACAGAATACTTCTTCCACCCTTCAATCCATTAATGACAAAGCGCTGTAAACTTAGTAAAAATACCACGCGGGATTAACTCCTTAGTGACGGCCCCATTGCCTTTATATGTCCTGGCTTTGTGGGTTTTAATCCTCAGGGACGCAAAAACATGCATCCCCTGAGGATTAAAGCCAACAACTGGGAGCTGTCATGGGGGGCTGCGGGGAGCGACCTCCCTGTCATGTGATCGGCGTTTTCGCATTAAAGTGAATAGAAAGTAAAAAAAAAAAAAACACAAGATAAAGTTTTAGCTTCCCACATAAATTTGATTCGTGAGGGCAACTAAGAGTACTCACTCCAATCCTCAACGATGTCCTGCAGTGTTCTGGTGTTTGAGGACCTGACGCTGGCGTCTGCGCATGTGCACTAGACATCATTATGTCATGCACATGCGCAGAAAGCCGGGAGGCCCGGGAAATTTAAAATCACCCTGCTAGTAGGAGTAGCCGAGAGCAGGATGATGACACCAGGCACCACTATATGCGATTCCCAGTCATATGATCGCTGTTATCCAATGGATCATGTAATGTTAAAAAAAAAAAATTTAAAAGTGTTAAATAAAAAAAGTTTAAGTTTCATCTCCCATCATGGATCATATCTGTGAGGGGAGATGAAATTACATACTTAAGGCCACCGGATTTATCCGCGGACCCTACACCGGCTTCTGCGCATGTCGCCAAAGTGGTGGACACATGCGCAGGAGATGCGAATTGCCGAAGTAATTTAAAATCTCCATGCTCCTGGCTATCAAACAGAGAGCCTGGAGACTTCACGGGGGACCGTGGTAATCGGTCTCTGGTCACGTGATCACCGCTACCCAATGGATAACGACAATCACGTAAAAGTTAGTTTCACATTCCATCATGGATCCAATCCGTGAGGGGAGGTGAGATTATTTACCCAAGTCCTCCTTATCCGCGGACCTCTCCCCAGCTTCGGCACAAACGCCTGTCACCAAAAAGGGCCACAATAGGTATGTTTCTGAACACGAGACAAACAGGGGTATCCATTTTGGGGTGAAAGTCTTCATTCATGTGTGTGCTGTACAAAAAAAAAATTTTTTTAAAAAGGACACAATTGCCCCCAAAAAATGAAAAGTCACAATTTTTTCCTTCTGCTTTGCTTAGATTCATTCAAAAACTGTGGGGTCAAAATACACAGTACACACCTCGATGAATTCGTTAAGGGGTCTAGTTTTTAAAATGGTGTCATTTGTGGAGTTTCTCCCTAGTTTTGGCCACTCAAGGGCTCTATTTGCTATGGGGCCTAAAACACCTTTAAGTAAAACGTTTGTTCTAAAAACCACATCAGAATCACTTGGATATGCAAAACCTTTACGGAGTTATTCTATGCTAAAGTGACATGCCAGATTTGCAAAATTTGGCTGCCACTAGGGGGTTAAATCACTCTTAAGTAATGCAAAGAAATTGACAAGCTGCAACCCAAACAGTAGTACAAAATTCCCCAACTGGATTAAGACAAAGTGCTAAACCTTGAAGCACATATAACAAACCCCTGGAGGTGGGGCCATTCAGGTACTAACTATGGTATTGCAAGTGTGGACTGGAGTTATGCTTGGTCACGAATTTCCAACCCCTGTGAAGGAAGATGACCCTCATTAAAGGTCAATCCCTGACCCACTCCTACCTAAACCTCTACCCATAGTTATCCCCACCCATCCCATGTACTCTCTCTATTTCTCTATTCTCTTAATAGAGAAAAATGACCACCTATTTTAAACCACCGACTGTGGAGTAACAGTAGAACATCTAAGAGGGAAAAACAAAAGTTCTCAATAGTTTACTTCTGTAAAAAACAATTTAACCTCCTTAACGATCAAGCACAGTAAATTTACGACGGTAGGTCCTGGGCTTTATCCACCCGATGGCACAAATACGGCATGGGATTAAAGCCTCTGCTCCTACAATCAAGCAGCAGCAGGTCGGGTTGTCAGTTGTTTGTCACAGCTGAGAACCCAAAGGAGGAGGGAGAAGCGTTTTTTTAACAACTTCTGCCTTCTTTCCCAGGTACATAGCAGTCAATGAGCATTATGTACTAAAAAGTGAAAGTAAAGCTTTCACTACGTGTGCCGGCAATCACGGGGACGCAGGGTCCCCCTGTTACAGCAGAGCTGCAAGGTCCTGGCAGACCCCCATCAGCTCTGTTAGTGACTATTGTCAATACAGGGGGGAAGTTTTCCCCTGTAAACTACAGGTGAAAAGTGTCAAATAAATAAAGACTATGTGAATGACCCCCAGGGGTCTTATATGATGTAATGGGGGACATAGATGGTAAAAAAAATAGTTATGAAAAGTAGTAAAAAAAAAAAAAAAAAAACTACAGAATAAGATAAATATATACATAAAAAAACACAACT
Source organism: Eleutherodactylus coqui (assembly GCF_035609145.1). Taxonomy (NCBI): domain Eukaryota; kingdom Metazoa; phylum Chordata; class Amphibia; order Anura; family Eleutherodactylidae; genus Eleutherodactylus; species Eleutherodactylus coqui. The sequence continues at coordinate 39,524,184 of NC_089845.1, forward strand.
GGTCCTGCAAAAACAAGCCCTGCTATGGCTAGAAAAAAAAAGAAGCGATTGGTAAAAACTAAAAAAAAAGTAGGGTGGGAAAAAAAAGTGATGAAAAATGTCTGGTCATTAAATGGTTAATTTGAAGTGTACTAGAGTAAGATATGCCACATTAACAGGCCCATATATCAGCTTGGTGTATCTTTTGGCAGTCCATTCTATTAGTAGGTGTAGATTTGTGCCATGGTTTACACCAATTTCTGGCATAAATTATAGCAACCATGGCACAAAATTGAAAACAAAATATATTATGCCAAAAATGTCCTACTTTTTTCTGTGAGAACACTGGCGTAAAGGCTATGATGAATTGCCTTGTAGTTCCCTTTAATGAGGGAGAGAGCCTGTCGGTATTTTGTGTTGCTAATGGTTTGAGTGGCCTAAGGCAGGGGTCCCAAACTCCAGTCCTCAGGGACCACCAACAGGTCATGTTTTCAGGATATCCTACGGTAAGAACCCCTGTGGCAATGTCTGGGACACTGACAATAATTACATCACCTGTGTAACACTGAGGGAAATCCTGACAACATGATCTGTTGGTGGTCCCTGAGGACTGGAGTTGGGGAACCCTAGCCTAAGGGTTCACTCATACGGACGTATGTGTGGTGCGTAAAATACATGTTCATGTGTATTTCCTACCCATGTTAAATCTCTATAGCCTATATTGGTGCGTAATATATATCCAAATAGGACATGCTTTGTTTTTTCATGTTAAAGAAAAAAAAAATGTATGAATGGCCCAAGAGAAATCAATGGGCTTGCAGCACCATGTATTACAGGCGACGTACGTTTGTGTAAGTGAGGCCCAATGTCCACATGCGGATTTTATAAAATCCGCGTGTGGCTCCCGCACGGGAGATCCGTGCGTCTGGCTGCCCATCGGGATGCATTAGCCGAGCACATCCGCCAGGCCGAAGAAAGAAGATCCGGCCGCGACAGAGGAAAGATCCGCAGCGTCCGGACAGGCGAGTTTAATCTTTTTCGGCCTCATGTCCGCGGGAAAGGAGGGACCCGCTGCGGGATTCTGCATGGAGAATCCGCGGCGGGCCTGATTTTCCCCGTGGACATGAGGCCTAAGGGTTTGACCATAGGTTTCTCTCTGCCTGCGTTCATGCATTCTGCAGAAGAATTTCTTTTAGGCTGGGTTCATGCGGGGCGGAATTTGCCACAGAATCTCTGTGCAGACTTTCCACACGGAAATTCCGCCTGCAATCTTAAGCCTGAAACTAAGTAGCAAAGTGTGCGAGATTTGCAAAAATCTTTTCCACACGCTGTGGACAGTCTACTGCGGCCATGCTAAAACTGACATGCCATTCAGAATTCAAAGCCGCGGCGTGTCAATTGTATCACTGTTTTCGCTGCGGGCTCTCTCCTCTCTATGGGTAGAGCTGGCCAAAGTGGAATAAACAACTTTTAAAACCCATGCCAAATTCCTCAGGACTTCAGCTACAGAAATCTTGCAGAAAAAGCCTAATGCACACGTAGAGATGCTTTTACACAGAATTACACTATGAAAATTTTCAAAAATTTTTTTGCACAAACGAAAGTAATTGATAAGTTTCTGTAAAATTAAAACATGCTGATTACACTGAATAATAGCAAACGTCTCATTTTCAAGTTATTTAACCCCTTAGTGACTAAGCTTTTTTTAATTTACATAAATCCTAAATTCTTCATTTATCCATCGCCGTCGCTGTATGAGGGCTTGTTTTTTGCGGGACGAGTTACATTTTTCATTGGTGCTATTTAATGTACTATATAGTGTACTGAAAAACTTTAAAAGTGGAGTAAAATGAAAAAAAAACAAAATGAGATTCCGCCATCTTTCGGTGCGCCTTGTTTCTACGGCCCACAAACTGCAACAAAATGACATAATAATTTTATTCTATTGGCCGGTACGATTCCAAACTTATGTAGTTTTCTTTTTTTTTTTGCTGTACTACTTTATTTTTTATTCAAAGACTTTTTTTTTAAATTATTTTCTGCCGCCATCTTCTGCGCGCAATAACTTTTTATTTATTTATTTTTCTTGGCGACATTTACAGTGCGGGATAAATAATACGTTACTTTGATAGCTCGGACTTTTTGTTTTATTATTTCGATTCTTTTATTTAGTCTAACCAATGACCTGTAAAAACACAGTTCATCAATTACAACTTGCTGGTGGAGGTCCAGCAGCGTTTACGCCATGTAAAACATACCCTATATGTTTCATAAACCTACCCTTACAGCTCCTGCACACTTGTGTTTTTCTTGTGCTTTTTTTCATGCGATATCACTGCGTTTTTTTCACGCGGTTGTCAATAGGCCTTTCTAATGTTAAAAAGGCATTGCAAGTTTGTGCTTTACAATTTTAGTGCGATGCATTTTCCCATTGACAATCGCGTGAAAAAAAAACGCAAGTGTGCTGGAGCCCTTATAGTGTTCAGTCAGCACGCGGTGTGTAACGGTGATTGCTAAATAGTTGTGCTATCACTTTTCTTATTATTTTTATTAAGCAAGGCTAATGGCGAGCCTACTGGATTAATTGTATAGGCAGATTCCCAAAATATACAATACAACGGCTTTGGATTACATTCCTCATAATTGGAAAACCCTACATGGCAGAAAAAAACGGATATCATGTTTGAATTCAGCGCACTAAAGTTACTATAAGCCGCCTATCTGCTTATCTGTTACAAAAATTGTGCTGCACAGTTTAACCCCTTCACGACCAAGGACGTACCGGTACATCCTGTGGCCGCGGGGTATGTATGAAAAGAGGTTGCGATATGCAATCTCTTCATACAGTGCGGGCGTCAGCTGTTTATAACAGCTGACACCCGCGGGCAATAGCCGATCGCGGCTATTAACCATTTAAATGCCGCTGTCAATTCTGACAGCGGCATTTAAATCCCCCGAACGATGTTCGGGGGTCCCGCACGGCCCCCACCGCGGCGAGATCGGGGGAGCCGTGCAGGTGTCATGGCAGCCAGGGGCCTAATGAAAGGCCCCAACAGACTGCCTATCAAGCCATCCACACAGGGTAGCTTGATAGACTGCCTGTCAAAAAGCAGTATGACGTAATGCTATAGCATTACGTCATACTGCAGGAGCGATCAAAGCATCGCATCTTAAAGTCCCCCAGGGGGACTTCAAAGTAATGTTAAAAAAAAAAAATCTATAAAGTTTTTTTAATTGAAAAAAAAAAAAAGTTGTAAAAAAGTTTAAAATCACCCCCCTTTTGCCATATCTATTATTAAAAAATCTAAATGCACTTTTTTAGTTACCCTGTCTCCCAGAAAAAACGCAATAAAAAGCGATCAAAAAGTCGTATGTATTCCAAAATGGTACTATCAGAAACTACAGGACATCCCGCAAAAAATGAGACCTTGCACAACTACGTCGACGGAAAAATAAAAAAAGTTATCGTGCGCACAAAATGAAAATAATTGAAAAAAATTTAATGTCTTGGAAAAAAAAAAGTATAGTGTAAAAAAAAAAACCACACATACAAGTTGGGTATCGTAGTAATCGTACCGACCCATAGAATAAAGTTATCATGTCGTTTTTGTTGCCGTTTGTGCACCGTAGAAGCAAGACGCACTAAAAGATGGCGAAATGCCGTTTTTATTTTCATTTTACTCCACTTAGAATTTTTTAAAAGTTTTTCAGTACATTATATGGTACTTTAAATAGCGCCATTGAAGAATACAACTCGTCCCGCAAAAAACAAGCCCTCATACAGCGACGTCAATGGATAAATGAAGGAGTTACGATTTTTTTTAAAGGGGGGGGAGGAAAAAATGAAAATGGGAAAAGATAAATGGCCGCGTCATTAAGGGGTTAATCATTCAAAAAATAACTTGCTGATTTGAATGGTAATCGTTCAGTGTAAACACAGCCAACAATTGAACGATAATTCATTTGCTTACCGTTCATTTTAAGGAAGCATGAAAATCGTTGACAAAGTTTGTTCGAGCGAATGATTATCACTATGTTTAAATTTGCCCTAATCCAAATGTAACCGATCGTCAGGCGCATTGGTACATCCTACTAGACACCAGTTGCCAGCAAGGTAGTCTCTCTCTATATGGCCTCCTGCACACGAGCGGAAATTTCGCGGCGGGATTTCCTGCAGAATTTCCACCCGTGCCTGCATTAGATAATGCAAACTAATGCAAACAGACGCGATTTGACTGCGTGAAAACACGTGCGGTAAACAAATCACGGCATGTTCTATTTCTGTGCGAGCTTCGCTTAGGCCCACACAAAAACGCTACTAGCGACGCGCCAGCCCCGCTGTGCGGCAGCCGGCACATTGCAGAGAGGGAAAACGCCAGGAGCAATGAGCCACAGTGGTCACTGCAGGGGCACTAGCTCGCATCCCGCTGCGAGAATTCTCGCAGCGTGATCCAACCCAGCCGTCTGCAGGAGGCCTATGACACGTTAAAAATGTATTGCAACAGCAGCAACTTGGTACTAAAAATGATTGCAATCCAAGGCATCTTGACCGAATCGTATGTCCTTCCACTTGCACTGCAAGTAATATTGAGTGTGAGCAGAATATAATAGTACATCTGTCCAAGGCTACAAACCCCAGCAGTACCTGATCATGGTTACAAGATGCATGTGTTAAGTGCAAGTTCTAGAGTGATACCATCGTCACCAGTCTGTTTTAATACGATCTCTTCCGTGCCCTCAAAACCAAGTTTACCACCTGTCTTTATTTATTCTGGGTTACACGGGACCCCTGCGTCCCTCGTCATCAGAGCCCTTTCAATCTGAAAAACGATTTGATGAACCACAGGAATGTAAAGGGTGGCTGACCTTATAGCAGCGGTCTGGGATGGACACATTGCAGAGAAAGTGCCAACAATAAATAATAGTGTTCATCTCCTAAGTAGCAAGTGACACTACTCTCTCACCATGAAAGGCTTTCTAGAAACCACTCTTCAAGAGCCAGAACTTATTTTTCTATAGAAATACCCTGATGTGGGCAGAGATATTTTTTAATTGTACTTCATGTCCTATGATCACGATAAACTAAGTTTATGGGCATATAGAACAGAGGCTGAGCAGTTCGGGGGCATTTTTTTTTTTTTTTCATCAGTGCCTAGCTCCCCGCTCAGCACATTGAGCGGACTATTCTTCATTGTGCTCAATGCACCGACTTCCTCGCTGACAGCGAGAAAACGGGGAGCTGGATAAGTATTGAAAAAAATACATTCCTGGACTCGATAGCCCCTGTTGTCCAAGTCCAGAAACTTAGTTTATGGTGCAAATAAGACAGGACAGGCTCCCTTTAACCCCTTCATGACATGGCCTATTTTGGGCTTAAGGACGCAACAATCTTTGGCGGATTTTCTTCTCCATTTATCAAAAGTCATAACTTTTTTATTTTTCCGTCGACGCGGCCGTATGAGGGCTTGTTTTTTGCGTGGCGAACTGTAGTTTTTATCGGTGCCACTTTTGGGTACATAGACTATATTGTAAAACTTTTTTTTTTTTTTTTTAATGATAGCAGGGAGAGAAAACGCATCAATTCTGCCATAGATTTTTTTATTTTTTTTTACAGCGGTACTCATGCAGCATAAATGAGACATTCCATTTTTTCTGCAGACCGGTACGGTTACAACGATACCAAAATTCTTACTTTTTTTTAGGTTTTCCCACTTTTCTGAAATAAAAACCCTTTTTCTGGGTAATTTTTTTTTTTCTAAATTGCTGCATTCAAAGTCCTGTAACTTTTTTATTTTTTGATGTACGGCACTCTATGAGGGCTTATTTTTTGCGAGACGAGCTGTAGATTTTATTGGTACCATTTTGGGGTACATACGGCTTTTTTGATCACTTTTATTGCGTTTTTAGTGAGGCAAAATGTTAAAAATTAGCATTTTGCCTCAGTTTTTTAGCGTTTTTTTTTGCGTTTTTTTCCGTGCACAGTCAAAAGCATGTGCAACTTATTGTACGCGTCGTTACGGACGCGACAATACCAAATATGTGGGGGGTTTTTTACCTTTTTTTATGCTAATCTGAGAAAAAGCATTAAAAAATTGTTTTTTTTAACTCTTTTTTTACATTTTTTTAAATTCTTTTTTTAATCTTTGTTTTTTTTACACTATTTGAGTCCCTCTGAGGGACTTTAACCACTGCCCTGATGATCGCTGGTATAAGGCATGGCAGAGCTACTGCTCTGCCATGCCTTATCGCTTGTACAGCGATTATAGGCATAGGCAGTACAGGACGCCAGTGTCTGGCGTCCTGTTGCCATGGTGACAGGCCGGGCTCTCGCGATGACATCGCGAGTTCCGGCCGGAGACACAGAGGGAGCCGCGCTCCCTCTGTGAACTCTTTCCCTGCCGCGATCTACTTAGATCGCGGCAGGGGAGGGGTTAACAGCGGGGGGCGCATCTCCGATGCCCCACCGCTGTTGCAGCGGGACGCCGGCTGTGACTGACAGCCGGCTCCCGCTGCGAGAGAGCGCGGGATCTTATGTGATCCCGCGCTATCTCCAGGACGTAAGTTTACGTCCTGTTGCGGGAAGTACCAGGCTGCCAGGACGTAAACTTACGCCCTGCAGCGGGAAGGGGTTAATGTAATATATAATGTAATAAGAAACTATACATTTTTTAACTTGGGTGAAATGGAGAAAAATGAAATTGTGCCATTTTTTGGGTTGTATTTTTATGGTGTTTATGGCGCAGTTAAAATGTTTCATTTCCAGGTCAGTACAGTTACCATATTTGTTGCTTTATAAGACACACCAGATGCACCCAGGTTTTAGAGGAGGAAAAGAGGAAAAAATATTTTGTACTCACCCGGGGATTTTCATTGACAGTGCAGGGGTTTGTACCGGAGAGACACTTCTATGCCTTTCTCTTTCACAGAAGAAGCAGCAGAGCTCTAAGACAGCGGAGCTCCGCAACAGCTGCGTTCGTGTACAGCGGGAGAAAGGGAAGAAGCCAATTGGTGGAGGCGGGGAGCAGCAGCAGCTCCCACCGGCGCTCTCCACCAATCAGCGACAGAGAGAACGCCTAACTGTTTGCACGATCACGTTATACTCCAGCCAGCTTGTATTTCGGCATGATCACTTTATAGGACGCACTGACCTTTTCTCCCCACTTTGGGAAGAAGAAAAGCATGTATTATAAAGTGAAACAGTTATGCTTAACAGCTTTAAAAAAAATAAACCCTTTTTGAGGAAAAATAAATAAATTTTGTGTCCGTATCCTGAACCTGCTACTAATGCATTATGTCTCCACCGCAAGTATGGGTTACGGTGGAACACCAGGTCATGCCCACAGCTGCGAATTGGCTGATGCAGACGCACCTTACCAGACACACATGTACTGGCCATCCCCATTGACTGCTCACATATGTCCCCGGCCTCCTCTCATCTCCGCTCCCTACCCTGCTGTCTCTCCACGCCGGTCTCCGCTCCCAACCCCGCTGTCACTCTCCTATCTCCCCACCGGCCTCCCATTCCCCCTAGAGGCTCCGCTGTCGCTCTCCCCACCGGCCTCCCATCCCCTCTAGCGGCTCCGCTGTTACTCTCCGCGGCGGCCAACCATCTTTAGTCCCGGACCCACTGTCATTCTCCTCACTGGCCTCCCATCTATGCTACCATCCTCCATCGCCGAAGCCAGCCCCGCTCTCACATGGATTAATAGAGGTGCCACCGAAGCCAGCCCCGCTGTCAGTTCACCTCCGCTCCCGTCCCCCGCCGGGTGTCAGGCATTGTCTTCAGCCACCGACAAGGTAGCCAATCACCAGCTGTGGGCGTTCCCTATAACTCAACCCAGGCAGCCCATGTCTCCATCCATACTTCTGGTGGAGACATAATGCACTAGTACGCCTGAGCCCCATAATATCTTTATTTTTCTATCCAAGGCACTATAAGATGGCTTGATTTTTTGGAGGGCAGGTTTCTGCTGATACCATTTTGGGGTACATAAAGACTTTTTGATTAATTCTTAGTAAATTTCTTATGAGATAGGGTGCCCACAAAACCCACAACTCTGATGCGAGTTTTATTTTTGTAGCATTTACCATGTTGGGTCAATAATGTAGTATTTTAATAATCTGGACTTTCACAAATGTAGGTGATCTCAATTATGTTTCATTTTGTAAAGGAGATTTTTTGGAAGTCTTAATATATTTTTATATTCTTAGAGCTTTTAGTAAGCTTATTTTAGTCGCACTTGAGGACTTGAACATACAATCAATACTTCTGTATTGCAGTATACTGTGCTTTTCAGTGTTAGTCTATAAAGCCTTGCCTGTGGCAGCACTTTAAGTGGTTTCCTGTTTTTTTTTTTTCATCATTTAATCCCCAAAACAATTTATTAAATAAAACTTACTGTGGGGTTGGAATGTTATTTTGGAGCCATGTCACATCAGCAGGTCTTTTAGCCCCAGTTACATAACGTATAAAGGTGACATGGGCTAGTAGTGGGGAGACCAGGACTACATGCGCGCATCCACTGATGGCACTCCAGTTTAGGGCTTCCCATTGGCTGGATTAGTCACTGCCATGTCTCTAATGCAGCCAGTGTAAACAGAAACCGGCCAGGAGTCAGCTCCCTACCCAACCTGTGACCACATGAAGTACATTTACATTATGCAGGTGAAAATATTCTAAAAAGCTCATCGATAGGGTTTGTAAATCCATTTTTATGGTATATGCTCTTAGTAAACATAACGTAGGCGTACATAGAACAGTGTTGGGCTCCATTTATTCTCCACACCAGCGATTTTCAACCAATACCATAGAGAAATCCCTGAAAAAAGGTTTTCATTTCTATGAATGGTTAATACCTTTTCTTGCCTCAAAGAAGATTGGTGTAAGGGCACAAAGCATCCTTAGGGCTCATGCCCATGCCAGATTCCGCCTGCGAAAAATTGCAGCGGAATCAGACCCGGCATCCCCCAGAGACCCTATAGTCACCTGTCCACATCTGGAGTGAATGTCCTGTCTGGAGAGCCGCCGCACATGTGCGGTGACGTGGATTCCCTGTGAGCATAGCGGAAGTATCGTGGGACAAATGGCTTCTGTTGACTGCAATAGAAGCCGTCCGTGCATTTTTCAGCATAGAATAGAACATGCTACGATTCTCCCTACGCTCGTGGGCAGGGGAGAATTATCGAACACGGCATGTCTATCGCGATTTCCGCAGCAATTATCCGTCCGGGGCATTAGCCCTTACGCAGGCAGAAATCACTTTGCCTTCTATAAGTGTAAAAAAGTGCCTGGATTTATTGTGTGCTCTCGGGAACCCTTGTTTAAAAAACTGCTTCAAGCAAATTATGAGTTTTTTTCTTATGCAGATGGGATTTAAATTTTTTTTAAGGTTACACTACGGATACATTCTGCAGTGTGTGAATACAGAATAAAAGGGCAGAGAGCAAGTCACATTTCACAATTCTCTTTCTTTTCCATCCTTTTCTCAATCAGAACTGCGAAAATACTAAAAATACATGTTAAATATGTTCCAACATATCGCGGCAGATTTATTTTGAAAATTTGCCAGCTTTTGTGGCGCAAATAGTGCCAGAAAACTGTCCTACATGGTTTGCATCACATTTATCACGTGATTTGAGATACACTCGGACACTTTACAGTTTGACAAAGAGGCAAGCCTGCATGAAAAGTGTGGGTATAGAAGAGGGTCTCAAATGCGAGTGTCAAAAATTGTCAAATTTTGGTGCAATTTTTGGCGAAAACTAAGGCAACTTTTAAATTTGAACCAGACAGGTTACAGGTAAACCAGATTTATCATCCAGCAGCCACCGAGCCCTAAGCAATTCATAAAATACAATGGTCCTAAACATCCTGATCTGAATTGAAGAACACAAATATGCTGGTGACGAATGATGCTATTTGTTTATCCCGAGAGCCTCTGTAAAAGTCATACTATAGATCAAACCTGTTCAAATCTATACCTCCAATTATATATGGTGGCATGTTCTAATTTAAGCCCTTTTACTTATTTACATTCCTGAAGAACCATTGATTCTAGGAGAGAATGTAGCTCCTTTTGGAGGCTCCACATGGTACCATATGGAATGCCACAGGGTCTGCTCATACAGCTTCACTGTGGCCATAGACCCTTGCAGCAAAGGCCCAAAAAGCTGTAATGTAGTCACATATTAGGGTCACTATTACAAGTGCAACACCACAAGGTTCTAAAGAACCTGAACTCAGATGACCATAGAGGTCTGTGGTGATCTGAGTGTGGCTCTTCAAAATCATGTATGGTCCAATATGTTCATCTATGGAAAACCTTAGGCTGCATCCACACTGCAGAATGAACAACCCGTGTGACATGCTTCATAACATAATTGGACCACTTAGTAAAGCTACTTGAGTATAGGTCCTGACAGCAGCAATGGTGTAACTACAATTTCAGAGTGTTAGACTGCCCTCTGCTGTCTACACAAAATATATACAACAAATCGCAGACTTTGCAAATGCACAAACATGTCAGTATTTATAAAATGTCACAGGCCGTCTGCACACGGCCGGGTCGGATCCAACAGCAGGACCCAACCCTGTGCCTGGCCGGTGACCCCAGCATACCTGTCCGCCGTCTTCTAATCTGTGCTGCGGACGTGCCGGCTGGCGCACATGCGCAGTACAGATTATGCAGCGCCGTCGCTAGGCGATGACGCGAATCCCGCAACATTTCCGTAATGATTATTGCGGAAGGCTTCTATTGACTTCAATGGAAGCCGTCCGCACGGCAGCTGCACAGGATCGCAGCATGCTGCAATTTCTCCTCTATGAGCGGAAAATCTTAATCAATTTCCCCTTCTGTAGAGGAAATCACATTTTTTCATAGCATGCTATGGGCGGCTTCTGCTGCGGAATTCCACAATGCAAATCTGCCCGTGTGCAGGCGGCCATAAGCCCATTACTTTTTCTTTTTAGTATCTTAAGTCCACACAGAGCAAAGAATGGACTTTTCCGGTATAATGCTTTCCAGTAAAAGTCTGAATAGTCTATCGCTTTCTGCATATAAAAACATACATTCTCCAGTCAGATTTTTAAATCTCCCGCCACAAACTTTAAGTTCGGTTAACACAGTAAAGTTCTTGTGAAATCGGCAAAAGAAAAATTATAAAAACTGCATAATACATGTAAAGCGGTTCCTCAACATACAGTATGAACTGGTTCCATAAAGACCATTGTACATTGAAACCATAAGACCGCCTGCAGACGGCAGGGTCGGACCCCGCTGCGAGAATTCTTTCAGCGGGATTCGATCCGCGCCCCTGCAGGGACCAGTGCGGCTCACCTGCTTCCGCGTCTTCTCTCTGCGATGTGCCGGCTGCCGCCCAGCTGGCACATGTGCAGAACAGAGCGGTCGCGTCGGGAGTGACATTTCTGTGCAGGCCTCTGCGAGACTTGCACAGAAATAGAACATGCCGCGTTTTCTGTGTGTTTTCACGCGGACAAATCGCAGCTGTGTGCATAGGATTGCTTTTTGTAATGCAATCCTATGCAGGCGGGCACAAATTCTGTGGGAAATCCTTCCGCGGAATTTCCGCCCGTGTGCAGGGGGCCCAAGGCCTCATGTCCATGGGCACGCATGGATTCCCAGTGCAAAATCCCTCAGGGGTTTTCAGCCGTGCCCGCAGCCATGAGGCCAAAAATGACATTTTCTCCTACCTGTACGGACACGAGTCTCCTACATCGCAGCCGAATCTTCTTTCTTCTGCATGGCGGATGCGTTGCGCTTTTTAAAAAAAAAAAAAAATTAAATCTCCTGCTTTACCGTGGCACAGCCAGTGTAATCCGCGGCCGTGCCACCGATCGGACGGCTTCCAATAACTTCAATGGAAGCCGTCCTTGCGGGAAAACGCAGAAAATAAGCATGCCGTCCTGTGCGCGCGATCCGCAAGCCAAGATAAAATGACATTCGCAGGTATTTAATTACCTGAGGATGCCCAATGAATGTCTATGGGCATATTGGACTGCGGATCAGCCGCGAGGATTCCACAACTCAATTTTGCCCGTGAATTTGAGGCTTAAACCTAAGGAAAACTGGTAATTGGTTCCAAAGATGCAAAAATGTCCACCAAAAAGGTAAAGAGAATGCATTTTAGGCATGCGCCCGTGTGAGCCGGCCCTCAGTTTATGGGGCTATGGGTATGTGACAGGTTCTCTTTAACCCTTTCCAAACCAATTTGTATCCTAGTTTTCCTAGGGGGCTTACTCTTTTTCTGCCATTATACAACAGCGCTATATGCTGGCTAAACCCAGTACTGCATGAGGTGACACGTTGGATAGGCTCTGACAGCAGAGAGGCCGGCAATATACAGTAAGAGAACCCCGACGGACGTCTTCCAACATCGGAGCTGTACAGCCCTAAATCATACTGTCTTCAGACGTCAGACCGTGGATTGGAAAGGGTTAATTGGCCGTGTGTGTTCCATATTCAGTTAATATTGTCTTTTCATAAATATAGGGCCGCCTTCACATTTGCGTTGGAGGTTCCGGTCGGAGATCCGGCACAAAATATTGTAAGAAATAACACCGCATGTAGCGCCATTTCTTCTGGCAACTAAGTGGAAACCGAATGGACACCATTATAGCAATGGGGTCCGTTCGGCTCCGTCAAAAGACGAACCCGTTTGACCAGTTGATTCCCCCGAACGGAGCAGAAAAACAGCACCCCGACGTAGATGTGAAAGCACCCCAAGATTTGACCAAGTTGTACAAACCTTGCCACAGCCGGGGGGCCCCCAGAGTATGAAGGAGGGGATGTCGTTGGCCTGGAGCAGGCTCCTCAGCATGGTGTTCTCTCCCACCACCTTGTTCTGCCCCATGTAGTCCTCCATGGTACACGGCCTCATCTTGTCAGCCAGCGGTTTCCCATCCAGTCTCTCCCCCAGGCTCTTATCCTGCTGCTGGTTTCCCCCCCTCGGAGACCGCTCGTCTTTTAGGGCTTCACATGTAGCGGTGGCGTTCATACTCGGCTTCGCCTCGGTACTTCTTGATGCCATCACGGAAAAGAATGGGGTCTTCTGTGGCGTTTCCTGAGACACCCGCTCTTGCACCTTGTGTTTATGAAACAAAGGAAAGCTGGCGCCTCCTAACTCCTGCGGGCATGCGGGACTACGTGAGGTGGCGGCGCCATCCTCCTCCTCCCGGGAGAAAAGACGCCTTTTTTTGGATGTATCACCACTTGGCTTTTGTAGGCACATATCAAGGTGGCTATTGATCTCTAAAGATGGCATCTCCAGGGCACAAATAGGGCATTTCACTGAACGAGCGGCGCTGCCATGTTGGGGTGTCTCATCTGGTACATGTGCCATAGCGAAAACACCTCAGCGAGCCGTCCTAAATACTAGTAATGGGGGCTGACAGAACTACTGGGGGCACCAACCTCTGTACTCACCCACAGCGACTACATACACAGGACTGGCAGACACTTATCAGCACAGCGCCAGGCTGAGGGAATGGCAGGCTGTGGTAACGCTAGTAGTACAGGGCTGAGGTAATGGCAGGCTGAGGTAATGGTAATGCTAGTAGTACAGGGCTGAGGTAATTGCAGCAGTGGCAGGCTCTGGTAACGCCAGTAGTACAGGGCTGAGGTAATGGCCGTCTCTAGTAACGCCACCAGTGGCAGGCGGAGGTAGCTCTGATTCGGCAGTAGTGGCAGGCTGAGGTAACTCTACAAGCGCCGCGCGCACAGTCCTGTCAGCACAGGTTTCCCGCCCAATCTCGTCGCGCTGTCTCCGCCGCCCGGCTTCCTCTTCCTCCTCCCTCAGTCATGTGTATAAGCAGGGCACTATGGGAGATGGCGGTCATGTGAGGGAATAACTCGGCTGCCGTTGTACAGACAGCTCGGTGCGAGGGGCTGTCCCCTCGGCCGAGTCTCACACGGTCCGTCCTGCCGGACCCCGCCGGTGTTCACAACACATTGACTTCCGTTCACACCGGCGGTTTTTCTCTCACACAATGGCTGCAGTCCTACTTTTATGAGGAACGACCCATCCCTATGGGATCGTAAAAAAACATGGTATTGCACTCCTAAAACGTTCCCTTTGCCTGTGAGAGCCATGCGGCTTTTAGCCTTGTAATCTATAGGAAGCGCTTGCGCTATTTTCACACAGCGAGCGCCGAGGCGTTTTTTAAGCGAAGATGCATCATATTCGTATGCGCCATATGGGCGCGCGTCTCCAGCTCTGCTGTGCATCCGGCCATGTTTGTTTTTACACAGGCGAGTGCGATATCAAGTGCGAAACGCGGACGGATATCGTGCTCGCCAACGTGCGATATCCCAGCAGATGTGTTATTTCGCCATGCATCACTTCAGGAGCGTGGAGTGTTTCCCGTGGGTTAACATGGCGTGCACCTCGTATGCCATGCCCTGCTGCGCCGGCCCCACTGAAAACAATGGGCGATGCGAGGCGTTCCGAGGGAACACCCAAAGTTAAGACACGCTCACAAATTTTTTCCCGCTCTGCGAGGAAAAAAAATCGCTCGTCCATATTCAAAAGAATGGGATTCATGTTCGTGCGCATCTCACAACGCACAAATCTCGCACGATTTTCCTCGCCGTGTGCAAGCGGCCTTGAATAGATGATATCCACGCTGTAAGGGCGTAAACAGATGGGCGGGATTTAGTCCCCTGATGCGGTTGTGAAAATCACGGCCGCGTAACGGGTCAATACGAAGCCATTGATGTTAGCGGTCTTGTTTACACTAGCGGTGCTCTCCGGTGTTAGCGCTACGCCCGAGAAAAGTGCGGAGTTTAAAAGGAAAAAAAAAGATTTTTAACTCCTACATGCGCAACTATGCTCCGCAGCGGTGAGCGCATACGCCTGCGTAAAGGAACCCGGCCGCATTCACACTTGCCTATGTGTATTGGTGCGCGCGTTTGTGCCACGTTTTTGCACATCGGAAGTTTCATTTTTGCGTGCGCTACTGCTTTTTTGGGGCTTAAACAGATGGGCGTTTTTTGTTCTTTTTATGCACACTTGCACACGCAAAACCCCCGCAGCTGCGATCCAGGACACATGATTAGCCGATTCAGCTTCCTGTGCTCTCCTCCTCGTAAATGTGAAGGAAAATAAAATATGTTGCGTATTATTGTGCACGAGGAAATTGCGCACGCAACATACACACACGTGACACCAATAGGTTCACTATATATTGCGCACGCAACATACACACATGTGACACCAATAGGTTCACTGCACATTGCGCACGCAACATACACACACGTGACACCAATGGGTTCACTGCACATTGCGCACGCAACATACACACGTAACACCAATGGGTTCACTACATATTGCGCACGCAAATTTTAGGCGTGTAACTACACCCGTGTGAATCTGTCCCAATATGTCGCGCAATCAAATGTGCAGCATGTTCTGTTGTACAGCGTAGGGAGATAGAGTATACGAAACTAATTAGGCTAATTAGCCGCTTCAATATAGCTGCAAGGTTTTTTTGCGCACACCATAAGTACAGTAAAAACAGCAATAGCATGTGCTGAAACACAACCACCCATGCACAAAAATGTGGCGCAAATGTCCGCAGAAATATAGGCTTGTGTGAAATCAGCCTGAGGCTGGGGTCACACGGGACCGAAATCTCACGGAATGACCACACGGAAACACCACAGGAGCAATGCAGCTTCAAAACCTGCCGATTTTGGAGTGGCTGCGCCGCCTGCATTCCGCTGTGGCCGTCTTTCCCCATAGAAAGGCGTGGAAACAGGGAAAGAAGTGACATGTCGCGTCTTTAAATTCTGCGCGGCATTTCAAATTCAGCGCGGCTTGGCCACAGTGTGTGGATGAGATTTTTGCTAATTTTGCCCCCTTTGCTGCTTCATTTCCGGGATAAAAAGCCCCGGTCGGAATCTGCGTGCGGAAATTTCGCAGCAATTATGCCCCGTATGACCCCAGCCTTAGGCCGCCTGCAGACGAGCGGGTCGGATCCGGCGGCGAGGATTGTCGCCGCGGGACCCGACCCCAGCGCCTGCAGGGACGAGCGCGTACTCACCCGCGCCCAGCGGCCCCGGCACTTTCATCTGCTGAGCAGCCGGCACATGCGCAGACCGGAGCCGGCGGCCGGGTGAGTGACGTTTCTGTGCGAGGCTCTGCGAGCCCCGCACAAAAATAGGACATGCAGCAGTTTGTTTGCCGCGCGATATTTCACGCGGCCAAACCGCGGCCGTCTGCATAGGAGTGCGTATTGTAATGCACTCCTATGCAGACTTTCAGTGGCAGAAATCCCGCCGCGGGATTTCCGCCCGTGTGCAGGCGGCCTTACTGTGGTCCACAATGCTACATATTTGCCTATTTTGAAATAAATTCCACATGTGGTATTCAAATACGTTCCGTACATGTAACAACACATAACAGCGCCCTATTTAGGGCTTTTTCACACCATATTGTGTATTTTGATAGCATCAGAGAAAACAGCGCTAATCTGAAAGCATGGGCTTCATATATATGCGTTTTCTCGCACTATTGCATTGCGGCAAAATTGCGCGATTTTGTCACTCGTGTGAAAGCGGCCAACCAAGCATGTACTTGTCTACAATATTAGAACCTCAAAATGGATAAATAGATACAAAGTTTGCCCTGGGCTGTAGGACTCGTCTCGCCCCCGTCGGCAGGCAGCTCACTGAGCAGGGAAAAACTGTGAAACAGCCACAGTGGCCCCTTAATTCGCAGAATTCGTTGGGACCTGCTAGAACATTGTGACTCCCACAATCTGAGTTTAGGTGCCTGAGTCCTGTCACACAGGTGTGTTTGCATAGCATTTTGCGCACTTCAAATTTGCGCACGCAATATTGAATTAGTGAAAAAGTGAATAGAAACCATTGATTTCATAAGTGTTCTTTGTGCACAAAAAAAAGCAGCATGCTCTATTTGCAGGTGTATTCGCGCAGAGAAAGATCACATAACTAATTACACTAATTGCTTATTTTAATGAATGGGAGCATGGCAGCACAAGTAAGTTGCATAAATGCACTTATACCCCTGTGAAGCCGCCCTAAGGCTACATGCACACGGGTGTGATTTTCATCTGATTCATTGGATGGGTGTATTCACATGGCCCATTTTTGTACGATTCTCAGACGGAAATAGTACATCAGGGCGGGTTCACATGAACATACTTGTGTAGGCATTTCCGCACGTGAAAAAGTCACCAGACGACGTGTATTTTCCGCACAAAATCTTCATCCACGAGAAGATAGGTCTGCTATGGCAGCTGAAAAAAGGGAGGGTGAGGAAAAGAAGACAGCTGGCCCTAATTAGGCATTTAATTGCCATTTTAATCCACGGGAAGCGTGTGAACGGCATATTGACTGCAAAAAAAATAAAAACGGCTGGCTAGCACGGACGTATCAGCCGGCTTCCTGCCATCTCCTCTTTTTATTCTTGCAAATATATGCTCCATACGGGTGAACGTATTTACGCATACGTTCGTGTGAATAAGCTCGCAATGTGCGGTGTCCCACAATTCGGACAGCACGCGGACGGAATCTCCTTGTGCTGTCTGACACATGCACATGGCCTGATAAAAAGTTGCAGCTCAGTTTCTTACTCACTACTTTTTATCAGTCCGTGTGCACTGTGCATGTAAACTAAGATGTTTGTACTGGGTGGGCCACGAAACCGCACTCTTATGAGGCCTATCTAACAGAAAATCTGGCTTTATGCCCGTAGCAACCAATCACAGCGCAGCTTTCATTTTACGTCATCGGTATAAGAAATAAAAGATTTTCTTCTAGACAGCTTTCATAAATCTGCCCCATGATGTCCTTCCTGCAGCTGTGAATACTTATTGTGGAAGGCCATCCATTAAGGAAACGCCACAGGCCTTTGTCGGCAAATACTCAGGTACAAAGCCACCAGCTAAACATTGTCTTCAGAGCTGGGTTTAGAAATGTGTCTGTTGCAACCATGAAGAAACCAAGGTCTCTATCAGTCTGGTCGTCCATGACATTCAGCAGCAGATTGCAAATAGCTCTCAAAAATGAACTCAGGGACTGTGGTCTCATTTATCAGGTCATGTGAATGCATAGAATATAAGTTACAGGTCTACTGAAAAATCCGCACCTGACTCACAAAACACAGAAAATTGCCATTTGGTGCACAGTGTCAGGAACAGGAATAGTGCGCCCAATTTTCTTTTAATCCATTGTGAATATCGCAGTTTATATGGACATGTTTGAACAGTTTAAACAACCAACTAAAGGCCCTTTTACCTGGGAGGACTGTTAGGCACAACAGTTCACTCTAAGAGGTGGGACACACCAGCTCAGAGAATGGACTACTGAGGCCTGGAGTAAGTTGTGCATAAGTATCGCCTGTGCCTAGTGGCAGGACTCCTTACCACGTCCCGAATTGCATCTAACAAAAACATCAGCACAAGAGCTGTTCATCGAGAGTTTCATGGATTGGATTTCCATGGCTCAGCACCCTTACACAAGCCTGGGTTCACCAAGCTCAGTGCCAAGTGTTGGCTGGAGTGGTGTGCTTTCTTTGGAATGATGAATCATAGTTGACCACCTAATCATACAAATTGTAATTTTAGAAAACTGTATGCTTCCAGCTTTGGGGCCCTTTCCTGTCTCATCATGGCAATGTGTCTGTGCACAAAGCAGTGGAGCACGGACCTAATGATAATGACAACATTATCAATTAACAGAAGTGCCCATCCTCACTTCTGCTTTTGTGCATAAAGGACGTTTTCCCAGTAGGCAGGATTCGAAAATATTTTTTGGATGGGAGGATATATTTCTGTAGTAAGGTGCTCCGTTCCATGTACACATACGATATTCAGCAGCATCTAGAACACTTGGAGAGCCTTTTCATTGATGGTCTCATAACTCCTTACAGATCTGGCATGTAAACTTCATTTATCGGTAGTCTGGTTATCTGTAGTTCTTGCCTGAAGATTATGTCCTGAGCTATCTGATGGTAGAAAGAGCCTAATGAGCTTATTTAGGGCGTTGTTGTAAGCATTCAGAGATTTATATCTTAACCCTTTGCAATCCAATTTTTGATTCAGGGTTTCCTAGTGGGCTTTCTTTTTCTGCCATTATACCATGGCGCCATCTGCTGGCTGGAGCCAGTACTGCAGTATGTGAAATGCCGGAGACGCCCTGACAACAAAGAGGCCGGTAATATATAGTAAGAATACCCTGCTGAACATCTTCCGACATCGGAGCTGCACAGGCCTCAATCAGAATGTAGGAAGACATCAGACAGTGGATTGGAAAGGGTTAAGAATTTTAGGACTAGTTCCTTGTTGTCCAAATGATAGGCCTGTTTGATGCAGAAGACATCTTCAGTAATGCATCTATTTCTTCTTTACAAAGACGTTAGAGAAACATTTCCTCTCTAGTCCAGACTGTTTCACTCACAAAGTGTTGTCTGGATTAGAGGAATTATAGCAAGCTCTCATAGGGGGTTATCCCAAAATCTAAAGCTATCTCATCCACATAACAGATGATAACTTTATGATAAGTGGGGGTGTCACCGCTGAGACCCCCACTGATCCTTAAAATTGGATCCTGTGTCCCCCTCTTCTCGTCACTGTGGGTATACTTCTTCAACTGTCAGTGACGTCATATTGAAAGGAACGATGGCCAAGCATGTACCTCCACTATCTTCAGCAGTCCCATTGAAAGGGAATAGAGCAGCACCTCGTATGCACAACTGCCACTCCATTCAAATGACCTGCCTCAAATTCATGGAAGTGGGCCGCTAGCACCCCGAGTCATACGGTCTTGCCTTTCTTCACGCCTCCTCCTTCACTTGGCCGCTTCTTCTAGCTGTTGATGTCAGCGCAACTAGCAGTGAAATCCCATGCTTTCGGCCGCAGTTGCAAGCAGACATGTGTACTGAAATCAAGGTGTCTATGCCTCAACTTCATTGACACATTGCACATGCATTGGAACCCGAGTGTTGTAGACTATTGCGCTGCTTGCGTTGAATAGTTTTATATTATTTAAAGGGGTTCTGTCAGAAAAAGAAATTCTATACCTATTCCTCCCCCGCAGTCTTCTTACCAGATCTTCACCTTCCCGATCTCCTGGCTTCTCCAGTCCCCCGGGTCATGTCACCTCCAGCTGGCCAAAGCATACATTACTGGCATTCTGCTTCCTGCAGGGCAATGTACGCTACGTCATTAGTGACGTAGCATTCACTGCCTAGAATCCTCGGCAGCCTGCCATAGCGCAACTGTGCATGCACGATCGTTCTCATTAGTGTTTCATATACTATATGAAACACTAGCGGCGAGATATCATGCATGTGCGCTAAAATAGGCTGACGAGGATTCGGCATTCCCTGCTAGGCAGTGAATGCTACGTCACTAGAGACATAGCGTACATTGCCCTGCGGGAAGGGAACTGCAGCTAATGGACGCCCCAAAGCAGGAAGAAGAGGATTCCGGCCAGCTGGAGGTGAGGTGACTTTGGGGACTGGAGGATCCAGAAGAAGATCGGGGAGGAGAAGATGTGGTGCGAAGACTGATGGGGGAGGAATAGGCATTGATTTTTTTTCTAATGACAAAACCCTTTTAAGGAAATTAGACCAGATCCACGTCCTTGAGAGCTGTGTATCATAAGACTTCACATAGTGTTAGGCCTCCTGCTGCCCTCACTGGTATGTTTTCTCCCCGCCTTGTCATCAACTTTGGAGGGATGACTGGATTTTGGCAGTGTAACTGTGACGCCATGTTTCTCTAGCTATTGATGACAGTTTTTCATAGCACATCAGGTCAAATGATTTTATGCCTGTCTACTGATTAGCAACTTCTAATAATTTGATCCCACACATATTTTGGAAGCTCCTCTCAGGACATGGATATTAATTAAGATACAGCCAAGAAAGAGCACAGATATTATATAAAACAGCCAATCATTATTTGAGGTAAATTGGAATTACTTTAATTATGAACATATGATACTAGCTGTAACTCAGGATGTGCCTCCCCAAAAAACAATGTGGTGGATTTACTATTGAAAATTTGCCTAAAAATTACATGGTTTGCACCACATTGAAAATATACTTTGGGACACTTTTCACGACTTGTCCGGCAAAAGGGTATGGCTTTGTGGAAAAGAGCTGGCCTAAACGTGACACTAACTATAAGGAAGCAGCGATGGAGCTAAGCTATGCCCCCTTCCCTTGGTTTAGTGTGCTGGTAGAAAGGATTAACAAGAGCTCCATCGCTCTCCATAGGGAGCAGTAAGGATACTGCTACCATCCCTCCAGAAAGGTCCTGAAGATTCAGAGGCTGTAAAAAAAAAAGCTCTATCTGCTATACTGAGAGGAGTTCAGTAATACAGAAAACAGTAAGAGGTCAGCATTAGATACGTAAGAGAGAGCAGAGGCCTGTACAGAAGGCTGCAGTGAGAAAGTGCTGGGGCTCGACAAACTAATCACAGCCGGCGCATAAAATGGCTGTGATTGGTTCATCAAGTGCTGCAGTGATTGGCTGAGCCGCGGCACTCGAGAATCAATCAGAGCCAGCTCTTCCTAAAGCAGGCTGCCGAGGATTCAGCATTCCTTGCTAGGCAGTGAATGCTACGTCACTAAAGACATAGGGTACATTGCCCTGCAGGAAGGGAACTGCAGCTAATGGACGCCCCAAAGCAGAAAGAAGAGGATTCTGGCTAGCTGGAGGTGAGGTGACCTTGGGGACTGAAGGAGCCAGGAAAAGTTCGGGGAGGAGAAGATGTGGTGCGAAGACTGATGGGGGAGGAATAGGCATTGATTTTCTTTCTAATGAAAAAACCCTTTTAAGGATATTAGACCAGATCCACATCCTTGAGAGCTGTGTATCATAAGACTTCACATAGTGTTAGGCCTCCTGCTGCCCTCACTGGTATGTTTTCTCCCCGCCTTGTCATCAACTTTGGAGGGATGACTGGATTTTGGCAGTGTAACTGTGACGCCATGTTTCTCCAGCTATTGATGACAGTTTTTCATAGCACATCAGGTCAAATGATTTTATGCCTGTCTACTGATTAGCAACTTCTAATAATTTGATCCCACACATAATTTGGAAGCTCCTCTCAGGACATGGATATTAATTAAGATACAGCCAAGAAAGAGCACAGATATTATATAAAACAGCCAATCATTATTTGAGGTAAATTGGAATTACTTTTATTAATGGCTGGTTTAAACTTATAATTACGAACTAATTTGATTGGCCTATGAATCCCATATGTGATAGTTTAGCTAGTGATGCCATCCATATACAAAGTTTAACAATTGATAACCTTGTTACTGATTCCTACTTAATAACAGATAGTTTTCCCTACATTATTTTGCTACACTTTCCCAGACACTGAGTCAGCAAGGGATGTTGCAGGTTTCAACACATGAGTCTTGTGTGGTGCAGAGTGTTAAGGCAGCAGAATGCAGTCCTAAGCTCTCACTCAAGGTTGTGGACCTGTAGGTTGTGGGTTCAATCCCTGACTTATGGGCAGCTGTGGGTGTGACCTGGATATTCCCTGTAACTCAGCCCAGCCAACCTATGTCTCCACCCATACCTTCAGTGGAGACATGCTGCATAAGTTCAAGTTCCCTAGTAAAACTGAAAAAAATTATAATCAGTTTAATAATTCATTTTTTTTTATATTAACAGTTAAATAAAGCCTTTTTTCCTTTAAAAAAAATGTAAAGGTTTAAGAATTAAACATAATTGGTTGCAATGCATCCATAAAAGTCAAAAATATTAAATAGGTTGTCCAAGTTATAGCTTATGGGTACATTGCCTTTTCTATGCACTAAAATAACAAATAAGCATATACTCACCTCTGCGCGCATGTGTTTGTTTACAGGCTACAGTTCTGCTCAGTGTACAGGACATCACTGCAGCCAATGACAGCTCAGTGATCAATCGCTGAGCTCTGTTATTAGCTGCAGCACCTGTGACACCCTGTAAACAGGCTGCAGCAGCATGTAAATGTGATACAAGAAGGGAGACCTTAAGCAGCGCCGTTGGACACAACAGGAGCATGGAGATATGAGAATATGTCTATTTGTTTTTTAGTGTACTGGAAAGGCATTTTACCCATAAGCTATAACTCGGACAACCCCTTTTAAAATATCACTATTTATCCCAGTTGGTGAATGCCATGAAAAAGAATAAATAACACAGTAGCAGAATTGCATTTTGTCAGTAAGCCACTCAAAAACGTAATTAAAAGTGAGCAAAAAGTTGCTTTTACTCCATAATAGTACAAATAGAACTTTCCCACAAAAAACAACATAGCCCCATGAACGGAAAAATAAAAATGTTAGGGGTCTAAGAATATAGTGAGAGAAAGCAGTTTTTTTTGTTTTTTTTAAACAGAAAGTTTTTAGTTTTTTTAATTTTAAAAAGTATTAGATCACGAAAAAACTATATAAATTTAGTAATACTGCAATCGTACTGACCTGCAGAATAAAGTTACATCATTTTTACAGCACCAAGAATAACGTAAAAATGTAACCCAAAGAACAATGACACAATTCCATATTTTTACATTTCACCCCACTTTAAAAAATGTGAAAGTTTTTTAGTGCATTATATGATAGATTAAATGTAAAAATACAACTTGTCCAGCAAGAAAACAATGCGGCTATGTCGGCGGAAAAATAAAAAGCCTATAGCTTGTGGAAAGCAGTGATACAAATATGAAAAAATGTCTTGTATAAAGTGTAGGATTTAAAAACTTTTTTTAACCTTCAAACTACAGCCCCACTGCTGAGACAATATGGGGTTTGAGAATTATTATAAATTGTTCTTTGTTAAATTTTATTGTATGCAATGTTTCATTTTATGATTTCATGTGTTATCTTGAGTTTAGGCTTTACATCATAAAAACCTTAATCGTCAGGGACCCACCAGTCAGGATCCTTGACAATGAGGTGATCATTGTACTGTCAGTACAGTGGGGCCGGACGTTGTCATAGGTGACCGCAGTGGAAGTGCCATAGCTGGCTTCACGCTCATTGAAATCAATGGGAGCTGAAGCCCACTATTACACTTCTGACACTTCCTCTTCCGACACTGGTAATAGCCACTTCATCTCCCATTGATTTCAATGGGAGTAAAGCCAGTTATGGCAATTCTGTTGCCATCCCCTATGACAACGTCCAGCCCGGCTGCACTGACAGCAGGCCGGGCTATCAACTCACGGATCTTGAGCGGGGGATCCCTGGCAATTAACTATTCATGACCTTTGCTGAGGATAGGTCATCAATAGTTTTGGCCTGATAAGCCCTTGAAGTCTACTGTGTTCACTGGGCTGTTTAAAGATTGTGGGCCCCACACCAGCATGAAGATTTAATATGATCTTGCACTACATTGATTCAGTCCCAGAACTGTGTAGATATGGTACCAGAACCAATCTCACTACATGGATATTGGCACGCAGTGAAAGTTGACCCATTGTGTTACTGACTGATTTAACTTCCAGCTGTTCCTGAAGGCTGCACCTAGCGGTCCCCTATTTTTCACCTTTTAATCCTTTTTTAAGGGATGTGATCTTCGGTGTAGTAGTCCGTAGGTTGCTTCCACAAGAGTGGTCTTGGTGCAGTGACAGCTGACATGCGCAGGCAGAGACACTGTAGCAAGGTACCAAAGGGGCAGACAGAGACATAATTGATATAGCAAGCCAAGTTCAGGAAAGGCAAGGTTCATGCAAAATGAGGAGACAGGGAGAGGGTCAGGGCACGTGGCAGTCATGTAAATCGTAGAACAAGCCGAGATCAGGACAGGCAGTAGTCAGGAAACTGGGTAAACAGGCACAAGTCAAAACCAGGAGTAAAGCGGAAACTAGTATTACTTTCACGAAACAAACAAAATCTATTAATCAGGTTCCCTACATTGGAGAAGGGTAGCTAAATAGCCTAGAAAAGATCATGATTGGCCGGGGTCGGGAAAGTTGCATCCTCACATCCCATTGAAGCAAATCCATCAAAAGATCCAGTTCCTTACATTTTCTTGACAAACAATAAATATACAAAAAAAAGCAAGTCTGAGCTCGGACTAATACCCTGATCGACATATTGCATTAATATACTGTAGTTCTACTGCCCTTAAACTACCACTCACATAAAGTATATACAAAACATGTTAGTGTTCATCACATCCAACTGATATCGATTATAAAAACCTGGATATATATTTCCTAGTCTGGTTATAGAACAGAATCTCTCCTTCCTATCTCTGGAGTGACATTCTGTAAGAAAGAAGAGAACGCCAAAGCCCAATGTCTGAACTCCATGGACCCTGTGTCACCTTTCAGTCTAACTTTCAGTGTAACCAAATTCTATGCCTGTCTGAAGATCTAACTGATGTCTTTATGCCAGTATCAGCAAATGTAATGAGAATGTCTGGGAGCTGTAGTTAGCAGCAAGAAGAGCAAGAAGTTATTAATCCTCCACTTCAGCTTATTAAGTGTTTCTAATGATTATACAAGTATTGAAAACGGTCCACTGCACTGAATTTTATATGTGCAAAAAAATATATATATATTCCCACATAAGGTTTCATTTTTTTGGACTTAAGGAAATGGGGAGCCCAAGGAGCTGGTTCATACTGGACGCCCCGTTCCTGCGCTGTGTCCCAGTGAAGCTGCCACTGCGCACAGCGTGACTCTCTTCTACCGTCCATGTTCACATGCTCTGCCATAGAAATTAATGGGAGCTCCCCAGGCTTCCTATTTCCTCGCTTTTGAGCCCCATAACATAGTTTATGAAACTTAAACATAATAAGAGGTTTCCTTTAACCCTTTAGGGACACAGTCTATTTTGGCCATAAGGACACAACGATTTTTGGGGGATTTTCATCTCTGCTGTTCAAAAGCCATAACTTTTTTTTTTGTTGTTGACAGGGCTTGTTTTTTTGCGTGGCGAACTGTAGTTTTTATTGTTAACCTTTTTTGGGTGCATATGATGTATTGTAAAACATTTTTTCTGGGATGAAAATGAGAGAAACGACACCAATTCTGCCATTGTTTTATATTTAGTTTTTTTACAGCATTAATCACACCACATAAAAGGCATGATACTTTTTTTTAAGAGTTGGTACAATTATGACAATACTACAATTATATATTTCTTAGGTTGTTCTAATCTGGATAATATTTTCCTCCAGCAGGTTTCAGGGTATTCTGTAGCTTCCAAATTGTATAGAAAACAGTATGCGCACACTGGCCAGATTAGCTGTAAGGTATCAGTCTCATGTTCAAAATGGCTCTGAACAGAAACGCCCACACAGCCTTAATTTATTGAAACACATTATACCTGCCCTTTAATGGGCGTGCAACAGATTACATCAGTAACATATAGGATTCTCATTCGCTGGGTTATATAGAATTCCCCGCCTCCCCCTCCCCTCACCTCTCTCTCAAGTCCAATCTACATAGGAGCCTTTGTCTTAACAACATGCGGTCAAAACTGAAAGTATCTCTTTGTTGGAGAAGTTTCTTTGGAGGAGGGGCTGGATACTCTTCTTCAGTATTGGAATGTGATTTAACTCTTTAAGAGGCTGCTTGTGGAATGTTTGTATTAGGCTAACATTATACCACACACACATCTTTCACCATGCCATTGTCCAGCAATTACTATAATGAAATTATGCAGTCATTAGCCTCTAAGAGTTAGTCACTACAGCTGCGTAATACATCTAGTTTAGTACAAATCGATAGACATTTTACACTAACTAATTATCATGTCTATCACAATCCCCCCTTAAAATGTCTATCCTCTAACTCTTCCCGTCAAATTTTCACAGTTCTCTGCGTGTGAGCCTATAATCAGAGCGCGTTGAAGGTTCGATTTAGGGTCTTCAAGGGGGTGTAGGACTCGTCCAGTCCTTCTGGGGATGCATCCAGCAAACTCATTGTGGGAGCGGCTTTTCCAGCATCAGTTTCACAGGTCTCTCTGACAGGGATAACACAGCAGACTAGAACGGAAAAGATAATCAGTGCACATACAACAGTGATGCCCATCTGTGCCAGGATCCTTTACCACCCGCTCATCCATGGCGAGTACTGGTCCTAAAGGTTAGCTCTTTTTAGTTAGTGCGGTCAGCTTCTTAATGGCAACTGCGTCTTTACCCGCGGGTCACGTGTTGTCTGGGATGTAGGTACAACAAGTCTCCCCTATCATCTTACAGACACTCCCCTTTATAGCTAAAATCATTTCTAAGGCCATTCTATTTTGAAAGTCATAGTCGAGGTATGTCCTATTGGTCGACTAGTCCCTATAAGGCATCTTTAGTATAATTTATAAACCACTGCTAATTATAATAAACATAATTAATCCAGTCAACGTTTTATTTACCATAATGATCAGAAAAATGGACTCGAATCTAGTTTTAACTTGGTCTCTAATTTTTAAAACTCGCCAGGTACCCCCCTTGGCTGTCCCATGATGTCAATGTACACGTGTAGATCAAAACTACCACCAGGAGTCTCTCTTCTCGCTCTAGTATAATGTTACAATGCTAGTAGTGTGCACAGGTACGCACGGCGTGGGGCTCCCTGATCTTCACCCACACCAATGTCCCTCCTGGAGATAGCCCTGAAGGTGGACACGTCCAGGCTGCCGACACTGACCCTGCACTACCTAGTGTCAAGACTGGAAGGAACCGCCGTACCTATGCGGAAAACAAGGATAGACCAACATGACAGGATAACCACAAAACACAGACAGAGTTGGATCGAGATAAAGTAACTATTGGGGGTAACCTCATTATCCTCAATGCTGTCTGACCGAATGGGGAGGAGCATAAGGGCTTTACTAAGGCACACTCCCCTGCCCAATTACTTTCCAGGCGGGTCCTCTACCTCATGTCTCCACAAAGCCAGTAAACGTCTCCTAAGGACCGGACCTGATTCTGCATCCATTCCCCTCCTATCGTACCGTAGGAGGTGCAATACCCGTTAGTGAGTTCCCCAAAAATCTCCCTCCACCCTGCCCATTTGCCTGGCAGCTGTAACTTCCAGGGTAGTCAGTAATACTCTCTCCGGTACAAAACACTTAAGTAGTTATAGAGTATTCCTTCTTCCACTTCTCACAAACAGTGTAATTAGCGGAAATGTTCGTGAAGAGACTAAGAAACCACTCTTCAGCATCTACAGGGAGATTTAGGGGGACCATTCCCGAGTGTGGTCGGGCACTACCGCACACGCAGCAGTTAGACCTGTTGCTCCTGTTAGCCTTGTACCTCATCAACTCCAACCAGAGATTCTGGTCAGAGTAGCCAGTCGCTACTGTCAAGGTGTCCTCAAAGGTAGGGTCGGCTATGATCATCATGTTCGTCAAGGTCTTTATCTTACGGCGGAGGGGGTTAATTATGGGCATGGGACTAAGTGAAGGCTTCCATTCGGGTGCATCTACCATATCCCTTATTTTAAACTTCCCTAAGGGATCTGTCCCCCCGTACCGGTATGTCCCCAAACAATAAGTCCCCTCGTCTCCCGGGCTTGGATTTTCTATGGTTAGTGTAAGAACCATATTAAAGCCAAGCAACATACTAAGTTCAGCCTTCCGATTCCCACTATCCTTATTATTCTTAAGGAGGGTCATACGACTAATTAGGGATTTCCTGCTCTTATCTTTCTTATTTAAGGCACTAAGCGGTTTATAGGACCAGTCTGTTCCTGCGTTCCATCCCACTAATCCCCAATAACGGCAGTCTTCTCCCCAGACATTATCAGTGGCGCAAACGTATTGTATTCCCCGGGTATATAAGTCATATAACCAGCTGGACTGGGCTAAATCTGGTCCGCGGTGGGATTTTGCGCCTAGACACGGAACCACAGTACAATAGTCGAAGGAATATGCAGCTACTTGAGTGTTGGACAAGTTATACCAGAAGGTAACCATACCCACATATTCTTCCGACTAAGGATTCCAGTTGCCACCCCCCTCTCTCACTAGCCCTAACCAGAGTAATGTCCTCGGCACAACTAAGACTGGTCCCCCGGATCTGAAGCTTTCTTACAGTATGAAGCGTGGATCCATGTAAGTCTTTCGGCTAGTTTCACAGCTGTGGCAGTAGTCAGAAGCACCTGGTAGGGACCATCAAATCGGGGCTCAAGAGGGTGCTTCCTGAGGAATTTCTTGACGCACACCCAATCCCCAGGCTGCAAGATATGTGTCCCAGTGTCTGCCTCTGAGTCTGGAAGAGAACACCTGTGCATAGGCTTTGGTTAGTGCTTTAACAACGGAAATCCCATACTTAGTCAACACATCAGATTGTAATTGTAACTACTGAGGATAGTAACAACCTAGCCTTGGGGCTAGCCCAAACAATCTCGTAGGGAGATAGTGCATGATCCCCCCTGGATTCATATCTAACACTGAATAGGGCTATTGGATGACAGTCTTTTCAATGTGGCGTCATCATTTTTTTTTTTTAAGTATCTTACTTTTTAGCGTGCCACTACGTCTCTCCACCTTTCCACTACTCTAAAGGTGGTAGAGTGTGTAAAAGGCCTGGGATACACCCAGAGCAGACATGACATGTTACATTCACCTGCAAAGTTTGTACCTCTGTCTGACTCTGAATCACCTCTAGTACCCCATATTCACAGTCTACCTCGTTCATGAGCTTCTTTGCGGTTACCTACTTGTTTGCCTTGGTAACAGGGTCGGCCTCCAACCTGCAAAGACATCAACAACAACAAGCACATATTCATACTTTCCAACAAATGGGAGCTGAACGTAGTCAATTTGCAATCCCTGAAATGGGTAGAGTGGTCCCGGCAAGTGTGATGTGGCAAATTTACTTCTGCCCTGACTCACCTATGGCATAGATCATGCTAAACTGGACAAATGATGCAGCAGCTACAGAGAACCCAGAAGTCGCCCGTCCTCTTTCAAGCGTCGACGTTATTGCTGCTTTACTAGGTGGGTCTTTCCATCCATCAGCTGGGCCATCATGGGATACAGGAACTGTGGTAGGCAAGTGCTGTCACTGTTCACCATACGCTGTCCTGTTTCTGCTGCTCCCATATTATTCCATTTGTTATTTCCTTCCTTGCTGGCTTGTAACTGTAAATTCTTTAGCATATCAAAGTCCAAATTTTGTCAATGTCCAAAGTTTTTGCCACTGACTCATGCTGTCAGTATCTTTTCTTCTTTCTTCCACGGCTTGAGGGCCGCTGCCTTTGCTGTGCTGTCGGCGAGGGTGTCCTCTCTCGCATCTCCAGTGTAGGAATCGGTGCAAACTCTCAACTTTGTCAGGTAGAAGTAGGGCCTCCATGAGACTCTGCACCGCTGCACCATTCTCAATTGGTTGTCCTGCTGAGGTAAAAAAAACTGTCTGGCCTTCACTATTGGGCCGTAATCATGAGCTATGCCAGATGCATACCAGGAGTCAGTGTAAAGGGTTGCCGTCTTACATTTTGCCACTCTACTCGCCTCAGTGAGGGCCTTCAGTTCCGCTTCTTGTGCTGAGACATGCGGAGGCAGAGCTTCTGCTTCTAGGACATCTTGTTGTGTGACCACTGCATATCTGATGTGGAGTCATCAATCCTCACCCTGGTACCATCTGCAAAAAGCTCAACATATACATTGTCAACAGAGGTTCTGGTAACTGTTTGCATACCTGCAGTTTCTGGCTGTATCAGTACTAAATAATCATGTTGATGTTCTATTTCACATGGATCAGAATCTTGTAGCACAAAATCGTTTATTTCCTTTTTATTTTATTTCATTTATTTATTTATTTAAAAACCCAATAGCTGATCTACAACACCTAGATCATCTATGACCCAGATCACCTATGCCTCCCCCCCTTTTGAACCGGAATACTCAATGGAAAAAGAGTAATCGCGTTCAAACTAGTACAATGTTGAAAAAGTAAACCAAGAGGCACAAAAACAAGCACTTTGTAGGTCAAGGTGACATTGTATGCAGCGAAGTCTGAGCGAAAATCTCCTTTGGATTTTTTTTTTTTTTTCAGGTCGCAGTTAGCATTTTTTAACACAAGGTGGCGCAACACAAGCAAAATTTACAATCACCCAGTGTAATAGTATTTCAAGGAACGTCAATGTTTAACTTTCACTCTCCTGTCGGAATATAATGATAGCTTCAGTGTAGACTGACACTAGAATATACAAAAGACTTAAGGAAAAAACTAAAGAATACGGATGAATTGACATCCTACTCTGAGCAATTCAGTCCCTCTTTCTCACATAACAACTAAAATTACTTCATCAAATTGCGTGAAAAAGTTTGCTGGGTGACGATAGGGAAATTATTCCATCTGTAGAAGCCTTCCTTAACATCATCTGTCTGAGCATCCATTGGAGAAGCAGGCAGTGGAAAACAGAGCCCCTGGGAACACACCATGAGAGGGCGTCCCCTGCCCACGGTTCCCTGGCCTCTGTCCCCCATGTATCAACTCCAATCTTCCATACACTATAAACCAGCTTAGTTGTCTACTATGTCCCAAGCTGCATCTTCACAAAGGTTTGTTTCCCTGAACTTATCACACATCCAAGGTGGCCACATTTTGGAGTGTAACAAAGTCTGGTCAAACAAGACCTTACTTCAGACAATCATGATGTTAGCACTGAATACAGTGGTATTGGGGAATGTAGGCCTCCCGTGTGCAGCAAGATGGCTGCCAGAGGCAGAAAAGGGCGGGGCTATAAATCTCCCAGGTGAGGCAAGATGGCTGCTGGAGGAGGAAGGGGCGGGGCTTAGTTCTATCCCGGATTGGAATGGCCGGAAGTAACATCACACACCCTGAAAGTGAGCACATGGGGGGAAGTAATTTCAGGGTGGGGGCAGGGCTCACCACACTTGCTGCAGAGTCACACTATGTGGGGGTTTTAAAACATTACAAGTGCGGTCGCCATTATAGGGATGGGCTGTAGTCAACACAAAGGCATTATATTGTTCATAATACAGGCAATACACATCCCCCACTACACGCTTTCTTATATTACACAACCTCCTAGCAATCTAAAGCACCTTTCCTGTCTGCTGGGCCTCCTGCTTATCTTTCTAACACTTTCTGCAGTCTATCTTACAATACTTCTTTCTTTCTTTCAACAATTTTTCTGATCCTTATCTTTGTAAAATGTTTCTACATGTTTTGCATATTCCAAAACATCCTGCACTGATCCCGTATTCTATTCTGCCTGCTTATTCTATTCTATTTGAAATTTCTGGACACAGTAAAACTCCTTTACCAAATTCCACCTCTTCTTATATCCCTCGTAAATCACAATGCACATTAACACTACAAAACACAAGACAAAGGGAACAGACGGGTTAACTGGGAAATGCTCTCAGTGGCTTAACTTCAGCCCACTCTACCCTCCCCCAATAACCAACACTGCACATTCTTTAAACTAGACCTCTGAAACACACAAAGACTGATGATTATATTCAATGACCAAGAGCTCTGGTGCAATCCAGCGTATACCTTTTCACATATGAGAACATAACACGCTCAATCATACAGGTAAATACGCCGTTTTTAAACCCTGCATATCCCTCCTCACATATGAGAGCACATAACACGCTCGATCATACCAGGAATACGCGTATTTTGAATTTTCCTGACCTCACACTAGTTACCTAGGAGTATGTGTCCCTCTGGCGCGCGCACTCAGGCTTAAACAGCCAAGTCCGCCCTTCTGACACATTAACCCTCACAGAATTTATCTCTTGTTCTTGTATACACAATCTTTAACCGTCTCAGACATAACATACCCAGCATACAGAATACCCCTAGGCAGGTTAAAACGGTGGTTTTTTTCCGAAGAGAAAGAACTATATTACCTGCCTTTCATTGATTTATCACTCTGGATTAGACATAGGCAGATTAACAGTTAGAAATCATCTCACATTGGTAGATTTACATAAAGTAATCTTACCGTGTTCTGTAGTTCTACGTGTTATCTGCCGATCTCTGTATTTTTCCAGAATGAAAGAAATCAAAAATCTCTACTCGGCCCACCCAGGAGACGCCAATTAATCTGGATAATATTTTCCTCCAGCAGTTTTCGGGGTATTCTGTAGCTTCCAAATTGTATAGAAAACAGTATGCGCACACTGGCCAGGTTAGACGTAAGGTATCAGTCTCATGTCCAAAATGGCTCTGAACAGAAACGCCCAGACAGCCTCAATTTATTGAAACACATTATACCTGCTCTTTAATGGGCGTGCAACAGATTACATCAGTAACATATAGGATTCTCATTCGCTGGGTTATATAGAATTCCCTGCCTCCCCCTCCCCTCACCTCTCTCTCAAGTCCAATCTACATAGGAGCCTTTGTCTTAACAACATGCGTTCAAAACTGAAAGTATCTCTTTGTTGGAGAAATTTCTGTGGAGGAGGGGTTGGATACTCTTCTTCAGTATTGGAATGTGATTTAACTCTTTAAGAGGCTGCTTGTGGAACGTTTGTATTAGGCTAGCATTATACCACACACACATCTTTCACCATGCCATTGTCCAGCAATTACTATAATGAAATTATGCAGTCATTAGCCTCTAAGAGTTAAAGTCACTACAGCTGCGTAATACATCTAGTTTAGTACAAATCGATAGACATTTTACACTAACTAATTATCATGTCTATCACAGTTCCACTTTTGCATAACAAAATGGGAATGTATTAAATCAATCAAAGTCCAATCTGTCTTGGGGAAAAAATACTAGTTATGGCATTCAAAGCAGAATTAAAGATATTATTTATAGCAGTGCATACAAAATATGACATGGACACAAGAGCATCATTGACTGTTGGTCATGAAAGGGTTAAATGGACACTCCAGTGACCACTCTGCCGCTACATACATAGAAGTGTTTTAAAACAGCAGGCTAACAACACTAAAGCAAAATGTATCTATTATATGTTTTTATTCTTTTTTTTCTTTTTAGGCAAAGTAACGCAGACCTAGAAAACCAAAAAGCTCCATTAATTGAAAGTAAAAAAGTGGATGACAGTCAGACCAATGAGGAGAACTGTGATTTAAATGGCAGTATCTGTGTGTCATTGAAACTTCTAAGAGTGGATGATACGGACATGTGCTGTACCAAAAAGAAAACAGAGAAAATTTCTAATTTCCATAAAGTCCAGATAATGACATGTGTTTGGGAGAAAAAAGCCAAAGAACTTCATGATGACACAGACAGTGAAGAGGTACAATATTTTGAATTGTGATGCCATTTATTAAATGTCATATCTGATTATGCAATATTTATACGCATGATGTTATTGAAGACCACAAAACATGCACCAAGGAGTTGTTGGAATCAAAACATTATATGTGTGAATGTAATGTTATAAGTAGGGTAAAGTCCCCTGGTGCAAGCACCGAGTCATGACCGACTCCTAGAGTGACCTCACATCTTGGGGGGGTTTGCCATTCACAGTCATCTTTACCACCCCAGCAAGCTGGGTACTCGTTTTACCAACCTCGGAAGAATGGAAGGCTGAGTCAACCATGCAGGGATTGAACCCGCAACCTTCAGGTACCCTGTTGGGCTGCCTCTAGCCTGGATAAAAGATGTGATACAGATGGTCATGGAGGCTCTAGTACCCTGTTGGCCACCTCTAGCTTGGACACAAGCTGTGATACAGTCGGGCAAGGAGGCTCTAGTACCCTGTTGTATCACCTCTAGCTTGGATGCAAGATGTGATACGGACAGGCATGGAGGCTGTAGTACCCTGTTGGGCCACCTGTAGCTTGGTCACAAGATGTGATACAGCTGGGCAAGGAGGCTCTATTACCCTGTTGTATCGCCTCTAGCTTGGATACAAGATGTGATACTGGCGGGCATGGAGGCTCTAGTACACTGTTGTACTGCATCTAGCTTGGATACAAGATGTGATACGGGCGGACATGGAGGCTCTAGTACCCTGTTGTATCGCCTCTAGCTTGGATACAAGACGTGATACGGGCAGGCATGGATGCTCTAGTACCCTGTTGGGCCACCTCTAGCCTGGATACATGATGTGATACGGTCAGGAATGGAGGCATATAGGCTCCATATGGTATCCTGTTGAAACTAAGCTTCCAGAACCTGCAAATTAATAGGCTGTCAAAGCTGGCATCCCAAGAGGTCCAATAAATGCTCAATCGGTGACAAATCTGTTGACCAGGCAGCCAAGGAAGTATGGTAAGCTGGTGAAGGCATTCCTATGACGCACTTGCTGTGTACAGCCATGCATTATCCTGCTAAAAAAATGCCTGTTGGAATCCCTGCCATGAGAGACAACACATTTCTTGCACATATTGCTGAGCTGTCATTGTCTCTCCATCACTATTAGGGTTGACTGACTATTGTATGCAATGGTTCCCTAGATCAAAACACCAACATTTGGGGCAGTGTGACATGCCACAACAAAGGCAGGATTGAAGTGCTCACTATGAGGCCTTTATAGTCAAACCCAACTACCATTGGCTCCCAACACAGACCTTGGAATTGTCACTAAAGATGATATGGTTTCAGTTCATAGCAGTCTAGAATTCTCCTTCATGACACCACTGCAAACAAAGATGCTGATGATGGGGTGTTAACGGCAGAACACATAATAGGTGCCGTGACACCAAATATCCTTCTACTACCTTGTTTCCCTGAAAATAAGACAGCGTCTTATATTTATTTTTGCTTCCAATGATGTGCTAGGTCTTATTTTCAGGGGATGTCTTATTTTTTCATGAAGAAGAATTCACATTTATTGTTGAACCAAAAAATGAACATTTATTATATACTGTACAGTAGTTGTCATCACAAACTAGCATAACCAGACACACTGTGAATCCTATTAAGAATTTCTTGTTACTACCATTATTTCCATGTACACACTGTCTGGAGACTGTAATGATCACCCACAGCAGTTCCTGGACCACTAGTACAGAAGGAATGGTATTGCAGCTTCTGGCCACCAGGGGGAGCTCATCACAGCAGACTCACACAGCAGGGACAGGGCTAGGTCTTACTTTCGGGGGATGCCTTATATTTAGCACTTCAGCAAAACCTCTACTAGGTCTTATTTTCAGGGGATGTCTTATTTTCGGGGAAACACAGTAGATGCCTGGAAATGGTCCAGGCAGAAACAGAGTTGATGGTGGACAACAAAACTGTTGGATTTAATTGTGCTTGTGGCATATCAAATAATCTTCTCAACTGGGGGTCCGTCTCAGGCATCCAGAGCCTATTCACTGTGTGTGTGCATGACCTCACGTAACCACTGGTCCCAACACCTCCTAGCAGCTTGCTCACAATGGCCTAGATGGTGGGCACTTCGTTGAAATGACTATCCAGCTTCTCTCATTCCAATGATGCCCCGTCTCAAAGTTTGTTAGCTGAGCAAAATGTTTTCAAGTGCGTCGTAGAGGTGTCTGGGGGTCAACAAGCTCTACACATGCAGAAAGTAGAGCTTGTTGCCCTACTTGTTACTACTTACAAGTAGCCTCTGAGAGCCTTTTTAAAGGACAACGAGGAAGCAGTTTTACAACCTCTGGTGGTAGTTTTTTCACTAATATAGCGCTTTCAAACACTTAGGCCTCATTCATACGGGCAACACGGCATTGACGCGAGAAAATCGCGGCAATATCGCATCACTGGTCCCTACGATATCGCTGCGTCTTCTTGCAGCAATACCGTGATTTTGTAGTGCTACAAAGTCGCATGTGGTGCTACAAAGTTGCGCGACTTTGTAGCACCACATGCGAAGATTTTCGTGGGAGTCTTGGAATATCAGCCCTTCCTCGAACATAACCCGTAGTTAAAGAAGGGAAGAAAAAATACACATACATCACCTTCTCCTGCGCTGTCAGCCTGGCCGCATCTTCTCCCCGGGTCCCCGGCACTGCTCATCTTCTTAGTACAATCACAACCATTCATCGAGCACTGGCTGCGATTGGCTAAGCATCAGCCAATCACAGCCAGGGCTTCCAGGAGGCGGGGATTTTGGAATCCCCGTCCAGAAGAGAAGTTGATGATCAGTGTCGGGGACCCAGGGAGAAGCTGCGGCCAAGCTGACAGCGTGTCTAAGGGGATGTCTGTGTATGCAGTTAGATTACAGCTTTGACAGTAGCATTTGTTACTGTCAATGTTGTATCGCACCGTGCGGAAACCACCTTTTCGTGCGATGTGATGCAACAGAGAGGAAGGCTGTATAGGGAAACATGGGCTACAAAGCCTCACGAGTCACGGGCATATCGCCAGACCTGCGAGGTTTTTGTGTCGCTTTGTAGCATGTTACAAAACATTGCATGTGTGAAGGAACCCATAGGAAAGCATGGGCTTCACATACATGCAATTTGTAGCATTGTAGCAACACTACAAAATCGCGCCCTTGTCGCCCGTGTGAAGGAGGCATTAAGAGGAGGGTACAGTTTGTTGCTGAACAATAAGAGCAAATAGGGAAGGCTCTCCTGATTTGCTTGTAAACACAGGCCTAAAAATCAGAGAGCCCAAACTTCTCCACACTTCAAAACTTCTTGACAAAAGAAATCATCATGCCCACCCCCAGTTTCCCAATCCGGAAGCATCCTTGTGTGCTTTGGGTCAGAGTCTATCAGCAAGTTACATGACATTTTCCAGACATCTACCTAGAAAAAATGACAAAGTGCCCCTTGAAAGGTACAGCATGGCATAAGAAAGTGCACTAATACTTTTGCCATCATTTCAGTCTCTCTTCATATCCAGGCCTATTAAAAAACTCGTCAAAGTGTTAGGCCACCTGCAGACGAGTGGGTCGGATCTGGCGGCGAGAATTCTCGCCGCGAGACTCGACCCGAGCGCCTGCAGAGACGAGCGCGTACTCACCCGCGCCCGGCGGCCCCGGCTCTTTCATGTGCCGGGTCCCGCGGCCATCTGCAGCGGCGGAAATTCCGCGGGAAATCCCGCCGCGGGATTTCCGCCCGTGTGCAGGCGGCCTAATACAGAGTTTCAATATTTTTGAAAAGGGAATTATTTGCCTTACTTTCTAGTTCATTTGTATAAAATTTTGCGTGCAGCCAGCCTAACAGTTATAGAGGGGTGTGATTAGAATATCTTGTATATCAGATGCAGTCATTATAATAGTTTTCCTGGAGTTTTCCGGTGAGCCAGCAAGAATCTGAATGAATATGGTTCAGTGTAAATGCGTGCAGCGACTGAACGACGAATGAGAACTGGTTGGCTTCTCGTTCGTCATTTCCTTTCTGCCTGCAGAAAACTGAACAAAATATTGTTTTGGGGCAAAAGACAGTCATTCACTTATGAATGACTGCCTGATTACTGTGGATGGAGGCTGAAGGGCCGGAATGATCCCAGCCGCTCTGCCTCCAATCAGTCAGCGATGCTCATTTCTGTGTAAAAGTATAGGAAAGATTATCGCAGAGACGAACTGTTGAGCATCTGTTGATCGACATACCCTCCCCTTTAAAAGCACCCTTAGAAGTGAGATAATCCCTTTAAGTGCTCCTTCACACGAGTGTAAGCGTATTCACGCTCTCAAGAGGGGGACATATTTGAATGGAGCCCGATCATATCCTCTGGAGAGTGGATCCAAGCTCCTTACTGAACTTTGCCCCTCTGATGACTTTGTTCACATGCACACGGGACA
The DNA here is from genome assembly GCF_035609145.1 of Eleutherodactylus coqui. Taxonomy (NCBI): domain Eukaryota; kingdom Metazoa; phylum Chordata; class Amphibia; order Anura; family Eleutherodactylidae; genus Eleutherodactylus; species Eleutherodactylus coqui. The sequence continues at coordinate 39,562,782 of NC_089845.1, forward strand.
CACCTGCACCATGTTTGAATAGGTGGAGCAGTCTAATAAGTCTTGTTATTTGTTGGCTGGCCTCTGTGGTATCTTTCACATTGCAGATTTAGTTGCATGCAGTCGCTCCTCCCCAATCTGGGCTGGGTTGAGTGGGTGGCTGCATTTAAGTCTGCAGTGGACAGTTTAGCTCCTATGGTTTATAGTCTGGCTTGCTGCATATTGTTAGGGTCTACGGCCATTGTGCCGGTCTTATGGCGATTGTGCCTGCTCTGCACCTTATCAGGTATTGCATTTTTGGCTCTTTTCCAGTGAAATTTGTTATTTGTGTAGCACTTATTCCGCAGCGCATTTAAGTAATTTATTTTTTACCCCCCACCAAGCTGGGTGCTCATTTTACCAATCTCAGAAGGATAGAAGGCTGAGTCAACCTTGAGCTAGCTACCTGAACCATGCGGGGATTGAACTCTCAACCTTCATATTGTGAGCGAGAACTTAGGACTGAGTTTGCGAGCCAGCCTAATTAGTTGCTGGTGTTAGTAATTAACACCATGAAATCGCGCAGTTACAAGCATGATTTCGTGCACACGGACACCCATTTGCGCAGCCCCATAGTCTATTATTGAGCCTCGGGTGTGCAAATGCGCACAAAAATAGAGCATGTTGTGTATTTTCGCCAGCAGCAAAAATGCGAACAGAAAAACGACCAATGTGAGTCAACCCATTGAAACCTCTGGATTTTAAGTGTTTCGGTTCGCGTGACTAAATTTCTGCACGCCAAATCGCCCTTAGGAAGGAGCCCTAATAGTTGTGAATTTGAATCTCCAAGGGAATTACAGTTTCCCCTTCATGTTGCTCAAGATTTCAGTAACTTCTGAAACACGTTTGCTACTAGAGTTTCATAAACAAACCATGATTTGACAGTCAATCAATCAGTCCAAAATCTTTTTCAGTATTTTCTAGGAGGTCCCAAACACTCCTGCTAAGTTTAGGCTTTAGAAATTGGTATTAGTACATATTTACCACGTAGTTATTAGTTAGCATGTCCTGCAAGAGATTTGCTACGTCTACATCATAGTTATACATGCAGAGTCTTGTACGTGCCAGAAAAACAATTTAGCAACATTGTTTACATGTTCATCTTATATATTCTGTTCCATGGCTAAAAAGAAACATGTTTGTATTAATATATTTCACTAGATGGCGCTGCAGCCTAATAACTTTTGGGGCTCTAGTTTTCTCTCTGAGAGTACTACCTCGGAGTTTGTCTCTGTTTTCTTCTACAATATTTTCCATTAATGTGTAAATATAGACATCCGTGCAGGTAATGTTTCTCTCTCAAGCAAATTTAATGTGTTATATAGTATGTTCTAGGGAATTCAAAAAGCCTGGCAGCACAAGTTAATTGGGTGGCAAAGTGAGTGAATAATATAGTATTTATTAAAACGTGTATGCTAAATAGTCCAAATATATTTCAAGTACTCTAAAATGTTGCTTGCTGAAACCTGATTACCACTGAAGCTTGACCTCATTTAGTGTAATTACAAATCTAAGACTTTGTTTTATTTATATAACTCTATTTGGTGATGCCTCCTTGGGCGGTGCTGGAATGGTAAATACTGTAGTTAGGATGACTAGTCCTGAATTCCTGGTCAGCTGTGATTTTGGCATCCTTTGTGGCACTCCCATTATTATCCTGGCCCCTCACAGCATGGGAGCCTCAAGACCTCAGGGCTCCACCTAATACAGCACTGGCTGCAGAAATACTAATATATTAGTCATAATCATTATCATCACCACCCATACTGATGATGAGCACTAGAGTTAGGAAGTCGGGCCCCGACTCTTGCAAGGAGTCAGGCGGTTTACATAGGGAATATCTACAGTAAAATACACACGAACGTGACCCCAAAACACCGGTTTGGGGACACTGACCCTAGGCTGCAGGGAAGATGACGAGGCCCTACCTAATAAGCAGGGCAAACGCCTCTATAAAGGCGGCCCTGCGCTGGAACCTCGGCCCTACTGTCCCTTAAAGGGTGATACTCTCAACCAGGCGGTACTGACACATTAAATGCACAAACTCACTTACCACAGAACCTCACACACTAAAGCAGATGGTAAAGCTGAATATAAAAGCGAGGAATTAGTTCGTACAATGGCCAATGAACTGAAGCTGCAAGGCCCTGACAAGGCTCCTCGCGTCTTGCAGTCCCTACTCTAGCAAGACACTAAACAGTCAGCCCAAGACACCATTCACACAGCAACACATTAGGGTTAGCATGCCAAACACACAACCACATAGAACAGGACAGTTCACTCCTCATGTCTAGCCACCTGCTCAGACATACAGAACATGACGCTGTTCACACCATATACACAGAACAGGGCTATCCACAGCTAATGTCTGGCCAGCTGCACAAACACCGGACTAGCCCCCGTTCAAACACATAACACAAATGCAGGCATGCAAAACCCACAAACTCTAGAGTGAAGGGATACCAGCTTCCTCTAGCAGAGGGAGGATGTTTATCTGCAACCAGACCAGTGGTGATTGGCTAGCAGGAGAACACCACACCCAGCCAGCTCAATCATTCCACACCTGTGGGGCTGTGCTGCTAGAAATCTATGTAACACAACAGATCCCAGCAAGCACAACCTCACACTCAGGAGGTTGATAGGTCCACTGTAAGCTTGTCCTTTCCTTCCCTACTGATTGATGAAATTGAGTATCCACTTCACAGGTGGGGGGTACATACAGGAGCAGAGATGAATTAAGGCTACCATGAGCCCTTGGCTGTATAAAAAATTGTGGGTCTGCCACCAGTCTGAAGATTTTAAATGATCTGAAAGTTACTACGTAGATACAGTACCAGAATCAAACTTACTACATGTGTTATTGTTAGCCGTTTAATCATTCACGACCCTCTGAGACCCTAAAGGCGAGCTCCTTCCATGCTTTTTAGTTTTGCGCTGCTTCTTTCAGTTGTGTAATATCCATGCCAGTGTCCGCTCTGACAGTATCAGCCATCGTGTCCTACATATATATATATGACAGCAAAAGCAAACTTACTACATAGATGCGATAGCAGAACTAGGCTTTCTACAGAGATATAGTATCAGAACCAAAATTTCTGCATAGATATGATACCAGAACAAAGTTTACTGTATAAATATGATAATGTAACTAAGCTTACTACATCATGTAGATACAGTACCGGGTCAGGCTTACTACATAAATATAATACCAGAAGCAAGCTTACTACATAGGTATAGTGCAAAACCAACATTTTTTGCATAGATTTAATAATGGAATCAAATATACAAAAGAGATACAATACCAAAACCAAGCTCAGTGCATTGATACTTGTGAAGTGTTGGCTTGGGAATTGCACTCTGTCCTCATAGTTGTGCCATATTCAATAAACAGCATACCTCTTGTTAAAGGAATTGTCCAATTTATTTTAAAATAACAGCTTCTTCTCACCTCTCATGGATTCATGCTGTGTCCGCTGCTGTCACTTCAAGTCGCCCTCTGTCGTATTGTTTACAGGCTGCAGCAGCCTGAGTATGGGATGTCACAGGCTGCTGCAACCAATGACAGATTTTAGCCCTTGCACTATTGTTTTTAATGTCATAAGGCTTTTTTAAAGATAGAAGCATCTTGCACAATATGTGCTGATGAGCACAGATCCTTCAGCTGGCAGCTCTGCTGTAGTGCTACCCCCTTTGTGCTGCAAGCTCTACTCACCTCGGCTAGATGCGTCCGGGCTGGCATTCCATGTGCTGGTCTTAATATAATCGCCGCAGAAGGAATCTTTCAAAAGTTGTAATTTTTTTTGTGCAACATTCTTATGCTAATTTTACAGAACTTTCCAAAAACATTCATCCCTTTGGAGTTTTACAAGTTTGTTGCGTTACAACGCAAATTACAATAGATTTTTGGGAGGGTTTACGCCATTTGATTTACACAACATGCCAACCACTTTGTAGGTTCAAATATTTTTTACTATGGCAGAAACAATAAAACAAGAAAAAGGAATTTCTATGTGCATAAGTATGAAGCCCTACCAGTCAATCCTTTATGAAGCCACATTTTGCAGCAATTGTGCTACATGTTCAGATTTCAGTTCTTTTGTTCCGTTATGGAACAGAAATACAATTGCATGCCAGATCTGTCGAAATGACGGAAACTGGCAGCACCTGATGGGTTCCATTCATTTGCCATCTTTGTTTCTGTCCCTTTAGCAGAAAAATAGCACAGCATGCTGCACCATTTTTTCCACAAATTTATGACTCCCTCACACAGGCGCTTTTCAATGGGACCGCTCAGACAGCCACTCGATTGCAGCGCCGTGATTTTCAAGCGGTGTCTGTTCTATTTTTGCCCATTTAGCGCATTTCATCAATGATGAGGCAATATCTAACAGTTGGCCGCAGCAGTCACAGAGACCTTCTAGCCAGAGGGGAAGCCCAACATGGGAGAGAAATGCACCCTCAAGATTGGATGTGGACTTTCCATCCACATATATGCAGAAATCTTCAATGGCAGAGCAGCATCTGGGGTGAAGAAAATCAATATACTCACATCCTAAAAGGACATGTTCTTTATTGTGCCCACGTTAAACAACGTTTCAACCGCTTGTCAGTGGTCTTTATCAAAATGTTTTACGTGGACACAATAAAGAACATGTCCTTTTAGGATGTGAGTATATTGATTTTCTTCACCCCGGATGCTGCTCTGCCATTGAAGATTTCATCAATGATGAGGTATGCTAAACTCCACTGTCGGACGCAGCTTCCTGCGGCCTGAAAGCGAAAGTAAATTTGTGGCGCTTCCTGCAACGCATGTGGGAGGGAGGTCTTGGATGGAAGTCATATGATACAAACTGTTCAAAGGAAATGTGAATAAAGCCTTACAAATGCAAATCTTTTGCAGTATATGTTTATCAGCTTAGCCTATCTGACATTGAGACTTTTACTCATCCTTGCAGGCAAAACTGTGCCAATTCCTTCACGTTAGGGCCTTTTTACATGCGACGACCGGTCGGGCGCAGATACCTGACAGGTCATTCCAGCTATGTTCATTCGTGTGCTTTTATACACAAATGATCATTACTCAGTGAATGGAGGCAGTAAACAGGCAGTCGTTCATAGATGAATGCTGCCTGTTTACACGTGCCAATTCTCATTCAGTTTTTATGCATGCATAATCTGAACGACGACCGATAAGTGAACAAATTATCATTCGTTGTGCATTTATATTGAATGTTAATTGTTCAGATTTTCACTGGATTGCAGGAATCCGAGCGATTATTGTCCCATGTACAAGGGCCCTTAGGTGGGTTGTGTTGGTCTAAAGCAGTCTTCAAGTCATGCTACAGATTCTCAGTTTGATTGAGGTCTGGGCTTTAACTAGACCATTCCAGGACACTTAAATGTTTCCCCTCAGTATACCCTTAGCAGTATGTCCTGATGGAAGATGACCCTCCATCCCAGTCTCAAATACCTGGCAGACTGAAACTTTCCTCAATAATTGCCCTGTATTTAATTTAATGCCATCCATATTCCCTTAAAGGGGTTGTCCCGCGCCGAAACGGGTTTTTTTTTTTTTCAATAGCCCCCCCGTTCGGCGCGAGACAAACCCGATGCAGGGGTTTTAAAAAAAAAAAAACGGATAGTAGTTACCCGAATCCCCGCGCTCCGGTGACTTCTTACTTACCTTGCGAAGATGGCCGCCAGGATCTTCACCCTCGGTGGACCACAGGTCTTCTGTGCGGTCCATTGCCGATTCCAGCCTCCTGATTGGCTGGAATCGGCACACGTGACGGGGCGAAGCTACGAGGAGCAGCTCTCTGGCACGAGCGGCCCCATTCAGAAGGGAGAAGACCGGACTGCGCAAGCGCGTCTAATCGGGCGATTAGACGCTGAAAATTAGACGGCACCATAGAGACGAGGACGCTAGCAACGGAGCAGGTAAGTGAATAACTTCTGTATGGCTCATAATTAATGCACAATGTACATTACAAAGTGCATTAATATGGCCATACAGAAGTGTATACCCCAACTTTGTTTCGCGGGACAACCCCTTTAAGTCTGGACCAATTTTCCAGTCCGTGCTGATAAAAGCATCCCCACACCATGAAGTGGCCACCAGCTTGCTTCATTGTGGGAATGGTCTTCTTGGGGTAATGAGAAGTGTTTAGTTTGCACCACATGGGATTTTCATGATAGCTTAAATAGTTCAATTTTAGTGTCATCTGACCAGAGAACCTTCTTACATGTGTTTGGGAATCTGCCAAACTCCAAACATGGTTTCTTGTGTTTTTCTTTAGGCAATACCTTTTTCTTCATCACTATTCTATAAAGCCCCTCTCTATGAAGGGTATAGATTATCTATGGACAAATACTTTAATCTCCGCTGTGGATCTTTGGTGCTCCTTCAGAGTTTTCACTGATGTCTTTCCTGAATCTCTGATTAATCTCCTCCTTGCCCAGTCTCTGGCAGATATCATACGGGCGGCTGGGGTGGCTATCTGGAGCATGAGTCACTCAGTTGGCCTAGGTCTGTTCAAAATGCCCATATGATAACCCACTGCATGTGCAGACTGACATAACCCAGCACTAGAGATGAGCGAACGTGTTCGGCCCCGCCCCTTTTCGCCCGAACACCGAACTTTGCGAGCAATTCCGTGCTCGGGCGAAAAAAGTTCGGGGGTCGCCGTGGCAGCGCGGGGAAGGGGGGTGCGGCGGGGAGTGGGGGGGAGAGGGAGAGAGAGAGGGCTCCCCCCTGTTCCCCGCTGCTGCCGCCCGCGCTGCCGCGCCTCTCCCCGCCCCCCGGCGCCCCCCGAATCTTTACGCGCGAACACTGAAGTCCTTGGGAAAGCCGGTGTCCGGGTGCGTAAGTGCTCGTTAAGAACACGTTCGCTCATCTTTACCCAGCACACGTGTAATAGGGTCAAGGTAGTTACCTCCATCGCAACAGAATGCAGTTCTTTGCAGGAAGGCTATGGGCACGAGTAAAATCCCATCCAGATGCATACCTGCCCCATTGAAAAGAGCAGAGAACAAATGAAGTGAGATGCTGGAGGGAGGAGAATGTGGCCAATCAGGAGAGAGAAGGGGCAGAGCCTGTTTGCGCAGTGGCGGGAGAAAGAAAATAACAGGAAAGACAGAGCTGTGCCCTTGGCAAGGAGGAGAGGAAGAGCTGAAGATGAAGCAGATATTCAGTGAACAAGAAGGGAAGAGAATGGACTGAAGGCCTTGCTGTAAGGACTGTGGATGAGTAACCACTGTGTCAACCTACCGGGTAGGTGAAGATCTGATCCAGTGCAGCTGACAGCCAACCCCAGCGTGGGAGGTAAGATACCAAATGAACAGCCCCGTATATAGATGGACACTAGGGAAGGTATCTTGTCTTGAACTGATAACCAGGAGAGGGGAACTCCTGCCTACAAGCAGAGCACTCATCCCGATGAGGACAACCCCACTGTCTTCCTCTAGGCGCTGACTTACCCTGGTGGACTAGCACACCTATAAGACAAAGATAGAACAACACTGGGGAGTAAAGAAACAAAAGAGTAACAAGCGGACAAGAATAAACAGAGATGTAGACAATGGGGATAACAGATTACAGAGTACATGAACAAAGAACACAGAGCACAAACAGAACACAAGGCAGCAAAGATAACCAGACCAGACCAAAGGGTATCACCAAGCATTTGTAGTGTCCGTCTCGGGTATTGAAAGCTGTGTTCCACTCATCTCCCTTGCGGATGCGGATCAAGTTATAAGCGCCACGTAGATCAGGCTTGGTGAAAATCTGAGCACCTTGCAGGCAATCAAATAAGTCAGGGATCAAGGGTAGAGGGTATTTATTCTTAATCGTGATCCGTACTTCTTTTTGACGAAGAAAAAACCTGCTCCGGCAGGGGATGAGTACTTATGGATAAACCATCTGGCCAGATTCTCCGTAACATATTCGGCTGTGGCCTGGGTCTTGGGCAGAGAAAGAGGGTATACTCTACCTCGAGGAGGCACGGAACCAGGCACGAGGTCAATTGGGCAATCGCAGTGACAATGCGGTGGAAGACATTCAGCCTCTTTCTTTTCAAAGACGCCTGCAAAACCATGATAAGGTTCCAGTAGACCCTGGAGGTTAGAAGGTATAGTAACCCAGTGAACAGGATGCACTGGATGCAAGCATTTGGTATAGCAGGTGGTGCCCCAACTTAATACCTCACCGGTACTCCAGTCCAAGATGGAGTTGTGTAATCAGAGCCATGGCAAACCCAGAAGTAGAGAGCTGGTCGCCCCAGGCATCACCAGCAGGGAAATCCTCTCAGAATGGAGAGCGCCAATCCTCAACTCCAGCGGCTCTGTGACAAACTGGATTGTCTCAGAGAGAGTACTACCATTAACGGTAGTGACCACGAGGGGTTTCTCAAGACGCTGGATAGGAATCTGGTAGCAGCCCACCAAAGCCTGTTGGAGGAAGTTGCTGGCAGAGGCGGAATCCAGAAATGCTGCCACTAACACCTGAGCACTGGAAGAACCATGGTCACAAGCAAGTTCAGCCTGGGAGAGGAGCAATCCTCACCTAGGGTAGCCTCTACAACTGACCCTAGGCAGAGGAGTTTCCCAGTTTGAGGGACAAGCGCAAACAAGGTGACCTGGAGATCAACAATACATACAAAGATTCAGAGAGAGTCTGTGTGCATGCTCCTCCTGCATTGGCCCAGGATAGCTAGATTGGGTAGTGGTCGGTGGCGAGGTTAGTGGTCTCTGGAAGCGAGGAGCCAGAGGGATAGATCTCCTCTCTTGTGTAACCTCCTTGGAGCTCTCTTGGAACCGCAGGTCAGTCCTCGTAGCCAGAGAAATAAGGGCATCCAAAGAGGTAGGGACCTCATGACCCGCCAACTCGTCTTTTATGCGACCTACTAGTCCCTCCCAAAATGCCGCCACCAAGCCTTCATTGTTCCACCCCACTTCTGAGGCCAAAGTTCGAAACTGTATAGCATATTGGCTTACAGTAAGGTTATTTTGACAGAGATGCAACAGGGCAGACGCAGCAGAAGATGAACGACTGGGCTCATCAAACACTTTTTTAAAAAACTCAATTGAACTGACCAAGGTACCAGTGGATCATTGCATTACCAGAGGGGATTGACCGACGCCAAAGCCTGGCCTGTAAGGTGAGACACAATAAATGCAATTTTGGTGTGATCTGAAGGGAAAAATGTGACAAAAGCTCAAAGTGCAAGGTACATTGATTAACAAACCCGCGACATTGTCTGGGATCCCCATTATAATGAGGCAGTGCCGCCAGGCGAGGTCCAGAACCTGAAACGGTGGCTACCAGTGGAGGCGATGCAGCAGTAGCAGTAACAGCGGGGAACTGCGGTACCACTATGGCGGGGGAAATATCTGAAAGATGGGTACTCACATTGTGAAGGTACGCCAAGATTTGCTCTTGCCTCTCACGTACATGCATCATCTCCTGGCACAATTCAGAAAGGCCTCCATAGTTGGAGTCAGCAGGATCCATGGCTGCAGTGTACTGTAAGGACTGTGGATGTGGAACCACTGTGTCAACCTACTGGGTAGGTGAAGATCCGATCCAGCATGGCTGACAGCCAACCAAAGCATGGGAGGTAAGATACCAGATGAACAGTCCCGTATATAGATGGACACTAAGGAAGGTATCTTGCCCTGAACTGATAACCAGGAGAGAGAGACCCCTGCCTACAAGCGGAGCACTCATCCCAATAAGGACAACCCCACGGTCATCCTCTAGGCGCTGACTTACCCTGGTGGACCAGAACACCTATAAGACAAGGATAGAACAACACCGGGGAGTAAAGAAACAAAAGAGGAACAAGCAGACAAGAATAAACAGAAAAGTGGACAACGGGGACAACAGACCACAGAGTACACAAACAAGGAACACAGAACGCAAGGTAGCAAGGTAACTGCCGAAGCAGCAGCTGGACATGAAGTGAAAGGCACAAACTCTCATCAACACTGCAGGAAGGTCTGAAAGGCCCAGGGCAATTATTTAGGGCAGTGATTGGAAAAGGTGCATCAGCTTAACAGGAGACCTGAAGCTATTAACCCTAGGAGTGCTGGAAGAGAGCAAACCCAAGCTTAGGGAACAGACAGAATGGGACGACACCCATGTTTGCCAGTCACAGAAGCAGAAGACTGTGTCTGACCAGTGCACCTAACACTTGCCAACAGGTAGCCAGGAGCCAGCAACTGGGCATTCCTTTTTGGCACAGGAGTAGGTGAAGACCATACAGTACAGTTGTTGCCAGCCTTCCCTCAAACCCAGGCAAGAAGCATCTCAGATGGAGAGCGTTTTCCTCTACTTCGCCTCCAATTTGGCTCAGTTTACTCTTCAAGATTTTTGTACAATTCATCACGGCTTCTTTGTTGAAATCCACACAAAATCCGCTAACATTCCATGTAAATGTACTGATCCCTTGCACAGATCTGTAGCACAAAAAACTGTACAACTGCAGTAGATTTCCAAGTATCTGCCTTAAATTCCTGCCACACCTATGATCTGCTTAGTCTGCTACTGTCCAACCCTGATCGATACTTCTCCACAACTTTGTCTCTGATCTGCTTGGAGAGCCTTTTGCTTTTCATGTTGCTAACCATAAGGTGTCTAGTATAAATGTATTTATACTAACATCATTTTACATTGATTGCACACAACTAACTTTGTTACTTCTGAAGTCAGACCTTATTTAGGGGTTTCATACAAAGGCGGGGAATACACTTGTAATCACAAATTTTCACTAAAAGCTTTTCTATCTATCTATATATTTAATATCCATCTAAGACCTATCCATCTCATATCTATCTATCCCATATCTATCTATCCCATATCTATCTATCCCATATCTATCTATCCCATATCTATCTATCTATCTATCTATCTATCTATCTATCTATCTATCTATCTATCTATCTATCTATCTATCTATCTATCTATCTATCTATCTATCTATCTATATATTTAATATCCATCTAAGACCTATCTATCTATCTATCTATCTATCTATCTATCTATCTATCTATCTATCTATCTATCTATCCCATATCTATCTATCTATCTATCTATCTATCTATCTATATATTTAATATCCATCTAAGACCTATCCATCCCACATCTATCTATCTATCTATCTATCTATCTATCTATCTATCTATCTATCTCATATCTATTTAATATTTATCCATCTAATACCTATCCATCTCATATCTATTTATCTATCTATCTATTTTATATCTATCCATCTCATATCTATCTATCTAATATCCATCCATCTAATACCTATCCATCTCATATCTATTTATCTGTCTATCTATTTAATATCTATCCATCTCATATCTATCTATCTATGTTTTAACCCCTTAACGACACAGGGTGTACAAACCGTTCAAGGTTTGCATAGAGGGGGATCAGTATCCGATCCCGCTCCATACAATGCGGGTGTCAGCTGTTTCTCACAGGTAATACCTACCGGCAACAGCCGCAATAAGCGTTAACACTGATTGCAGCTGTTAACTCTGTTAATATTGCTGTCACTTCTTGCAACAACATTTAAATTTCCTAATCGGACTATGAGATCCTGAACGCCCACCTTACCCTCATTCTGAAGGCCCCCAGAACTACCATGGCTGATTGCCTATTAAGCATGAAAAGGGTCCCTGTTTCTGGACCGAAACGTAGCTTTTATCTATTGGAATGACATAAAAACTTTATTTTTATATAAAATTAACCATTTATGCTGCCACGGCTTATTTATATATTTTGGAACAAAAGAGAGAGAGAGATAGACAGAAACAGACAGAGAGAGACAGGCAACGAAATAGACAGATAGAGAGAGAGAGGCGGACAGAGAGACAGACAATGAGAGAGACAAAGAGAGAGAGAGACAGACAGACAGAGAGAGACAGGCAACGAAATAGACAGATAGAGAGAGAGAGAGAGGCGGACAGAGAGACAGACAATGAGAGACAAACAGAAAGAAAGAGATAGATCGAGAGAGACAGACAGACTGAGAAAGACAGACAAATGGATAGAAACCTGTAGCCTTTTTATATTAGATATCTGTTCCAAATACAAAGTGACCCTCTAAATAATCACCTAACCAAGCAGATTTAGAAGTTCACAACCACCACTGTTGAAACATTTTATGTTCGTGTAGCGAATATCGGGTCAATCTAGTTTAGAATGAAAATGCAAAGCAAAAGATATTCGGTATCGCTGCATGTAAATGTCCAATCTATCAAAATAACACATTATTTTCCCTGCATGGTGAACGTTGTCCACAAAAAAAATCCACAATGCCTGAATTGAACTTTTTTGGTCACTCCGTCTCCAAGAAAAAAATTGAATAGAAAATTACTCAAAAAGTTGTATGTGCTCCACAATGGGATCAATGGAAACTACAGGATGTCCTGCAAAAACGAGCTCTCGCACAATTGTGTTGACGGAAAAATAAAAAAATTACGGCTGTCAGAAGATGGCGTCAGAAAATAATTTTATTGTTTTTCAAAGATATTTTATTTTTGAAAAGTAGTACAGCAAAAGTAAAACTATATTAATTTGGTATAATCGTAACCGTATTGTCTACAGAAAAATGTTTTCCCCCCCCATACCCCTCCCATAGATAGCGGAATATTGTTTTTTCCATTTCACTCTGCTTAGAAATATTTTACGTTTTTCAGTATGTTATATGGTACATTACATAGTACCGCTGAAAAATACAACTCATCACGCATAATGCAAGCCCTCACACAGCTACGTTGTTGAATACATAAAAGAGTATATTTGACTATTTTTAGGTCAATTAAATAAAATCTAAATTAAAATCAATTTTAATTGTAGCTTATATTGCAACGAAACTGGTATGACACCAAAGGAGGGGGGGTGGGGGGTTGAATACTTTCGCATGGCATTATATCATGATTAATTTCCCCACATATTTTTAAAGTATCCTTTAAATAAGGATTTCATTATTAGGGCTATACAGCCAAATATTGTTTCCTGCAGTCAAGGATACAGTAGCTGATGCTTAAAGGGGTTTCGCCAAGTTATGCAGGTATCCCCTATCTTCCGTTATGATCAGTGGGATTCTGACCTCTGAGGACCCCACCGATCCCGAAAAAAAGAGTTTGGTCGGACCCTGAGTGAAGGGGGCAGAGACGCACTGCTGCTTCATTTAATTCAGTAACAGCATCGGAGATTGCAGAAGCATTTGAATTTGGTAACCTCTGGCGCTTTCATTACAGTGAATGGAATGGCGCCACTCCTGCATGACCTCATCCCATTCTCTCAAAGACCGACCAGACCCCATTCTCAGGATCGGTGGGGATCCCAGTAGTCAAACCCTTACCCATCATGAAGTTGGATAACTTTATAACTTGGCATAACTCCTTTAAAGGGATTTTCCAAGAGTGAAACAAATTCTAGAAAAGGAGGGGGCTAAAGTAAAATTTAAAAAATTAAATACGCATTGTTCCACTTGGGAAATGTCAACACTCTGGGATTTCCATCTTCCTCGGCAAGATGGTTGGCACACACATGAAGTACACCTTGAGACACCCAATTCAAGTTTTAGAATTGGTTGCAACCAACTTTATTGTGATTCACAGCAAACACTTCACACATTACATGGCATAAAAAATAAAGTAAACTCCGGCTGTCTGGCCACTTAGTAAACATTTACTGTCCGTCTCTGTTTGATCTAGCACCCCGAGCATCAAGAAAATACAGTAAGTATTACACAGGGTGCATCTCTTATCCTGTTGTGCACCATAATCAATGCTGTACGGGGCTCCCACAGGCCTTTTGTACAGCCTGTCTCTTTCTTCAGCCATGAGTGTGTCTCTCTTCCAGAATGGAAGCCACAACTGAGAGTTTCGCACCTCTTTTTTAACGAGCCCTCTGGGGTGGAGCATAATCAACCAGCAAAGAAAACCCCTCTCTACTAACTACGTCTTGAAATCTGGTTCCCTAGTGGTCCATACACAGCACTACAGTGATTACTCTGCCACAGCTGTTGGATGTCCTGCCCAGTCCAGCTTAAGAGCCCCAGTCCCAAACTCTCTAGTCCCAAAAGCTGGAGTGATCATGTGCTGTTCATTGTACATGTGACAGTTCAGCCAATCGCTTTGGTGGTGATACTGCCATGAGCAGCACACACATGACCACTGAAAGCAATGATTGGCTGAGCAGTTGCATGTATAGTGAATGGCATGTGACTACTTATTTTTCTTCTGGGACCAAATCAGTGGGGACCAGGGCTTCTGCACTGGATCAGGAGGGGGGACATCTAACTGGTGAGTACTGCTCTTATTTAATTCTACCCCATTCGCTTACCAGAAATTTTTATTTTTATACTCTCGTAAAATACCTTTAAACAAGGCTAGGCATAACTAAAGCAAAGCTAGCTGTATTCATACAAATTTAGAATATTTCAAGCCACAAACAATACAGCGCACAACTGCTTTGTAAGTTTCCAACAACGACTGACAAACACCAAAGCACTTACCACACCTCGGCAGATGGAATAACAAATAATATTGTATTTTGGCCAAGATACTTTAGCTCAGGAGTCCACGACAAGGGTCCTTGTTGTCTCGTGAGTCCCTACTATATAACAAGGTATTATAATATGGCGTTACTAATAGGCTATGAGCCTGCATGGTGCATTACACGTACTGTGTGGCCTGACACCCTGTCTACATTTTTTACTTATGTGCAAGTATGGTGCTGAGCAGCCGCTCCCTCCATATAGAGAGGATGTGTGAGTGGTTGTTTATCAGTAACTTGCACCTGTGCTTTTCCTGGAACCACTCTGAAACCTACAGGCCTGGCTCGCTCTAGATGGTAAATGGCATAAAAGCAGTACTGGACACTGTTCATACCAACAGAAGAAGGAGTCCCATCCAGAACCTCATGCATGCCGCAACACCTGCAAAACATGCAGGACTCCAAACACCAGGGTTCTGGGAGAGAATGCGAAGAAACATAAATGACCAGCGCCCTCTAGCAAGAGCGGCCAGCATTTATGTGCAGGAGACCGGTGGCGATTGGCTAACTGGAGCAATACACATTTTGGCAAGTAGGGGTCACTCGCCTACAGGATCGCCATGTTTCACTCTGGATGGTTGGCAACACCTCAAAAACATCATCTCAAGACCATATCTTTAGGGAATATTTGGATCTGCCAGCTTGTTATTTCCACATCATAGCAAACATGTGAACAGCATAGAACACAGTTCATTATCCGTACCCCACCGGGGTGTGAGTCTAGGGTCGTCCGCCCTGTGAGAGTTGGGGCCCCCACTACAGGGTTTAAATATAAGGTAGTCCTTCCTGTCAGACTCCAGGCCTCTACAGGTCTACACTGGACCTCAGGCTTGCAGGGCTTTCAGCTCTGCTGCACTGTCAACTTCCCCCTGAGTGTGGCAGGAACTGACACTTTTATGTAGCTTCCTGCCACACCCACATGTGTTACCTCTTGTTTCTGCAACCTTAATACCTGTCTACCACCCTCTGCAGGCCATTCTGTGTACTGCACTACTACAACACCAGCCTTCCCAATCATCCCACACTCATGGGAGTATGCTCCTGGAAACCCATAAAACTACATGTCCAGGAGTACAACGTGACATAAGGGTAATGTAAACTGTAAAAATGGAGATCGTTCAGCAAGCAGCAAGTTAGGAAAGTCATCTGCAAGTTTGCTCAGCATGCATCTAAACACTCTTCATGAGAGTTGGCAACTATGCTGTACATGCCGTTCTTCATGAAGTAATCTGACTTGAAGGTTGTATATTATAAGTATACCTTGTGATATTTTACAACATACATAGATTATAGACCATTGAACTATCAAATCTGTAGTAGTCTCCTTTTCACACTCTAATTTGCTTATGCACACAAATGTAATTGATATAAAAATAATAGTAGTAAATATTGACACTTGGCAAGCTTTCCTCATCTTCATCTTAACTGAATGAAGAAAATGAAAAACATTTCTTGTCAATGGTACATCTCCATAAACATTTTCCTCCCTCCGGAATGCAGCATTGCCTTCTAAGATTTACTACACCAACATAGTATGCCCTCCAACTCCTACACTAGGAAGGAGAAAAGCAGAAAGCCTATGCTGCTGATTGGGGATATGTGCAAATACATTCTGCTACTGCTGATGGTGCTTGACGTTCCTGCATAGTCGACAACTACTAGAGTATCACAGTAAATATCTGTCAAGCACTGCTTCACCCTAGCGTTCTCCTTACTCTAGCATCTGCTTCGCACTTGTCATCTACTTGTCATATTATACCATTTTAGGCACATTGAATTTGTTGATCCGTGTTACTGGATTCAACCTGTCTGTTGCCATGCCTCCTCTTGGAGCCTACTTTCCTTTCAGCTTGGTTAGAGAGTAGAGCCATTGAAAAACTAAATATACCAAAAACTGCAAATATGGACCTGCTGTTTAGGGGGAGATTTCTGTGGATTGCAGACAATCTATGCATTTTAGCATCGGTACTTTGGCAACTATTGTGGAATGTCCTACATATCAAGAGAGACAAGAGGACAACCGAGCCTGGAGATACACAGGTAGCCCAACTACTGTAACTGTATAGCACAATGGTCAGACGGGAGTGTTCAAATACAATAGTACATTTTTGCATTTGCTCAATCAATAATAGGTTAGATAGAGGTGGTTAACTCCTTAATGCCTCAAGTGTTTTTGACCTTAACGACCAAGCGCTTTTTTCTTTTTCTCATTGTTTCTATTCAAGAGCCATAACTTTTTGATCTTAACCTTAGTATAGATTTGCAAGGGTTTGCATTTTGCTAGACAAGTTGTAGTTTTTAAAAACTCCATTTCTAAGTAAATATAATTTTTGGAGTGCAGAAAAACCACAGTCTCACCTTTTTGTTTTGACAAATATGACAATTCCAAATGAGTTTAGTTATTTTTTTTAGTCCATAGTTTTTTTTTTACATGTTAGTACTTTTGCACAATAAAAACTTTTTGGGGCAAAAAAGCATTTTCATGTCTCCACATTCTCAGAACCATAACGTTTTTTTTAATATTTACGTCAATGTAGTAAGGGCTTGTTTTAGGTGGGACCTGTTGGGTTTTTTGTTATTATTTTGGCATACACAACATAGAAAAATCACAGCTCACAAATCAACTATACCTGTAGATCCAATAAGGCGAGGATCACACTCTAACCACAGTCTATAATTCCAGCAAATCCAAGTGATCCATCATATAGATGAGAGGGAAAAAAATAGTAACATATATTATATTTTATTCATTATCTTATTTATATAGGTTGTGGGTTGTATGATATTTGGAGCTACAACCAAAGACACGTTTGATGTCCGAAATACATAAGCTAACCAACTATATTATGTTTGGTGAATTTTAATGTATCCCAAAAAAAGCATTTGAATCTTACCCCCGATCTATATGCTGCATCTCTTGAATATGCGGAACTATTTTTGGATACATATAATTTATTGATTAATTATTGTAATTTTTTGGTGTGCGGAATGTAAAACAAAAAGAGTAGTTCCGTCATTGTTTTTGCTTTGTTTTCATTGCTTAGAATGCGGTAAAAATGACAAGCTAACTTTATGGGTCATTACAATTGTGGCAGTACCAATTTTTTTTTTAGGTCGTCTTCTGTCAATTGTGTCTATGGCACATTATTTCTGCTGTAATGCATATTCCTAAGGCTGGGTTCTCATGGGACGGAAATCTCGCGGCTTGGCCTCGCTGAAAAGCTGCGAGATTTCCGCGGGAGAGCCGCAGCTTCAAAACCTGCAGCGTTTCGCCACGGGTTTTGGAGCTGTTCAGCCGCCAGCATTCCGTTGCAGCTTTCTCTTCCCATAGAGAGGAGTAAGGCCGCAACAGAAAAAAAAACCCAATTGATATGCAGTCAGATGTCAACTTTGCGCCGCATCAACAGTTTCCGCCTGGTTTTGTCACGACGGATTGGCTGCTCCGTGTGGACGAGATTTTTGCAAAATGTCTTCCACATGGCTGGCTAATCCTGGGATTAGGAGCCATGGGTGGATTTGCCGCACAGAATTTACTTGTTTTAGTAGTCTTTTTTATATACTCCCTACATGACCTCCTAGAATGTTATTAGAGCAATACTTCTCGTTGAGTCATATATGTTGTACTATATACTGTTAGCAATTTTATTTTTGCCTAATTGTTCCAAAGAAACCACCACTGCGGAGTTTTTCTAAATCAGGTGATTGACATTTATGTTGACAATTATATTGTGCTCACCTTGAGAGGCGATGCTGGATGCTCTATAGAGATGGGATCTCTCTGGGGCTCCCATTGCTCCCATTTTTAAGGCTGTCAGCCTTTACGATCTTAGTTGACTGTTACCTGTTATCTGATGGGATTAGACCCACTGAATATGTTTTTTGTATACTACGCAATATTTTTCTCTCCTCCCCATCTTTCCCTATCTCCTCCCGCCTGAACTGATTGATGCCAAGGGCTGATCTTATCGTATGGTCCTTCAATGTGAAGGACTTTAATCTTCCTGAAAACAGAGACAAATCCAATAGCACTTGCATAAATGAAGAGCTAAGGTGGCAATGCTACAAGAGACTGACTTTGCATCTTATCGAAGTCCTGCTTTCCGCGACCAAGTTTTTACTAAGTGGTCTCAATAGCATTCCATCACTCTGGAGATTTTAAAAATTCCTATTATGATCCTCCGTAGATTCTTGCTGCTAAAAATTACCTGCGATACAATCTGCTATACCTTAGCTAATGTATATTTCCCTAACCAGGGTCAAGTGAGGTTCGCCATTGACTTTTTCAAGCTCTTAGATGGCTTTGCTGATTCCTTCTGGCTTATCCTTGGCAGAGACCTCAACTGGATCTGGGATGCCCGGTTAGATACAATTTCCGGTAAGTCCTCTTCGTACCTTTCAGCAGGGCATAGACTCAGGAAAAATGTCATCGAAGGTATCTCATCAATGTCTGGCATTCCATGGATCCTTCAGCCCGAGATTTTACCTTTTATTCTCATCTTCATGCCACTTATAGCCACATAGATGTGATCTTTCTTAGTCATCCCTTGTTGACTCACACCTCCCAATCTGCGATAGAAACTATTGTATGGTCGGATCATGCTCCCGTGTTTGTTTCCCTCTCCAAGATAGACCTCGTAGAGCTGCTACTTGGCAACTCAATGATAATTTGCTATGAGATTCACTTTGTATGACAGAGATAAAAATGGCAGCACAATACTTCGTTAAAGTTCATACCAGTGATCCAACTTCGGCCCCCCTTTAATGGGAAGCCCTAAAATGTACTATCGGGGGTCTTTTTCTTGCTCATGGAACTTGTTTGAAATGAGAACAATCACCTAAACTGAACTCAATCTTTTGCACCGTTGTCTGGCTCAGAAGTCAGTTTGTCTTTGGGAGAAACTCCACAGGGGATGCTATGAACATGCGGATAAAAGTGGCCGCTGACTGACTTAGAGCCTTATACCCTAAGCTGGGAGCTACTAACATTACGTCCATCACGTCGCGCCGGGTGGGGGCAAAAGTCATGGCATCCCACAAATAGCCATGGAATTTAAAGTTTTTTATGCATCCCTACACAGTATTGGATCTAGATGCTTGGACCTCACTTGGTCTGAGAGATTAGCTAAAATGAAATATTACATATCACAAATATTCTCCCTTCATGTCAGTAGAGGACAAAAAGGAATTAGGAATTGAGTTTGACTCCCATGAATTCATGCTTCCTTTTAAGCAACTCAAAACAAAGAAAGTCCAGATCCTGACGGGTTCACAGCACACTTTTACAAAACATTTTCTGAATGATCATCTCCAATGCTTACAGTCTTTAAAAGGAGGGGCAACATTCTCTTCTCAGACCCACATTATTGTTATTCTGAAACCCAATAGAGTTCCTCCTATCTGTTCCAATTATAGACCTATCGCTCAGATCAACACTAAATTGTACTCCAAAATTATTGCCTTAGGCTGGTTTCACACGGCCAATAATCTAGCGCGAGATTTGTGCGTTGCGAGACACACAAGTCCCACACAATTATGGAACCCATGTCCTATCTTTCGTCGTGCCCTCGTATGACATCATCCATTCTTTTCAATGGGGCTGGCACAGTATCGCACTGCGTTCTAGGTACACGCAAGTGCGATGCGAATCCTCGAATCAGATACTTCCCCGAAGTGATGCAAGACTTTTTTTGATACAAAAGCCTCACATCTATGGGGAAATTGCACGATGGCAAGCGTAATATTGCACTCGCCCGTGTGAAATTAGCCTTAGGCCTCCTTAACCTGTTCTTAATCTCATACATCAAGTGGGTTTTATTGCTAATAGAGAGGCGAGAAATAATATCCTAAAATCAAATTTAATTGATATCCGATGTAGAGCCGTATTTAGAGCTCATGCTGCCATAGGTGTTTTTTTGTGCTTACACCCCGTATTGATGAGTATCACCATATTATACACAAATATTACAGCACCAAAGATGTTATGTGCTGTCCACAAACTTAGGCACAAAAAACATTGGACAGCGCATGAACATTATCTGTGTGCTTCGTGATGCTCACCAAGTCTCTCATATTGCATGTCATATTCTTGTCTGTGAAAATGGATGAGAATAGGACATGCTATGATTTTTTGGGCTGTCTGAGTCCGTTTAGCGCGACCTGGTTCTGTCATAAGACGAATCCGTTCGGCTAGGGGTGCCTTGTCCTGCTGCCCAAACAGAGTAGAAAAACTGAATCCCCAAGTGCTGATGTGAACAAGCCCTTATATACATACTAGTAATTATTACAAAATTATAGTACCAGTGTTTCTGGTGGCGCAATGCCGCACACAACTATGCTACATGCATGTCACACACAGCACTGCTACATACATTGTTCATCCCATACAACAGGGATCAGAAGCAGCACACCAGTGGAGATGAAGGACCTGTAATGACATCACCGTCATGCTCCACCCCTGATCACAGAACAGTGATGCTCATCCCGAGTGAATGACTTACACGCTGTAACCCTAAACCCATGACGGTGACATCATCAAAGG
Organism: Eleutherodactylus coqui; assembly: GCF_035609145.1. Taxonomy (NCBI): domain Eukaryota; kingdom Metazoa; phylum Chordata; class Amphibia; order Anura; family Eleutherodactylidae; genus Eleutherodactylus; species Eleutherodactylus coqui. Next base: position 39,583,910 of record NC_089845.1, read on the forward strand.
TTTTGCATGGTTGTGCAGATTATAGGTGGACTACAACCCCCCTGCAGCCTCAGTTGTAATGAATTACTAACGAACACCTAGCCGGACAGCAGCCGTGTGCGTACAGGACCTGTGATGATGTCACCATCATGTGAACAGTGGCGGAGCATGTAACTTCCTCACTGGGGATGTAGGTGCTTTGATGACTTTATAATCATGTGATCAGGGGCAGAGCATGTAAGTCACTCACAAACCCACTCACTCACGCACGGACGGACAGATCATCATTAGTAGTTTGATAATGCTGGAAGGCTCTAGCCTAGGCCTGGTAATGATTGCACACATTTTAGCCCCGTAAAATGCCTCTTCTGCCCAGGTTCGTATAAATGGAATCTTGTTAGAATCTTTTCCCATTCTTAACCCCTTAAGCACCAGGCTGTTTCATAGCTAAAGGAACAGACCCTCAGGGGCCCGGGTGCAAAAGTTTAGCTCGGGGCCCCCCCCCTCCCTCCCGGAGGGATGCACGCAGCCAAGGTCAGGGCAGCGCTGGGCCTCTTCCGGACACCCCTGGGAAAGGGATGCCCAATAGATTGTAGAACAGGGAAAGAGTTTGTCACGAGTGATGCCACCGTTCCGGTACACACCAGAATGAACTTCTGGCAGAGAATAACCACACTGTCTTCGGCGCCATCTGTTTTATGTACAGAGTTTGGAAAGGTGTCCCAGCCTGACCATGGGTCTCCAGAGCTGAACTCAGAGCATCATAAGCATGACTGGTGCAGAAGACATTGTTGTTAGCCCTATAGACATACACACATATAAAGGCACATATATACTGTATACACTGAATAATGTACACATACCGTATATACACAAACCTATACAGGCACATATACAGTGTGTACACAGAACACTACACATACAGTATATATACACACATATACATGCACATATACAGTGTATTCACAGAACACTGTACACATATAGTATATACACACACATATACAGTGTGTACACGCACTGTACACATACAGTATATACACACATATACAGGCACATATACAGTGTGTACAGGCACTGTACACATACAGTATATATACACACCTGCAGGCACATATACAGTGTATACACAGAACACTGTACACATACAATATATATACACACATATACAGGCACATATACAGTGTACACAGAACACTGTACACATACAGTATATACACACACATATACAGTGTGTACACACACTGTACACATACAGTATATATACACACATATACAGGCACATATACAGTGTGTTCACAGAACACTGTACACATACATTATATACACACTATACACATACAGTGTGTACACACACTATACACATACAGTATATATACATACATATACAGTGTATACACAGAACACTGTACACATACAGTATATGCAGGCACATATACAGTGTATACATAGAACACTGTACACATACAGTATATACACACACATATACAGTGTGTACAAGCACTGTACATATACAGTATATATACACACATATAAAGGCACATATATACCGTATACACGGAACACTGTACACACAGTATATATACAGGCACATACACAGTGTATACACAGAACACTGTACACATACAGTATATACACACATATACAGGCACATACACAGTGTATACACAGAACACTGTACACATACAATATATATGCACATATATAGTGTATACACAGAACACAGTTTACCACATAGAGTATATACACACAGGCAGGCTTATACATGCACACACAGGAATACTGTCCCATATGTGTACCTCCCTGGTGCTTCATCCATCCACTGCCTTTACCAAGGAGGAGGGGGAGGGATGATTGGTGCCGGTGGTAAGTCTTCACATCTTCAAACTGAAACCCACTGTTGGCCTAGCCCCTAACCCCACCTCAACCCAATCTAACCCCGCCCACAACCCCACCTCCAACCCACCCTAACCCCTCCCCCTCTTCTCCTTCTGGTAACTGTTTGCCGCTTTCACTAATGAAGCGCTGCTCCCTGCTAAGTAGCACAGGTTTTTCTTGCTGCCTCATTGGAACCACTCCCCTGAGCCTCCAATGCGCGCCAACACTGTGGTGAGGGGGACCTGTGGGTCCCCACAGCTCAGGGGCCGGGTCGCAGCTGCGACCCCTGCTTCCCCTATAAATACGTCAATGATCATAATGTATCTTAGATCCTTTTCATAATGCTAAACAAAACAATGGGTAATTCTAGAAAACACCATCGCTTCTGCTCCCCCTACTGTTTTGTTCTGGATTACACCTCCATATCGTCAGTCACTCCTTAGATATTGGTCTAAAGCATGGTTATTTTTATGGGATCGCATGCTTCACTGCTTGCTGCTCTCCTCCAGACCAGGTCCTCTCTAGATCTTTCCTTAGGTCCAGAGAGTGGCTTTTATACTTACAACTTAAGGGCTCAATCAGACGATCGTGTATTTTTGCGCATCTGTGCTGCACAAAAAAATGCGCTGCACGGACGTGCAAAATGCACGTGACTGAAGCTCTGTGCCCATTGCTTTCAATAGGATGCAGGCAAGCCCCGCAGTGATTTTTAGGGAAGGCTTTAAATATAAGCCCTTCCCTGAAAATCATCCCTAGCTGGTGTAAAAAATAAAAAAAATATATACATCACCTGTCTACCGCTGTTGGGGCTCAAGCGCGACTTGTCGCTTGGTCCCCAACACTGTTCTGAAGCTCTTTCAGCAGGCCGGGATTTAAAAATTGAAAGCAATGGGAGAAGATCCATTGAAAGCAATGGGAGAAGATCGCGATCCTCTACCACAGCTCTTGCAGGGATTCCTTCATCCCTGCGGGGAATCCCCTCGTCACTGAACACTGTGACAGTGCTGTCACAGTGTTTAGGGTTGAGGGGACTCCCTGCGGGGATATTTTATGCCCAGCACGGACCTTGCCGGCGCACGGATGTCCTATCTTTTGCAGGTGCATGCATTTTGTGCCTGTAAAAGACGTATATCTGAAAACTACATAGGGAACCAATGGTTCTATCAGACACGCTTTTTTTGCGCACATAGACGTGTGCAAAAAAAATGCTTGTCTGACTGAGCTCTAAAGGGGATGTGTCATCAGAAAATGACCTATTTTTGTCATGATCTATATAAAAAAATCCTAAAATCCTACATTTTCACACTGACCAAAGAGCCTAATACTAGTCTGTAACTTCCTGTTCAGTAGAGAAAACTTTGCATCAGTCATCTCACTAACATAACAGGAAGGATTACACTGAGAGGTGACACCTATATGTAGGTGACACAGGATCCACCATTCACAAGAGGCGATCAGCTGTGATTATCTACTCCTCCTTCCTGCAACACAACATCTGCACAAGTCACAGAGCATGTCTAGAACAGTCTTCCATTCAAGTCAATGGTCCCATCCTGTCCATTGTGTGAATGGCCCATGAAGCTGCTGTAAAGTATATCTTTAAATGCTGGTAAATGCAACTCAGGCAAGATGGTAGCACCCATAGTCATGTATAGACAACATAATTAGGAAATTCTACAATAAAAAAATAACAAATTAGAAAAATGGAACACGTTTCTCTTTTGGTTTTAATTAATGCAAAATAATTTGGTGATATTGTGGCTTTTAAAGAGAAGGCGATTCTAAGCATTTTTGCAATAGGTTTTATTAGCCTATTCTGCACATTTTTCAAAACCCCTCTTCAGCTATGTATCTGGGTTAAGACAGGCTGAGAAGGCTGTCTTCACCTCACTGCATAGCAGTAGAGGGAGTTCCATCCATGTGTGCCTGAACCAGCTGCAGACATCTGTTGCCATACACAGTACCGGTTAATTACTAAATGTCTCCATTTTATTTCCTTCAGTCCTCCTGTTCCCCCGATGTGTCCCACCACTACGGGTGTTCTATAAATTCCTGTCTCACTCTTGCCCCAGTCCTCGGCAGCACTTTCTGTCAGGAGAAGCTGTTCTGTGCTGCAGACGGCTTCTCCCCTACATAGCGCACCTGTTCCCTGCTTGGCCCAATGCACGTGGTGTAAGGAAAAGCCGTCTGCAATATAGAATGGGTTCTCTTGCCGGGAACAGCAGCAGGAGTGGGACAGAGATTTATAGAACAGCTGCGGTGGTGGAACACATTGGGAGGAGGACTGAAAGTAAAAGAAATAAAATGGAGACATTTAGTAATAAACTGGTAATTTGTATGGGAACAGCTATCTGCAGGTGATGCACATCAGAATGGAGCTCCCTCTACTGCTATTCAGTGAGGTGAAGACAGCTTTCTCAGCCCCGTCTTAACCCAGCTACATAGCTGAAGAGGGGTTTTCTAAGAAAAATGTACAGAATAGGCTGATAAAACCTGTTGCAAAAATGCTTAGAATCGTCTATTCTGTACATTCTAAAAATAAGTGTAGTTACTCATTAGGCATTTTCTTTTTACACTGACTCCTCAGTCTATCATTACACATTCTCTTACATGTTTTGAGTTGGCTTGCCTTCCAACCTCTCCCCCATCGCATACAATTTCCTGGGTCTATGCACTGCTGAGGGAAGGTGGAGATGACTGTTATCCCTGAGGATCCCGCCTATACCTCTAAATGGTAGCTGGAACTGAAAAATTCATCTTCTTCAGAAGAAAAAAGTAAAATATTATCTGAGAGATGCCAAAAACTCAATTATGAAGTGTTATCGCATTGGTATAGATGCCCTGTTACACTACATAAAATGTTTCCTACAACTTCAGGCTCCTGTTGGCATTGCCTCTGTGTGGCTGGATCATATAGATACATATGGTGGGAATCTCCGTTACTACAACCTTTCTGGGAGGCGATTTTCAATTTTTACAGTTCCATCAGTGGCAACTTTCTTGTCCCATCCATCAAGGCGGCCTTGTTGTCTCTATTACCTGGGTCTTTACTTGCAGCAAAAAATGCCTGTTCTGTCATTTTATGGGAGCTGTCAAAATCCTGCTCAGAACATATCAGCAATACATGTCCAAAAACATTTTGTGAATGAACTAGATTTAAGGCCGGTCTTACACAACCAGACTTGAATTGCAGATTCTGCGATCAGCGTCCATATTGACTTTCCGCAGTAAAACACGGACATTGAAAGGCATGCATTTTTGAATTTTCCTTCACACTCATGTATACAAATTGCATTTTCCACTAGTGGAAGAAAAATCGCTCTAATTTACCACGGAATCCGCATGTGCGGTCTCCATTTGCATTAACATTGCGTATGGGCTGTGGGTACCTGTGTCCTCACTAAGCGACGGCACAGGAAATACAAACAAACAAGAATACCCTGTACTGTGCATGACTACCTGCAAGCCTCTGTGGCCACACACAATACAGCTACTTGCCGTACACAGGGTTACCAGTTGGGCTTACAGCCGGAATCCACTGCGGGCATCCCGCAAGCAGAATCCAACCTCCTCATGTAAGCTCTGCCTAAAGGTATTATTACACGAGCGGAAATGTAAGGCCAGTCTAAGCCTGCAATGTTTTTCTAATAAGTATAAATATATTTACATTGTGTATATTTTTTCTTTGTATATATGTACAGTATGTGTGTGCTTGGCAACTAATGGTAAGTCATAGGGAGTCTTATATGTTTAAGCAAATTAACTGCACAATGAGGGCTTAGTCACACGGGCGCATCGGCACCCGTACACTGGCGCCAATGCGCCCGTGTGACTGAGCCCTTACTGCAGGAAAAAGACGGCCGCACTTCAAGACGGATGACTCCCCGCAGCGCTGAAGAAAGAACACATGACCGACAATGAAGCCGGTCACATGCTCTTTCCTCCAGCGCTGCAGAGAGACGTCCGTCCTGAAGTGCGGCCGTCTTCTACCTGCAGTAACACGGGCACCGGTGCGCCCGTGTGACTAAGCCCTGAGACAGAATTACTAATCCTAAGAGTTAGATGAACTTAGATCTCTCTTACATAGGTGTCTTTTTACAGCATTTAGCGGGCATTTTAATGGTTTACAAATGCTTGTGTGAGAATGGCCTTAAACTAGATAGTCTAAAAATCTGCCACAATTACCTCAGTGACCCATGCTGGATGATGATAAATCTGGTGCATTTTTAGTCCAAACATTCTTTTTAAATCTGGTCATGTAAAATCACCGTACAATCAGATTGTGTAAAAGGACCAACAATCAGCTGACGACGTCAGTCAGCTGGACGTTCAGTTTTAGCAAGCATAAAAATGCTCGTTGATCAGTGGGAGATACACAGCAGGCTTATGAAGACGAACAATCGTAGTGGCGTTCATTTGTCTCCGTAAGTCAACTTTTTGCTTGCGTAAAAGAAAAGAAGCGCTAATCGACATGCATGTCAATCAGCATTCAATGCATCAGCCAATAACTCAATCCTCGTAAAAGGACCATCAGAGGGACTATAGCCAATTTTGCAGGCTGAAGGTTATAGACTGACACCGGCCATGTCGGGGTGTGCTGGCCACAACACTGTTGCAGTGCAACAGCCACAACACAGTGATGGGTCCAGTCTGATGTCAAGACATTAGTCCAGCCCATGTGACCGCAGCGTCAGCACATGTGCTTTGCAGTTTGGCACCTAGTGTTGATGTGTAAACACTGGTCTGCTGCTGTGAGAACTCATTGGATGTTGAGGAAGTCGGTTCCCCAGCCAGTCATACTTTATTGGACTATATCAATTCCAGCCCTTCTTTTCAGAGGATGACAGTTATTTCTCTGTAGGTTGGAGTTCTGGTCTGATCGATGATCATCTGGTGCCGTCTCACAGTCCTTACTAATTATTCTGGTGTATCATCTGCTTCTTTACTGTTGTTATCATTATTATTTACATCTGACAGTTGACATTCCCTTTTCCATTTGGGACAGTTTTGGTAGACCCCAGGCTCCGGACATAGGGCCGTCCTTGTCAGGGAGATAACCCTGCTTTTAGGCAGGGTTTTCCCCTATTAGATTTCCCTTCCCCTATTGTTTGGTTTTGTTATTGTCAGTTTTTACATAGTGTGAATATCCATCCTTTTGGACAACTATTACGTCTGAACTGGATGAGGTGTTTTGGCATCTTGCTCAGACGCAACAGTCTGGTAGCCGTGAAGACAAGTTGCATCAAGGAGGGGGCCCAAGTTACACTTTCGCACCGGGGCTCATTAGTCTTTTGCTACAGTCCTGATCTATTCCAGCTCTAGTGTTTTCTGTGTATATTCAGTCTGTGCATCAAAAAAAGCTTCTGAAGCATATGCTGAACATATCTATAGATCCCTATTAGCCCAACGACTGACAGAAGAGTAGCTTTTGGCATCCACTGTGTTGACATATATCAGGAGACAGCCTGATGGTCTACAGTCAGGCAATATGGTTTTATACACTTGGGAAAAAAATGGGCAGCAAAGTTGCCAAACTATTTTTTTGTGATGTAAAAAAGACACTTGATTTCTCTTCACTTCTAGAATAGAACCTAATTTTGACACAGGAAAAATATAAGAAAAAAGAAGAGTTGTGAAAGTCCCAGAAAAGTAATGTAAGCGTACGTATATTTGTACGCTTAAATGGCAAATTTTATTACTTTCTATATTTTTTAATCACTAATTAACTTCACCCTTGGTGAATCTGTATTCCTATACTAGGGGACAGCATGTACAGCAATTCTTATAAATACCTCTATTACTGTAATTGAACTGTGTGGTCAGGAACATGCAGAATTAAACGTTTTTCAATTTTAGCGAACATTTGATTTCCCCACAGACACAGGCTGTAAATAATATCCTGCGTTCTCATGACAGGTCGAAAAGCCAACAGAGGGGAATGTGCTTTCCATTCTGCTCTTTAATCCCTTCAAGACCAAGCCTGTTTGTTCCGTAATGACCAAGCCAAATTTTGGAAATCTGGCATGTGTCACTTTAACAGAGAATAACTCCATAAAGGTTTTACGCTTCCAAGCAATGCTGACATTGTTTTTTCATCACATGCTGTACTTTATTTAGGTGGTAAGAGTAGACCAATGCGATTTGCATATGTTTAGTAAAAAAAAAAATTGAGGAAAATTGTCGTTTTTTTCATATTTTTAACTGCAGTATGTTAAAAATTATATACATACTGTACTAATTATTTATTAGATATATGTTCCCATTTATTTACATTTTGGAAACACATTTGAAAAATATTGCATGATTCTGAGTAAGGGCTTATTCAGATGAGCGTATATCGGTCGGGTTTTCACGCCCAACCGATTTACGCTGCCCTTCTCTGCAAGGGGAGGAGGCGGGACAGAAGCTAGTGCATTGAGCTCCTGCCCCCTCTCCGCCCCTCGCCACTGTTTGCAATGAGAGGGGCAGGGGCGGAGCTAAGCCCCCTTCCCCTCTCATTGCAAACAGTGGAGAGGGGGTGGGAGCTCAATGCACTAGCTCCTGGCCCGGCCCGCCTCTTCCCCTTGCAGAGAAGGGCAGCGCAAATCGGTCGGGAGTGAAACCTGACCAATATACGCTTATCTGAATAAGCCCTACTAAGGCCCAATGACCATTGGTGGATTTGACTTGCCGAATCAGCATGGGTCACCTGCGCCGATAGGGAAGCATTGGCATCCGCAACTGAATTTCAAACATGCGCATTTGATTTGCGGACCGTTTGGTGCGGAAAACAAATTGTAACATGCTCCATTTCTGTGCTCAATAAAAGTCAATGGGTGCGGACGATCTGCAGTGCATCTGCAAATACAATTACAGATGCACTGCGGATTTGAAGGTTAAAATCAATTAGGGAGGTGGGCAAAAGGCTGGTAGGTGGGGTTGTGGATGTTTTCTGCACGGATGATCTGCAGTGCATATGTGTACATCCATGCGTAAAAAACTTACATCCGCGATCGCCGCCAAGCATTTAAAAATAATTTCCTTAGTGTCACACAGGCCTTCCACTGTGGAAATCCGCATGTGCCATGGACATGAGGCCTAACATAGTATATAAGGAGAAAAAAGACATATGTCTATCCAGTCCAGTTCAACTTATTACCCACCAATGTTGATCTAGAGAAAGGCAAAAAACCCCAATAAGGTAGAAGCTAATTTACCCCATTTAAGGGGAAAAATTTCTTTCCAACTTCAAACTGGCAATCAGAAAAATCCCCGGATCACCGACCCTTCTGAAGTGATTAGTGACTATATTATGTAATATTGTTATAGTAATTTACTCACTAATTTAATATTATTTCTTACAATCTTTAGTTATACTGTTTAATTTTAATGTATATTTAATTTTTATTTTATATAAATGATATTGATTAAATTAAGTTATGTAGTAACTAATTGATAAATTGATTAATAAATTAATCTTAGGCCCAATATCCACGGGCAAATTTGATTTGTGGAATCCGCGTGAGACACCAGCACAGGAGATCCGCAAACCAAGCCGCCCATAGAGAAGCATGGACGGCCACAAATAGATTAAAACATGCAGATTTGATTTGCGGACCTTCTGGTCCGGAAAATGAATTGCAGTATGCTCCATTTTTGTGCGGTTTTCGCACGGATGGCTTCCATTGAAGTCAATGTAAGTCAATGTAAGCCATCTGATCCGTGGCCCAACCGTTGCTGACACTCTGGACATGCCATGGATCCGCAGGAAAGCAGGAGATTAAAAAAAATAAAACTGTACTGCGCATGTCCGACAGCGAGCCGTGAGGAGCATGCGCAGTACAGCGAACCTGTAAGTGGAGGAATCCAGGCGGACGCCGCTGCTGGGAAAATGCAGGTAAGCATGGGTCACTGGCCACGAGCAGTGTTGGATTCTGTGCGGGATTCCCTGCACAGAATCCACGCGGGCTGTGGACATGAGGCATACGGGTACGTTCACGCGTAGCAGAGTTGATGGGGATTTTCTGCAGCAGAAAATCTGCACCAAAATCTGTGTCGAATTTCACATTACACCAACTGGTGCGATTTTGACATGGATTTGCCACAAATTTCACTGCTTCATTTGAAAGGATAAAATCCACTGTGGATTCACGTCAAAATCTGCAACAAATGGTGAGGATTTTAACAGATTGTGATGCAGATCCGCGGTGCAAAATGTTGCATAGATTTTGGTGCGGATCCTCTACATGTGAACGCACCCTAATACATTCAATTTATTTGTAGATAAATAGTTAAAAATGAACCCTACACTATACAATCACCTATACTAACTAAATAATATAGGTGAGTGTAATTGAAGGGGTTCATTTGGGGTTAATGTGTGTGGGGACGGTTAACACATTCAGCTTCTCTCTCCTCTAATCTCACACTGACAGGGAATCGGGGAAAGAGAGGCTTTTACAGCATTGCAATGTCGGGAAAGTTTGTTACTACAACAAACTTCCCCAGGCCAGTGTTACTAGTGGCTGTCACTCTGATGACACTATTGGGACCTGACTTTACTTCGATTAACTCCCAGCACTCCTCAGGATTTTTAAACCTATTAAAGATGACTAACAAGTCAATAGGATGCACGCCAAACATGCAGGGGTAAGAGCTCCAGAAACCCCAAAAAGATATACTCCAATGTCTCAATAAAGGAATGGCAGCATCCTGGGCGTAATGCAAAGCAGTAATTTATTCCTCCAAAATCTTGCTACGTTTCGACCCCATTGGGGTCTTTGTCAAGCAGTAATTTATTCCTCCAAAATCTTGCTACGTTTCGACCCCATTGGGGTCTTTGTCAAGCTTGACAAAGACCCCAATGGGGTCGAAACGTAGCAAGATTTTGGAGGAATAAATTACTGCTTTGCATTACGCCCAGGATGCTGCCATTCCTTTATTATCGGGACCTGAGCCAATCAGGTCCTGATGACGGCACCCATACTTGGGTGTTTTGGGTGTTTCACTTACTCCGGGGGGCAAAATCGCCCATTGAGTGAGGAACATAAATTTATTTAGCTGCACAGAGTCCAGCAAGCAGGGACATAAACTTACAGTGGACATTCGCAAAGTGGTTAAGGGAGTGTTCCTGACAATGGAAGTTTATTTGCTGTAAATACATTTTAACGCAGATTCCCTGCGGATGGCCTTAATAGATGTCTATGGATGCAAGCGATCTGCAGCCCATACGCAATTAACATTGTATATGAGCAGCGGAAATGCTTGCAATGTCATAGGAAAACAGATAGAAAAGCCAGAATGCTGGCTGGAGGGGAGAGAGATCTTTATTCCACGCGGACAATACTCTGTGTATACACGTACATCCGCGCAGAAAAACATAATAGGATAGTAGAGTTGGAAGGGACCTCAAGGGTCATCAGGTCCAACCCCCTGCTAAATGCAGGATTTACTAAATCATCCCAAGCGCTGTGGAATAAGTTGGCGCTATACAAATAAAGATTATTATTATCCCAGATAGATATTTTCCAGCCTTTGTCTGAACATTTTCATTGAAGGAGAACTCCCCACCTCCCATGGTAACCTGTTCTACTCATTGATCCCCCTTACTGTCAGAAAGTTTTTTCTAATATCTAATCTGTGTCTCCTCCCTTTCAGTTTCATCCCATTGCTTCTAGTCTTTCCTTGTGCAAATGAAAATTGGGCTGATCCCTCTGCACTGTGACAGCCCTTCAGATATTTGTAGACCGCTATTAAGTCTCCTCTCAGTCTTCTTTTTTGCAAGCTAATCATTGCCAGATCCTTTAACTGTTCCTCAGACCGCTCACCATCTTGGTAACTCTTCTCTGAACTTGCTCCAGTTTGTCTTTTTTAAAGTGGGGTGCCCAGAACTGGACACAGTATTCCAGATGAGGTCTGACTAAGGAAGAGTAGATGGGGATAATGACCTCACGTGATCTAGACTCTATGCTTCTCGTAATACATCCCAGAATTGTGTTTTTGGCTGCTGCATCACATTGTTGACTCATGAAAAAATAATATAGGAACGGCACTTCTCCACAACACCCGTATGGTGGGACAAGCAAAGGGAGATTGCCAGCCACAATAGGAGTCTGGATCCAATGACTGCAAAATAATACCAGAGAAGATAAAGTCGTGGCAGCAATAAAGATGCAGTAGCTAATCCAACATGGTTTTTATTCCTCCGTGCACAGAGAAATAAAAACCATGTTGGATTAACTACTGCATCTTTATTGCTGCCACGACTACATCTTACATTGTTGACTCATGTTCAGTCTATGGTCTATTAGTACACCCAAGTCTTTTTCACATGTGCTGCTGCTTAGCCCAATTCCTCCCATTCTGTATGTGCTTTCTTCATTGTTCTTGCCCAGATGTAGGACTTTGCATTTCTCCTTGTTAAATACCATTCTGTTAGTCGCTGACCACTGTGCAAGCTTGTCTAGATCTTTTTGAATCCTCTCTCTTCCCTAGTGTTAGCTATCCCTCCTAGCTTTGTGTCGTCTGCAGATTTGATCAGTTTTCCATCAATTTCCTCCTCCAGATCATTTATAAAAAAGTTGACCACCACTGGGCCCAGGACAGAGCCTTGTGGTCCCCACTTGATACATTCTTCCACTTGGATGTGCAGCCATTTATGACCACTCTCTGAGTACGATCACTCTTCCACGACCAATCGCAATTACTTCCTGCGAATGATCGCAGGTCTTCCGTTGCTAAAATCCGCATGTGGAATCCGACCCCTTTGTGTGAGCTCGGTCTAATTGTTGGATTATCATGCTCAAATAATGAAAACATGTTTTTGCAGAACCTTTTTTAATAGAAATTAGTAAAAATGGGCAATAAATAAACGTTCTCTAGATACGATATCTGCCAAAATTCAGTGTAGACAACTCCTGTGTACCACGGCTGCTAGTTTCACAACTATATAAACATAGATGACCTTACAATTGATGACATGACCCGTGCGTCATGGAAAACATACTAAGATTTTCAATGAGCCGGCAGGTGCCCACTTGCTGGAGCAACCGTCAAGTAAAAGGAGAAGGGGAAATGTGATGTATGTCGTTGTCCTCCGTTCTTTCCTCCGTCTTTGTAACAGCAGAAACACAAATCTAATATATCTCATTGAAGCCTTAAAGGTTTTACACTTCCAAGTTATCAATAAAGACCAAATACAATTGAAATGTTGCTGTGAAGGTGGAATTAAGCTTTTTTCAAGTTTTTGCACCTGAATTGCTGTCATGGATTTTTAATTCATTGGGCCTTGCTGGCTATGCAAATTAGACCCTGATGATTTGTTCATGAAGCTGTGCTGCTGACATTGACTTAGTTTATTTTTGCTTAGAGGTGAGTATAGTGTCATTTTTTATTTTACAGCATCCCCCACTTTATAGTAGCCACAGTCCCAGGGGGTCTCGTGCTTTTGCTGAAAGACGCAGACCCCATAGCAGCTGCTATGACTGGTATGGTGGCATTTATGCCTCTGTCAGAAGTTTTGTGAAATGTTAGGTATACTTCAAACTCATGGAACTATAGTCACAGCAGGTTTGCCCAGTACAATTCCTGTACAGTTACTGTACATCTGAAATGTATAAAGCAAAGACCTTATGTCCATGGCATGTGCGGATTCAGTGCAGGGAATTCCACACTGATTCTGCCCGTGCCCGCGGCCAGTGAGCCCTGCTTACCTGATTTCCCTGGCAGCGGCGTCTGTGCAGATCCCTCTACTTCGGGGTTCGCTGTACTGCGGATAGTCCTCGCGGCTCGCCATCGGACATGCGCAGTACAGGTTTGTTTGTTTTTTAATCTCCTGCTTTCCTGCGGATGCACGGTACATTTGCAATGTCAGCTGCGGGTGTGCCACAGATCGGACACCTTCCATTGACTTCAATGGAAGCCATCCCTGTGGGATCCACAGAAAAATGGAGCATGGGCCTTTCCCTGACAAAGTACATCAATTGTTGCATTTGCATGCGGCCTTACACCACAAAAATATTGCCACGCTCTGAGTTTTATTTGGTTGGTCACACTGATTTCCTGCCATTCACATTGTGGTAAAATACACTTCTTGTAATCATAGGTTGTACTTTTTCCAAACATAAATCAGATGTAAGAAGATATAAATTACATGTCAGTGTAGTTACTGATGGCTATGGATGATGGAAGGGGTTGTGGAAAATTCAATGCAGCCCAATCTAGATTTTACTATTGGTGACCGCTGTTGTGTGTATCATCACTTCTCTGCAGCATTACTTTTTGCATTATTCCTGTACTGTAACAACAATGTATATATTTATTTCTTCCATTTCTGGTAGTTATGAATAGGTAAGATCATAAGAGAAGTAGACAGGGAGAAAGAGAAAAAGTTTTCTTTTTCTTTTCTTTTGTGTAAGTCATCCATACAAAAGGTCTGTCATATGTAATAAATAGGGTTGGTTGGGAGATAAAGGGTATAGTTGTTAAATAAATGCAAAAAATGTTGATTAAAAAAGCGTATGAACAAATTTATCCTGTACTGCTGCAAGCCCCTCAAAAGTTTTTGAAAAGTGACAAGATCGGTGTAAATAGGGTTGTCACTAGAGATGAGCGAGCACCAAAATGCTCGGGTGCTCGTTACTCGGGACGAAATTATCGCGATGCTCGAGGGTTCGTTTCGAGTAACGAACCCCATTGAAGTCAATGGGCGACCCGAGCATTTTTGTATTTCGCCGATGCTCGCTAAGGTTTTCATGTGTGAAAATCTGGGCAATTCAAGAAAGTGATGGGAACGACACAGCAACGGATAGGGCAGGCGAGGGGCTACATGTTGGGCTGCATCTCAAGTTCACAGGTCCCACTATTAAGCCACAATACCGGCAAGAGTGCCCCCCCCCCCCTCCCAACAACTTTTACTTCTGAAAAGCCCTAATTAGCAATGGATACCTTAGCTAAGCACCACACTACCTCCAACAAAGCACAATCACTGCCTGCATGACACTCCGCTGCCACTTCTCCTGGGTTACATGCTGCCCAACCCCCCCTGCATGACCCAGTGTCCACAGCGCACACAAAAGTGTCCCTGCGCAGCCTTCAGCTGCCCTCATGCCACACCACCCTCATGTCTATTTAAAAGTGCGTCTGCCATGACGAGGAACTGCAGGCACACACTGCAGAGGGTTGGCATGGCTAGGCAGCGACCCTCTTTAAAAGGGGCGGGGCGATAGCCAACAATGCTGTACAGAAGCAATGAGAAATATAATCCTGTGCCACCGCCATCAGGAGCTGCACACGTGGGCATAGCAATGGGGAACCTATGTGCCACACACTATTCATTCTGTCAAGGTGTCTGCATGCCCCAGTCAGACCGCGGTTTTTAATTCATAGACACAGGCAGGTACAACTCCCTATTGTGAAGTCCCTGTGGACCGACAGCATGGGTGGCTCCCTGGAACCCACCGGCGGTACATAAAAATATCCCATTGCATTGCCCAACACAGCTGAGGTAGTAATGTCGTGCTTAATGCAGGTGGGCTTCGGCCCACACTGCATGCCCCAGTCAGACTGGGGTTCTTTAGATGTGGAAACAGATGCATTTATAATTCTCTGTGGACCCACAGCATAGGTGGGTACCAGGAAGCCACCGGCGGTACATAAATATATCCCATTGCATTGCCCAACACAGCTGAGGTAGTAATGTCGTGCTTAATGCAGGTGGGCTTCGGCCCACACTGCATGCCCCAGTCTGACTGGGGTTCTTTAGATGTGGAAACAGATGCATTTATAATTCTCTGTGGACCCACAGCATGGGTGGGTGCCAGGAAGCCACCGGCGGTACATAAATATATCCCATTGCATTGCCCAACACAGCGGATGTAACGTCAGCTGTAATGCAGGTGGGCTAAAAATTCATTTGATTACACTGTAGGCGAGGGCCCACAAAAATTGCTGTATCAACAGTACTAATGTACATCCAAAAAATTTGCCATGGCCAACCAAGAGGGCAGGTGAAACCCATTAATCGCTTTGGTTAATGTGGCTTAAGTGGTAACTAGGCCTGGAGGCAGCCCAGTTTAACGAAAAATTGGTTCAAGTTAAAGTTTCAACGCTTTTAAGAGCATTGAAACGTATAAAAATTGTTTAGAAAAATTATATGAGTGAGCCTTGTGGCCCTAAGAAAAATTGCCCGTTCGGCGTGATTACGTGAGGTTTCAGGAGGAGGAGCAGGAGGAGGAGGAGGAGGAATATTATACACAGATTGATGAAGCAGAAATGTCCCCGTTTTGGATGGTGAGAGAGAACGATGCTCCCATCCGCGGGTGCAGCCTACGTATTGCTTAGGTATCGCTGCTGTCCGCTGGTGGAGAAGAGAAGTCTGGGGAAATCCAGGCTTTGTTCATCTTGATGAGTGTAAGCCTGTCGGCACTGTCGGTTGACAGGCGGGTACGCTTATCCGTGCTGATTCCCCCAGCCGCACTAAACACCCTCTCTGACAAGACGCTAGCCGCAGGACAAGCAAGCACCTCCAGGGCATACAGCGCGAGTTCAGGCCACGTGTCCAGCTTCAACACCCAGTAGTTGTAGGGGGCAGAGGCGTCACCGAGGACGGTGCTGCAATCGGCTACGTACTCCCTCACCATCCTTTTACAGTGCTCCCGCCAACTCAGCCTTGACTGGGGCCGGGTGACACAGTCTTGCTGGGGAGCCATAAAGCTGTCAAAGGCCTTAGAGAGTGTTCCCCTGCCTGCGCTGTACATGCTGCCTGATCTCTGCGCCTCCCCTGCTACCTGGGCCGCGGAAATGCGCCTTCGGCCACTAGCGCTGTCGGATGGGAAGTTTACCATCAGTTTGTCCACCAGCGCCCTGTGGTATAGCATCATTCTCGAACCCCTTTCCTCTTCGGGAATGAGAGTGCAAAGGCTCTCCTTATACCGTGGATCGAGCAGTGTGTACACCCAGTAATCCGTTGTGGCCAGAATGCGTGTAACGCGAGGGTCACGAGAAAGGCATCCTAACATGAAGTCAGCCATGTGTGCCAGGGTACCTGTACGCAACACATGGCTGTCTTCACTAGGAAGATCACTTTCAGGATCCTCCTCCTCCTCCTCAGGCCATACACGCTGAAAGGATGACAGGCAAGCAGCATGGGTACCGTCAGCAGTGGGCCAAGCTGTCTCTTCCCCCTCCTCCTCATCCTCCTCATGCTCCTCCTCCTCCTCCTGAACGCGCAGAGATATAGACAGGAGGGTGCTCTGACTATCCAGTGACATACTGTCTTCCCCCGACTCTGTTTCCGAGCGCAAAGCGTCTGCCTTTATGCTTTGCAGGGAACTTCTCAAGATGCATAGCAGAGGAATGGTGACGCTAATGATTGCAGCATCGCCGCTCACCACCTGGGTAGACTCCTCAAATTTTCCAAGGACCTGGCAGATGGCTGCCAACCAGGCCCACTCTTCTGTAAATAATTGAGGAGGCTGACTCCCACTGCGCCGCGCAAGTTGGAGTTGGTATTCCTCTATAGCTCTACGCTGCTCATAGAGTCTGGCCAACATGTGGAGCGTAGAGTTCCACTGTGTGGGCACGTCGCACAGCAGTCGGTGCACTGGCAGATTAAACCGATGTTGCAGGGTCCGCAGGGTGGCAGCGTGCGTGTGTGATTTGCGGAAATGTGCGCAGATCCGGCGCACCTTTCCGAGCAGGTATGACAAGTGTGGGTAGCTTTTCAGAAAGCGCTGAACCACCAAATTAAACACATGGGCCAGGCATGGCACGTGCGTGAGGCTGCCGAGCTGCAGAGCCGCCACCAGGTTACGGCCGTTGTCTCACATGACCATGCCCGGTTGGAGGCTCAGCGGCGCAAGCCAGCGGTCGGTCTGCTCTGTCAGACCCTGCAGCAGTTCGTGGGCCGTGTGCCTCTTCTCTCCTAAGCTGAGTAGTTTCAGCACGGCCTGCTGACACTTGCCCACCGCTGTGCTGCCACGCCGCGTGACACCGACTGCTGGCGACGTGCTGCTGCTGACACATCTTGATTGCGAGACAGAGGTTGCGTAGGAGGAGGAGGGTGGTTTAGTGGAGGAAGCATACACCCCCCGCAGATACCACCACCGAGCTGGGGCACGCTATTCGGGGGGTGGGTAGGATGTGAGCGGTCCCAGGCTCTGACTCTGTCCCAGCCTCCACTAAATTCACCCAATGTGCCGTCAGGGAGATATAGTGGCCCTGCCCGCCTGTGCTTGTCCACGTGTCTGTTGTTAAGTGGACCTTGGCAGTAACCGCGTTGGTGAGGGCGCGTACAATGTTGCGGGAGACGTGGTCGTGCAGGCCTGGGACGGCACATCGGGAAAAGTAGTGGCGACTGGGAACCGAGTAGCGCGGCGCCGCCGCCGCCATCATGCTTTTGAAAGCCTCCGTTTCCACAAGCCTATACGGCAGCATCTCTAGGCTGATCAATTTTGCAATGTGCACGTTTAACGCTTGAGCGTGCGTGGCGTCGTACTTGCGCTTGCGCTCAAACTGTGGCGCTAGCGACGTCTGGACGCTACGCTGAGAGACATTGCTGGATGGGGCCGAGGACAGCGGAGGTGAGGGTGTGGGTGCAGGCCAGGAGACGGTAGTGCCTGTGTCCTCAGAGGGGGGTTGGATCTCAGTGGCAGGTTGGGGCACAGGGGGAGAGGCAGTGGTGCAAACCGGAGGCGGTAAACGGGCATCGTCCCACCTTGTGGGGTGCTTGGCCATCATATGCCTGCGCATGCTGTTGGTGGTGCTTCCCCAGCTGATCTTGGCACGACAAAGGTTGCACATCACTGTTCGTCGGTCGTCAGGCGTCTCTGTGAAAAACTGCCACACCGTAGAGCACTTTGACCTGTGCAGGGTGGCATGGCTCGAGGGGGCGCTTTGGGAAACAGTTGGTGGATTATTCGGTCTGGCCCTGCCTCTACCCCTGGCCACCGCACTGGCTCGGCCTGTGCCCACACCCTGACTTGGGCCTCCGCGTCCTCGCCCGCGTCCACGTCCTATAGGCCTACCCCTACCCCTCAGCATGGTGTATTACCAGTGATTTGATTTCCCAGGCAGGAAATAAATTGGCGCAAGCCTGCTGTTAAACGTAGCTGGCTGCGTATGAATTTTTTACTATCTCCACCCACCACACACGTACACAGAACGCTGAGGACTGACAGAGGCAGGGCACATAGAATTTTTCCCTTTTTTTAAAAAGAAAAGGCCCACTGACTATATTCAATCAGATAAGAAATCTGTTCCACAGAAATGCAGTTATATGAAGTGCAGCAGAGCGGTGATTTTTCCCAGGAAGGCAGGAAATAAATTGGCGCAAGCCTGCTGTTAAACGTAGCTGGCTGCGTATGAATTTTTTACTATCTCCACCCACCACACACGTACACAGAACGCTAAGGACTGACAGAGGCAGGGCACATAGAATTTTTCCCTTTTTTTAAAAAGAAAAGGCCCACTGACTATATTCAATCAGATAAGAAATCTGTTCCACAGAAATGCAGTTATATGAAGTGCAGCAGAGCGGTGATTTTTCCCAGGAAGGCAGGAAATAAATTGGCGCAAGCCTGCTGTTAAACGTAGCTGGCTGCGTATGAATTTTTTACTATCTCCACCCACCACACACGTACACAGAACGCTGAGGACTGACAGAGGCAGAGCACATAGAATTTTTCCCTTTTTTTAAAAAGAAAAGGCCCACTGACTATATTCAATCAATAATATATGTCTTCTGGCCCTGCCTACACAATTCTGTCCCTGTAGTATTACTTCAGGGCGCAATGCTCTGCACAGCCGATTTTGAAAAAAAATAATATGCAACACTGCTAACAGCAGCCTGCACAGTACTGCACACGGTTAAATGTGGCCCTAAGAAGGACCGTTAGGGTTCTTGAAGCCTACACTCACTCCTAACACTCTCCCTGCCTAACCACCACTTCTGTCCCTGGACTATTACTGCAGGGCGCAATGCTCTGCAGACAGCCGATTTTGAAAAAAAAAAAAATTGTGCAACACTGCTAACAGCAGCCTCCACAGTACTGCACACGGATAGATGTGGCCCTGAGAAGGACCGTTGGGGTTCTTGAAGCCTACACTCACTCCTAACACTCTCCCTACAGCAGCACCAGCAGCAGCACTTTCCCTCAGCTAACTCAGTCACAAGGCATCTGAGGCGAGCCGCGGGAGGGGCCGACTTTTATACTCGGGTGACATCTGATCTCCCCAGCCACTCACAGCAGGGGGGTGGTATAGGGCTTGAACGTCACAGGGGGAAGTTGTAATGCCTTCCCTGTCTTTCAATTGGCCAGAAAAGCGCGCTAACGTCTCAGAGAGGAAACTGAAAGTAACCCGAACATCGCGTGGTACTCGTCTCGAGTAACGAGCATCCCGAACACGCTAATATTCGCCCGAGCATCAAGCTCGGACGAGTACGTTCGCTCATCTCTAGTTGTCACCTTTGTGGCGTGGTTTTGGAGAAATGGCTGAACACATAGTGTAAATGGACAGTAATCTCCCCTATAGCAAAACACAGTCGCCTTGTACATCTACCCTAAATACATATGTAACTTATATATATTGTTTTTACTAAAAGAGTAGTAGATGTTCGGAACAAACATCCAAGCAATATGCTTAGAAAATCAACAATAAATGAAATCAAGCTGCCTGGATTAAGCATGCGGTATATCTATCCTAAGAGAGGCATAAAAGGGAATAATATAAGGACAGACAGGATGGACCATGTGGTCTTTTTCTGCTGTCAGTTTTCCTTGTTTCTGTGTCTCAGGAGATAAACCGTACAGTTTCTGCTCCGTATACACAGCAGACTTTTTACTGGCATGGCCTCCCAGGAAAAATACTGGCCAAGACAGTGATTCACCGGCCTGGGTGCAACATCAAAGGGGTCACAAAAAGTTATGCACCTAAATGTGTGAATTTGTTTACACCAGAAAGCTGGCACAAGTGCCTTGATCTATTCCCCCCATTCAGTAAGTGAGATTAGATAAGAAGTGTGGGTTTTAAAGATGGTTTGCCCATTAGAGGCGTTTTCCAAGCATATACTATCGGTGACCAATCCTTAGGATAGGTTATCAACAGTTAATCATGGAGGTCGGCAGCTTGGGAATCCCAGTGATCAACTGATTACCTGGCCTGCTGTAAGTGCAGCAGGACTGGAGGTCGTCATCGGGGTCAGAGGAGGAAGCATTAGAGTGGGTTTTACTGCCTTTGAAGTCAATGGGAGTGACGCCTCCTATTACACTTTCCCCTCAACCCCAGTATCGGAATATGCAATAGAAGGCTTCTACTCCCATTGATTTCAACGGCTGTGAAGCCCTTTATAAGACTTTCTCATCCAACCCCGATAACAATGTACTGCCCTGCTGCACTGACTCAGGGTTGGATGAACTGTCAACTTCCAGGGATCCCAGTGATCAACTAAGGTTAGGTCATCAGTAGTATTTGCCTAGAAAAACCCTTTAACCCCTTAATGACGCAGCCCTTTTTTTCCCTTTTTCGTTTTTTCCTCCCCCCTATAAAAAAATTGTAACTCCTTTATTAATCCATCGATGTCGCTGCATGAGGGCTGTTTTTTTTGCGGGACGAGTTGTAGTTTTCAATGGTGCTATTTAATGTACCATATAATGTACTGAAAAACTTTTAAAAAAATTCTAAGTGGAGTAAAATGAAAAAAAAAACAACATTCCGCCATCTTTCAGTGCGTCTTGTTTCTATGGCACATAAACTTGAACAAAAATGACATGATAACTTTATTCTATGGGTCGGTACGATTACTACGATAACAAACTTGTATAGTTTTATTTTACTATACTACTCTTTTTATTTCAATGACATTTAATTTTTTTCAATTATTTTCTTTCAGAAGACCCCCGGCTGCCATGACACCTGCACTGCTCCCCCGATCTCACCACGGGGGGGGGGAGGGCGTACGGGACCCACGAGCATTGTTCCGGGGATTTACATGCCGCTGTCAAAATTGACAGCGGCATTTAAAGGGTTAATAGCCGCGATTGGCCAAACGGCCGATTGCAGCTATTGCCCGCGGGTGTCTGCTGTAATAAACAGCTGATGCCCGCGCTGTATGAAGAGACAAAAGGAGAAGAACCAGGCAGCATTCATTAAAAATCCTCTTCTTTATTGGAATAGCATGAGGAAGCAAGCAGCCACGTATCGACCCTGTGCTCGGGTCTTTATCATAAAGACCCGAGCACAGGGTCGATACGTGGCTGCTTGCTTCCTCATGCTATTCCAATAAAGAAGAGGATTTTTAATGAATGCTGCCTGGTTCTTCTCCTTTTCTGCATTGATGACCAACGGTGGACCCGGGGAGTCGGGACCCTAACTGTGCTATTGCATAGTGCCTTGCACCAGCGGTGTGACTGAACTTTTGGAGTGCTGCTGTAACTCTTTTTCTTTCTCTGTATGCAGAGAGGTCGCCCCGCAACCTCTCTTCATACATTCGCCGACGCTCCAGGACGTAAATGTGCGTCCTGGAGCGGGAAGGGGTTAAATCACTATTACTATTACTGATAAATCTGTTCTACCAATAAATATTGGTTAGCATGAACCATGCTTTGGTGTTCTCTGCAAAATACATTATACAGGTCTAAACGAAATAATCCCAATTTTGATTACCTCTCTGGGTATTGTAGTCCACACATTCCGTTTATTACTTTAGTTGCCCACCTTTGTACCCGCTGCAAGTCTGATATGTTCTTGAGTACCAATGCCCAAAACTGTCCACAAATGTGTCTGTGTGCTAGTGATTTGTGATCACTATATAAGTACTCTTGCCGTATTATTCAGTATTAGTATGGTTGTAATAACTGTCTTTTTACCCCTTTAGGCTGCCTGCCCCTGGGCGATTGTTCACTGCGTTATCCGTGGCGATAATCCAGCTGCGGGTAATGCAGTGAACGCTTTCAATAGCATCACTATGGAAAGCGCAACTCAGTGGTCCATGAGCGGAGAATCATAGAGATTCTCCACTCGCGTGATTCAAGTCGCGCCATGCTGCGATTTGCCGCGATTCTCCGCGGCGAGCCTATCGGTCAGATAGGCTCAGCACAGAGAGCTGTCAGCTCTCCCCTAGTCCCTGTCGGCGGCTCCCGCGGCGGAGATCTACCACGGGATATTGCTACGCCCGTGGACAGGAGGCCTTACACTATGGTATTCTTCAGTCAGTATGTTGTGGAAATATTTGTCATATTATCATATATTATGGTTGTTTTTAAGTATCATGTGTGGTCGCACTCAACAAGTATGTGACATAGTATTGGTATGATGATAATCCATATGTCATGGTAATATTTGGTCACGGTATGGTGGTAATCCGTCAGTATGTGGCTGTGATATATCATCATGGTGTGAACTATGGAGCTATTAATCAGCACTTGTATTATTGACCTACTATAGATGTTTCCGGCACGGGCACAGATTTAGGATTCTCCCACACCATGGTGCACGCTGTAGTTGTCAATACTGAAATCCAGGGCTCATCTGGAATTGTTCACCAATACTGCCAAATGTAAAGTGAAAGAATATTTTGTAAAGCTGTGACTGGAAGATGACTCCATCCTCTTAAGATCTTTTTTGTGTCAGCAAAGGCGTATGTGTGTGGGAGGGGAGGTTATCGTCACTCATATCCCATATGTAATGTAATTAGTTTTTTTAGTTTGCTTACTGCAGGAAACAGATGTAATTGGATACATACATAGTATGCAAGACTGAAAAAAGACAAACGTCCATCCAGTTCAGCCTGTTTCCACCCCCCCTTGTTGATCCAGAGGAAGGCAAAAAAATCCCCAATGAGATAGAAGCCAATTTATCCCATTTTGAGGGGAAAAAATCCTTCCCGACTTCATAATGGCAGTCAGTAAAATCCCTGGATCAATGTTTGGAAGTTCCTACCCGACTCCAAGACCCGGATCAACAGCCCCGCTAGTTATGTAATGTCTATATCCTGCAATGTCGTAGCGCTCCAAAAAGACGTCTAGTGACGTCTACATGATTGCCATTACTAAATAGGGGTACATCCGCTCTTGGTGCCTAGGGCAGTATGAGGTTTACCTGCAGAACTGGTATAATCTGTGGTCATTCACAAAAGTATAGCTCGAAGTTTCTGTGGTCGTATGTAAAATGTGCCCCTAAATATCAAGTACCATTTAGCCCATTTTCACAGCTGCATCGGAACATCCGGCTAAGAAAATAAGAGCCGAGCAGCTGGCTTAAAGCGGACCCCATTATAGTCAATTAGGTCCGTCTGGCGATGTTCGGTTCTGTCCAGAGACGGAGCAGTTCGGCAGTGGAGATTCCCCTTTCCTGCTCCCCAAACAGAGCAGGTAAGCTGAATCCTCAATGCAGATGTGAAAGCAGCCTTTTAGTACTGCTGTCTTCCTTTGTGGTAGAGGGTCCTTTGGGATTCCTCAAGCGCCTGAAGGAAATTTATTAAGAACGGCATTTCAAACACCAGTCTTCGTATGATTCCAACTGGTCCAAGATGCACCTAATGTACGCAGAGGCGCACAGTTCTCCATATATTAGGTGCATCTCATGCCTTCCGAGCGCCTAAAAGAAATTACACCAGAATTCTAGTATAATTTTCTCCAGTTTATGTTGTAAATTATACATAAAATTGTTGTACCGACGTGACCACATCCTCTCCCGACATACCAAGCATTATTTTTTTAAATAGCGTTTTATCTTAAAAAGTCAGAATTTTTGAAAATTATTTACACCACTTTTTGCTCGATAAATCTTCCATTTTGTTCTTATTTTATTACAACCAACATCTGCATGAAATTCTCTTTTGCTTTGAAGATTGCTAAGGCTGGGGTCACACAGGGCGGAATCCCACCAGAAATCTTGCGTTTTTGCTGCAGCGAAAAAACGCGAGATTTCCGTCGGAAGAGCGCGGCTTCAAAACCTGCGGCACTTAGGGCTTTTGGAGCGGATGCTTTTCCATTGCAGCTGGTGCTCCCATAGAGAGGAGCGCGGCCGAAATGTAAAAAAAAATAGACCTGCTGTTATTCATGTGGTATACTGTACAACCAAGCTGCTGCATCCCACCAGACATATTACTTTTAGGACCCGATGAGCCCTTTTCTATGTTTGCCATGTAAACACAATAGCGTTTTATGTATGCTTCAAGATAAAATGGAAAATTGAAGCAGCGGTTGCAAAATGTAGGGTTTGTTAGGTGATCCAAAGGTAGGCAGCCCACAAAAATTTTCTTTCAAGGAGGTCTGCCTTGGGTAGTTGAATATGTTGTCCTATTCATGAAACTGGCAACCTATTTGTGTAGTAAATGTGTTTAATATTAATGGCTTTATATCATTTTGATACATCTGCTGCACATCAAGAAAAAAGCAATTTGTTATATAGGTATTTCATCAATATATAATTTGTAAGGCCGGTTTCATATCTTCTTTGGAACTGGAGGTTCCGTAACAGATATGGCTGAGAATACTGGAGGAAAAAGCATGACACGCAAAAGCCGGGCAGCTGGAATAAAAGTGGGCGAACTCCATTATAATCAATGAGGTCCGCCTGACACTGTTCAGTTGCGACCAGAGATGGAACCGTTCAGCCGCTGGGATTCCCCTTTTCTGCTCACCGAACAGAGCAGGAAAGAGGAATCCACAGCGCAGATGTGAAAGCACCCTACTTGATATATTGCTAAAATACCTTACATGGCGGTGCTCATAATGAAGCATATTTATTATGTTTTGTTCGCCAGATTTATGGTGTACAAAGGTTGAAAATTTATGGAGCATAGTATAATTTGCAATTTTGGGCCTTTTTACATCGTCCCCCAGCACTTTTCTTTAGTGGGGCTTGGCACAAAAGGGGGTGCAACCGGACACGGCCCATCAGAGTTATTATAATTTATGTCTGAAACTGATGTTTTGCTGAAATCTACAATAGCTCCTAGCTGGCGTACATTTCAGCTTCCGAGCACATGTGAACCAAAAGATGCACAAAATATATACAGGAAAAATGACTGATTGTATGGAAAAAGTTTTTATATTAAACATAATTTTAAAGAATTTTGGTGTTTTGTTTTTTTTTAATCTTCGCTGCCACAAACTATATTTTAAAAAGTCCTAAATCCTCTACATTTCACGCTGACCTCTAAACCTAGAGTTCTGTAGAGAAAACTTTTCAGCAGTCATCTCAAATATATTAATAGATAGCCAAGGATACACCATTCACAATAGGTAATTCT